>NC_059296.1:947500-985000 GCF_017591435.1 Portunus trituberculatus
ATATATAAACATAAAGCCACAACAATACCATCTAATCTCATTACATCGTGTTGAGTCCACTAGGCAAAAAAGGAACAAAGCAACACACAACTACTGTTTTCCAGTAATCTACTTACAAAATCACCGCAACAAACCACAAAAACTTTCCAATCTCCATTAAATTATATATTATCTTTTCGTCTGCACATTAAGATCGTGTTTTCTTGTGTAACACGTTCCTGATAACCAAAGTTTGTCTCCGTAAAGCGATAATCCGCACCCATATCATTACTACACTGCGTTCTCAGGTCCTTCCCAACACCCTAGTTACCTCCATGACGCTGATGACCATTACTGATCGCTCAAGTTTACATTCAACACATACTCAGTCACTACCTGTATATAGCCTGTCCCAACACATCTTCACTACCCGCCCAGATACTCACCAAACAGCACACACATAGAAAAGACTCCTTCCAGTTTTCCAGGGTATAGCTGTGTTCCTGGCACCTAAATATTCCAGGAAGAGAAATAGACAATACCTCCTCGTTCATTGAAGTTAATAAGGGGAAAGCCATTGTGTTTATCTTCCTTGTAGACCAGAGTGACGTCTTCAGATAATCATGTTATTCAATTTCATCAAAGCAAGGTGATGGTCGAGGGCTGGAATGTGGAGGGAAGGTAAGCTGACTGCCGAAGAAGATTATTCTCTTTTCAAAGCCACGTTCATAATATTCACAGTGACAGCTAAGTGGATATTAAGTGCCTTTTCCGAGACAATTGAATGCCTGCCTGATAAGACCAAAACCCATGAAATAATTAGATTTTCTAACCTACAAAACTGAAGACAACTTAATCCTGAAGCAGATCTGGGTTCCCATCATTGGCTGAGTGGGATAGACGCCACATGCTTCCCTCTACCACAGGTCGAGCCGCACCACACTCAACATTCTGCTTCACACGTCATACACCTGCTCATTTATTTGTAAAGTTTTAAAACAGAGTGTATTTTCACATTCTCTGTTGTGTAAATTTTATCAACACAATGGTGGCCAGGTCGCGCCACCACATGCCAGACAGGTTGCGCCAGCACAGTGTGCGGGCACGCCACACCCCCACAAGTGTCACAGTCTACACACAGACACCATTCCACCAACTGATGATTCTTACAAGGATATTTGCAATGGTGTAAAACAAAATAAATGTTTCCTCCATTCAGTGAGACGGGAGAGTTCCAGCATGAAAGGCGCCAAGGCCTCTGCCCTTACTTCTCTGGGGTCACTCTGACTCCACTCGGAGACACGTGTTTCAACCTCTTCTCTCAGGGAAAGTATTGGAGCATAAATAGTAAATAAGTAAAATTAACTCGCAAGTCACACTTTATGTGTTTTAATACTTTGCTGCCGCCATGAAAATGTACTACTGACGCTGTGTAATTATTACACACACCATTATTTCTCCTTCAACAGCTGTAGTTTTCACAGACTTTAATATCGTATATATATATATATATATATATATATATATATATATATATATATATATATATATATATATATATATATATATATATATAACACACACACACACACACACACACACACACACACACACACACACACACACACACACACACACACACACACACACACACACACACACACACACACACACACACACACATACAGAGTGGAGGGCGGTAGCTTCGGCAAGAGCCGCGCGTCCTGGCTATCGGTGGTAGAGGAAAGTGTGTTCAGAGAGCAATGCATCAGGTTATTGGGGAAACACTACACCAGTGTGTACCTGGTAGAGTTAAGGAGAGCTGGAGCCTTTTAGAGGGCTTGAAGAGGACGCCCAATTTTCTCTCTTTCTCCTTCTCGCTCCCCAGAGGGTAATGCGGCACCTGGGGACCTCCCATCCTGTATACCTAATGTAACATAAACTCTCCAATGTAAACCTGCTTTCGTCTGAATGTTATCCGAAACGTCTGGGAAAGCCTCGCATTCTAACGTTGTCTCCCTCCTGATTTGCATAATGCTTCCGTGGGCCTCACACCTCCGCCTCCGAGGCCAAATATCCCCTACACTCCTTCCTGACACTAAGAAGGATTTGGGTCCATTTTTCACGGGTGCTCATAGCGGCGTTCCTCCCTCAGTGTTGACAAACCCAACAGCAGCGACACATGTTACATCACCCTCCCCTGGGACACCCCTTTGAGCTACAAGAGGCCTCAAACGTGCCCAGGGAGAAACTCACCCCTAACGATAGGGAGAATAAGGACGGTGTAGACCATTCAGTGTCTGCCTTTGGTCCTTGGATAATCCTGCCTGCGGGTGATCCGCCACGACAGATGTGGACGACAACACTCGGGATGGTTGCGTGTTTGGAATTAAGTGATTTCATTTCCTCAAACGTCACCTCACTGTACTGTGCTGGTTGACATGGGAGTGTGCCGCTGCTGGGCCAGACGGCGGTGCCCGGGAGAGACGCCGTCCCCTCTTCTTAAAGATCACTGCTTTGAAACCTAATAAGTAATCTGTGGTCGCTTCAACCGACAGAATGCGTATGGTAATGAGGCGCCAGGCTGTGGGGAGAGTTGGCCGGCGAGCCGACGCAGTGGTGGAGGACTTGTGAGGACCCTTGGTCACGCCGGTCTGGAGCTGGTCCGCCCGGGGCACGTGAGACTGACGCTCCGTTACCCCTCAAACACACACACACACACATACACACACACACACACACACACACACACACACACACACACACACACACACACACACGCCCGGTAACTCAGTGGTTAGAGCGCTGGCTTCACAAGCCAGAGGACCGGAGTTCGATTCCTCGGCCGGGTGGAGATATTTGGGTGTGTCTCCTTTCACGTGTAGCCCCTGTTCACCTAGCAGTGAGTAGGTACAGGATGTAAATCGAGGAGTTGTGACCTTGTTGTCCCGGTGTGTGGTGTGTGCCTGGTCTCAGGCCTATCCAAAGATCGAAAATAATGAGCTCTGAGCTCGCTCCGTAGGGTAACGTCTGGCTGTCTCGTCAGAGACTGCAGCAGATCAAACACACACACACACACACACACACACACACACACACACACACACACACACACACACACACACACACACACACACACACACACCTGAAAAGGCTTCAGGTATATATGTACGAGTATATAAAAGAAATAAAGAATAAAAAGACGCGAACTGACAAAGGCACGTTTTCTCACGGACAGAGACATTCCACTTCTTGTTTTCATCTCAAAAATTCCGTCCACACACTTTGTCAAGTCCCGATGTTGGAAGGCGAGATCGGAATTAGTGGGTTGAAAGAAACTCCAGAACTTGGAACGTAATATACTGGTGAGAAGGAACGCTAAGTCAAAGTTTGCAACTTTACCACTGAGAGAATCTAATTACTTCAATCGATGAGGTCTGCAGAACGTCTCACGTGGGTCCTCCTGTCTGTCCGAGAACTGCACCCCCAAAAAGCCGGCAGCAGACAGCGGCCTATCGAGACCCTCAGGCGAGGCCCTCAGGCGTCGTGATCCCCGCCCTGTGCAAATGAGTGACCGTAATGGTAGATTGTAACTTTTGCATTTTTTTTTATTCGAGTCCAACATAACAACGAGCAACACATGTGGATGATAGGGCAGCGGGGGGCATGTTGGGTAATAATCAAGCAATTAAACAACCACACGAACTGGAAAATTGTACTAATAAATCTGTCGTGAGTCCCGCAGCGTGGAGTGAACCAACTCGCTCGTTCCTGCATTTCGTTTAACCTTGTGTGCCCTCCGTGCCAGAGCGTTGGTTCCCAGGACCAGCAGTAAAAGACTGTATGAGTCCAAGGGCAGGCCTAGCAAGGGCATGAATGGCGGTCTGGGGCTCAGGGTCCTCGGTGGCCGCTAGTCTTGTGGTTAACTGGACCAAATTACCGCCTTCATTGAGAAGAACAACACCGGCAGTCCGTCACCGTCACGAGGTTCTAAGGATTGACTCCCCAAAGTCATAATTGGCTTTATTGAACCAATTTAAGGCCTTTTCAAACCCTTCAGTAAGGGGAAATGTTGCCAGCAGGAGAGCTCTGCTTTTCTTGGTGTTTCTTCATCATAACAAATACTACATGTTTATGCATAAGCCACAACAGGGAGGCGCAGGTAGCATGGTGACCGTGAAGGAGAGTGCTGAGGGCGGAAGTAAGTGAGGAGTTACCCGCGTTGCGTCACAACGGTAGGCTGCGGCAGGAAGCAGCAGCCGCTATGAAGGATTAGCGGCAGCGGGACCTTTGTCCGTCACTGGTTGCCCAACACCCCTCACCGCCTGCCACCACACCCTCAGGCCGCATTTCCCCCCACGCCATTCACGACCCCGACTTTTTTTTTTTATGCCCTAAGAAAGTCCTTCACTGAAAAGTTGACGAAAAATCTTTCAATACATCATTGCTGTAGGGATAAAATCTTCCCTGACAGTGACTCAGATAAACAAATAGCCAATAAAATGGACTCAAACTGATCTCCTCTCGTGTGCCATCCACCCGCGGTGCTCACAAATATAACTTTTTTTTCTTTTACTAATACTTTTATTATTTTTTCTATCTACAACATTCACACTTTCCACTACTCCGAATTTTTAAACTTTTACGAAGGACAAAAAAGAAAAAAAAGAAAAAAAGAAAATGAAATGAAAACACTGATCGAGAAATATTTGGCGACGACGAGGCACGACAACACACACACACACACACACACACACACACACACACACACACACACACACACACACACACACAAACACACACACACACGAGGAAACAAGTGACACAGGCGTGGGCGGGCACTGGGAGGCACCTCGGAGACTCGTTACAAAGGAATATCGAATCGGACGCGACATTTATGATGATAACGAGGGTGAAAATTACTACCGTGTGACTCAGGCTATAGATCGGTGAGGGGATGTCGACCCCTTCTCCCTTCAACACCCCCTAACACTCCCAACCACACCCCCCACCAGCCAACATAACCTTACCCGTGACTCAACACTAACTCGCCCCTCACAATTCTTTCCCCTTCATTTCACTGTTAGTATTACAAAACTTTTAGCACCGACACTAAACATTTTTCCCTTTCCCTCATGCATACACGTCTCTCCTTATTTTTCCTCCCCTTGGCATCAGACACAGCAAATGAGTGATGAGAGAAGAATACATAAAAAGTGAAATCATAAAAAGACAGAGAGAGAGAGAGAGAGAGAGAGAGAGAGAGAGAGAGAGAGAGAGAGAGAGAGAGAGAGAGAGAGAGAGACTGAAAACTGTCATATAAAAACACGACGCGAGGGCTGTCAACAGGGACGGGTGGTGAGGTTATGAGGTAATTTCCAATTTACTCAGTTAATGGGACTGTAAATAGCGGAGTGGAGATGGTGGCAAGGTGCTGGTGAGAGAGAGAGAGAGAGAGAGAGAGAGAGAGAGAGAGAGAGAGAGAGAGAGAGAGAGAGAGAGAGAGAGAGAGAGAGAGAGAGAGAGAGAGAGAGAGAGAGAGAGAGAGAGAGAGAGAGTGTGTGTGTGTGTGTGTGTGTGTGTGTGTGTGTGTGTGTGTGTGTGTGTGTGTGTGTGTGTGTGTGTGTGTGTGTGTGTGTGGAGAGATGGGAGAGTTGGCGGTGGTGAGGGGAGAAAGATGTGGAGTGTTGGGAGTGAGATGAGTGGAAGCAGGGAGGGTGGGGAAGGGGGGGAGGAGAACAGGGAGCAGGTGGAGGAAGAGTGGGCGGCGTGTGGAAGAGAAGAGGCAGCGAGGTAATGAAGTGAGGGTGATGTGGAAGGGAAGTAGTTATAAGGTTCTGCAGGCTGAGTGTGAGTGGGAGGACGCACGATGAACTTTGAGGCAGGATCTCTCTGTCTCCCTCTCCCTCTCCTTCTCCCTCTCTCACTCCCTCTCTGTGCTCGTGGAAAACAATTGGGTACAACCGCACCGCCACGATCTCTACATCGACGACATGGCCCACGCGAGTCAGGCGGGGATAGAATTGTTATGCTCCTCTTCTTTTATCATCTGTAGTGACACTCTCCATTCACGTTAAAAGAGTCCATAAAAGAAACAGACAGGCTGGGGTCACCTGAGACCATTGCCACAAAAAAGAGGAACAGAGGTCAAAAGACTCGAGGACTGGTCAGGTTTCACGTTCCTAGAGGATGCTCTGAGGAGACACAGAAGACAGCGCGTATCAGTTATGACTGTGGCGCCAAAGAAGGTTTTATGAAGTGGTGGCGTCTGTGTGGTTCCCTTCCGTCAGATCAATCCCAATTTCTCCTACACCCAGCGTGCATCCTGCGGTGTTAGGGAGGGAGGCGGTGAAGGCTCCTCCCCTATCTTATCGCCTCCCGCCACACTCCTCGGTGCTCTCTCCCAACCCGAGATTTTTCAGGGGGTTCTTTTCTCTTTGTTGGAAACCGTGTCTCCCCCTCAATCCCTGCCTTTAGGATTCTCTCTCTCTCTCTCTCTCTCTCTCTCTCTCTCTCTCTCTCTCTCTCTCTCTCTCTCTCTCCTGTTATCTGTCCAATTCTCGTTCCAAGCTGAAGCCTCCCCAGAGTCGAGCTGTTATGTATCCAGATAATACAGTAACACTACCTTTCGTGCGGCACAAAGAGTTGCTCTAATGTACACACTGTTTCCACTATCTTTCCGCGCATTCTGCCCCAGAGGCTGCATGCCACAAGGATATTACCAATACCATGCATTCATGCCGAGCCTCGCCCTCGTCCACACAGCGACTGGCTGACGATGATGATTAGATAAGAAGAAAAATGTTTCAGTTTGAGAGCCCGCCTCTATTTCCTAACAGAAAATGTGAACGTTTAAGTTAAAGCCCACGGAAAAAGGTTTGCCTAGTCTTGATCTTTACGAGAAACCGTAAATTTCAGAGGACGGCTGTCGGTGTGTCGTCTTTGTGCTGGGCCGAGCCAGAGTGAAACAAAAAGGCCTCGTCATATAAACAGCTCGGAGATGGAATGGGACCAGCAGTCTTGCTTTAAGTCTTCTCTATTCAAGTATCAATTCTCTCTGGCAATCCTGGAGACAAGAATAGTTTTATTTTAATAGCAGGATTGACCTTTCCTCTCTGTGGAAAGCCCCCGTGACAGTGCTGCACTGCGAGCAGAGCACTGCTGCCACTTTGCCTCACGGCCGCTGCGGGACTGGAGTTTGAGCTCAGAGAACGCTCAGCAGCATTAACGTCTATCGGAGCGGCATCTAAAACAATCATCGCGTGAGGATTTCCGCTCTTCGTAAAAGCGCTCAGTCACCCGTGGCGCTTGTGAAAACATGGAACTTTTCCCCGGCTGTGAAGGCAACAGGTGCTAACAACATATGTATTTGTCGCACGGGGAAACTCCAAATATCGTCCTTTATGGCAAAATATTCGCCGGATACGAAGATTGCATGCAATGGCTCGCGTATCCCAAGGGTGGGAGTTGCGAATGTTCTTTTTTTTTTTCCATCGGTCCTATAGTGACTGGGAATAGCATGGAGCTGCGTGGCGGCCGCGGCAATAAAGTGTTGTCCTCATGAGCTACAGGGATAGGGCTGACTTAATAGTATTGCCCCATGAACACACGCGCGCGCTCACACACACACACACACACACACACACACACACACACACACACACACACACACACACACACACACACACACACACACACACACACACACACACACACACACACACACACACACACACACACACACAATACTAACATTTTGCTTGAATATCGATTATAAGTCGAAAATGACACCACCATTGAAACATTCGCAAAAAACCTATTTCTTCCAGCGGTATCGGAGAGGGAGAGCTGGAAGGGGAGGGAGTCGAGGCAGTGTGGCACAGGGTTCGTAAGAAACTCCTAGAAAAGGCTTACATGTGTAGCAGCCTGGACACTGAGACGGCGGTGCACATTTGCTCTGTTGGCCCTTCCCCCCTTCACCACCACCACCACCACCACCACCACCACCACCACCACCACCACCACCACCACCACCATCGCCACCACTACTACCACCATCGCCACTACCACTATCACCACGAGAGAGAGAGAGAGAGAGAGAGAGAGAGAGAGAGAGAGAGAGAGAGAGAGAGAGAGAGAGGGGGGGCGGAGGGGGGGAGGTGACGCAAGTGTAAGTGATAAAAAAAAAAAGTGAGGGAGGCGCGACTGGATGCCGGATGCGAGGGTAGAATGACAGAGGGCGTCCTGATGTCCAGCACAGACCACCGCACCACCCAGCGCCCGTCAGTACCATTTCGTGGGCAGCACCTCCCCCCCGGACTCAGCCTGCCGCCGGGGATGAAACACAGCGTTCATCAGAAAGGTTTATGGCGAATGGAAGCTTTTATGCATGAGATGGAAAACTAAAACTCGAGGGAAATTAGGGCACAAAATTTTGAGAGAACGGTCTCTTCTTTCAAAGGATTATTGCTCGGATCGCTCCCCAACGAGATGCATCATTTGCCGCGGCACGGAACTTTAAGGCTTTGTTTTAGGTTTAATTCAGCCGGGTAGTGCATTAAAAAGCAACGCCAGCAAACTGCGTATACTCAACAAGGGAATGGGCAAAGTGTGAACATTCCTAAAACTCGTACTTAGCTTAAATAAATCGTATCTCACAGTAATGTTGCTTTTTTTATGTTGTGGCCTATAGCGCCTGATAGGCATACTTGAAGAGTATATGTGGGAAGTACTGTTAAGCTTCCGCTTATTAGTGGCGCAAACAATTTTATTTATAATGGTACCCATATTAAGACCCAAACCACACTCAAGCCCCAAGTGTAACCACCTAGAACCTGGGTATCATGGTGACATAAGGTAACTTTAAACCAATCGACAAATGGCATAGCTTCAAAGTGGTATGCGGTGGGATTCGAATCTACGCGTAAACGTTTGCCTGATCCCACGCTCACCACCTTATTCTCTACGCCACCGCCTCCCTGCTTGAGTAACACAGCAGCAACACAAACCTCAACTGTCTCAAGGGAGGCAATGGACACTGGATACACCTCTATGTCAAGCATTAGTGCCAGCTTAGTGTGAAAGGTGTTTGCTTTACAATACAGTGATTTTGTCCATTGTTAAGATGTTGTCCGCAACCTCATTTACAGAGAACGATGGGGCATTTGCACATACACACAAATACAAACACAAACACACACACACACACACACACACACACACACACACACACACACACACACACACATGTGGGGTCCCTCAGGGGACCAAGATGAGTCCTCTGTGTTTCCTCATCCTTATCAACGATGCTCTCGTCCACACCCCCCACCGCTGGGAGTATGCGGACGACTGCACCGTGGGCGTACCCGTCAACAACACCAACCCAGACTTCTCAGCACTTCAGTCCACTCTTAACCAACTACAGACGTGGACGGAGGACAACAAAATGACCATCAACCACACCAAGACCGTGGTGATGCACATTTGTACCTCCACAGCAGCAGTCCCCCCTCCCCAGCTATCTGTGGGCCCTCACTCCCTCCAGGTGGTCCACAGCACCAAGCTTCTAGGTGTCTTGGTGGACGATCAATTATCATGGAAGCAGCATGTTTCCACCATCATCAGGTCAGCCTCATACAAGATCTATATGCTGCGCCGACTCAGGTCCCTGGGTGCACCGGCAGATGAGCTGAGGGGAGTGTACCTCACCTTTATACTCCCTAAGCTCATGTACGCCTCCCCAGCGTGGTCCTCCTCCCTGAACCTCACACAACGACAACAGCTGGAGAGGGTTCAGAAGAGGGCGTTCAGGGTCATCCTTGGGCCTGCCTACAGGTCCTACGAGGACGCCCTGACCTGCCGAGGCAGGCCACAAGACACCAGGAAGCCTTGGAAAAATTTGGGAAGGGCTGCTGCATCATCCACGTCTCCGCCACCTGCTACCACCAGACGTGCCTCTCCCTGCCCGCGCCACCCGACACCAGAATTGCGTGGCGCCCTTAAGAGCACCGCGCACTGACCGGTACCACCTTAGCGCGGTGCCCACTATGGTGCGAGCCATAAATAAATAAATCAATAAGTAAATTCTTGGTTAAGTTAGTTTCATAGTTAGGTTAAGCATTTCATTGTTTTAATGTCCCCCCTGTACATTTTCAGTGTAAATTTTTTGTTGCACTGCCAAATTAATAAACCGTATATTATTATTATTATTATTACACACACACAACATTGATTTGATATCATAGCATCAAATACCATCAAATAACATCATCACCTCTGAGCACAAGTGTGGGATGCATCATCTTCAGTTCAAAACCCTAAGAGGTGATAGGGAGTCAAGAGAGCAGTAGATGTGAACCAGGAGGAGCCGCGCCCTTTCAGGATGGTGGCAGACTTGACCATATCTCTCGGGAATCTTACATAATCTTGACAAGCCAGCTCCAGGATTTTGTGGTCGACGAGCGGCATTTAATACTTTCTTTGTGTTACATTAGCGTCTCAAATTTACACGTTAAACGAGCATTTTCTGCGTGACAGGAGCTTCAAAAACAGGGAAGGGTGTGTGTGTGTGTGTGTGTGTGTGTGTGTGTGTGTGTGTGTGTGTGTGTGTGTGTGTGCGTGCGCACGCCCGTGGGGCCCGGGAGGAGGGGGTTCGGCCAGAGGCAGGAACTGACGTAGCCCATCCCGCCTGGATGATCTTGCTGCTTAACCTGTGATCTCCCGCGACTGGCCACTTAAGGGCGCCGCGGCCTGGGAGCGTCGTCTGTCACAGCTTCGCCGCCTTGCTGCTCCACAAGCGGTGGTTACTGCTTACAGTTAACATGAATATACAAATTAGTATTCTGAAGTGTCTCGCCACTTATCAATCTTCATCACTACTTAATGTTAAACACCACCCACCACCACCACAACCGCCGCACACAGCTGTTATTTCACCCACGTCTGTGAGGTTCTCACGCTCACAGCGCGGTTCATGTCATCGCTCACATTAGATTTTATCTTTTATATTATTTTGTGTACCTGGGATTGGTGTAAAGTGAAGCAAAACGTTCTTCGGTATCATTATAATCGCACGCTGCAGGAATGTCACGGAAGTTGCGAGTGTTTCGCAGTAAAAACAGTACTTCATCTCACCCTTAAGATAGTAACACACCAAACAGTGTTGCAGGAACACGAAGGTGTTTTCTGCAGGCATGGCTTCAATGTGTTAGTAACTCCCCGCACCAAGATTTCCTTTCCATGTCAACTGCCGCAAGCTATGGCGGCTCCCTTCCCGCGCTGGGGTGCTTCTCTCGTGGGAAATTGTTTTATTTTCCGAGGAGGGATCACCTTCCCTCTGCAGTATACAACCTCAAGGCATCCGTGACGTGAACACGTCAAACCTTCAAATAATGATACTTCTTTTAATACTTAAAACACCTACACGTGACTCAAGCAATACACAATCTAAAATTATTTAATTGGTCAGTTCAAAAGTAATAATGTAAACGCAACTGTTAATTCTACTTACACACACACACACACACACACACACACACACACACACACACACACACACACACACACATTATATGGTGAACGAAGAAGAAAGAAAAGTCTGAAGTGAGTGGTCGCACAAACTGGCATTCACAACTGCCACGTCACTAATTTCCTTTAATAAGTAAAATAACGCAGTAAAGACAGGGTTCCTCAAATTATGGCCCATTACTGCAGATAATTATTGGATAGAGGTTGTACGAGGTCAACTGAATTAGGGTAGAGTAGAAATGGAGGAGGAGGAGGAGGAGGAGGAGGAGGAGGAGGAGGAGGAGGAGGAGGAGGAGGAGGAGGAGGAGGAGGCAAGGGGAGATGGGGTATAAGAGAGGGAGCGGTAGCAACAGGCGTGCAAGGCTATAGCACAGTGACTGCTCGTCCGCCTCCTCTTTTATTCCCTTCTGTGTCTAGTATTAGTGTCCACACTCACCCAAAGGAGACACGTGGTTCCTGCACACCCTGGGTTGTGGCTCTCTCACCTGCTGCTTCATTTCTCTAAGGGGCAGCACCGGCATGAGGGTTGCACGACAAACAAACCACAACCACGTGTGAGTTTTTCTCTCTTTTTGATGGTAGCCTTGTGACACCAGCCGACATGCAAGGGTATTATCAACAGCAATAGCGGTACGAGGGTGCCCGCATACATACATGAACACACGCACTACCCACGCAATGACGCACGCACATATAAAAATACCCACACCTATGCACATATTCACACGCACAAATGTGTACAGACACGCAGAGACCAGGAGACCGAAGACAAAACTCACTAAAACTATTCTCACTTAGATAATATTATTGCAAAACAACTACAACAAAGAGAGAACACAAACTATTCCAATACAGTCCAGTCCTAAATTTACACATTTGCCCAGCGTAGCGAGGTGTGGGGCTGAGGGAGTGGGAGGAGTAGGGAGCAGGGAAAGGTGACCAACGCCAAGTAAGAGTGCAGAGTGAAACGTGACCCGGGCGGCGGTGGGGCGGAGAGGACGGCAGAGCAAACACCAAAACCACTCTGGTGGATTATCTCATAAGGTAAAATGTAAACTAAAACTAATAATGGAATTCTACTCAGGCTTCCAAACGTCGAGTGGGAGTGGAGCACGTCTTCCACATCAAGTCGCTATGTTCCCCCTGCATAAGTGTTGTACATCGCAAGAGGATCATCGCTACATAAGTGTTTTCCATCGTGTACGCCGCAGTATCTCGCCTCACCCCAAGTAATCCCCACCTCATCTTTCCTGAGCTTTATTTTACTTTGCTTACCTCGTCGTGGGCTCCCCTCCGCGCTCACGTTACACGAATAACATGCAAATTTATACCTTGGCGGGTAACCTGACCCTGAAACATGCGAGCACTGAGCAGTACAGGTGGGTGCTCTGGCTAGGCTTACCCTGCGCTGCCTTTATACCATTCTTTTTCCTCCCACAAAACACCACCACCACCATCACCACAATAACTGAACTAGCAACGCCACCACCAAAACCACCACCGCCACAAGAACCGACACCATCACCACTAGCACCATAACTATCACATTAACAAACACTTCACCACCACAAGAACAAGAAAAACACCACCACTATCAAAGGGACAAGCACCACCACCACCACAACCACCACCATCCCGAACATCACCACCGCCGCCACCGTGACACCCCCAGCAACCTTGACTTTTAGCTATGGGGGAGGCAGGTGTCGGGTGAAGGTGGTGTGCTGCGCCGCTGAGTCATCCTTCCCCCGGCACCTGCAGCTCGATGTAACAGGACAGGCAATCAGAGTACGGCTCTCGCCCTTGAACTGGCAATTTACGAGGCCCAAAGAAGACAGGCGGGCGGCAGGCAGGCAGGTAGACGAGCAGATAAGTAGATGCGCAATGCGGGAAAACAGACGGGGTGCATGCGTGAGGTATGGACAGAGTAGGGAACAAATGGGTAATGAGGAGCAGAAAAGAAAAAAAAAAACATGCATCAGAAAAGAGAAAAAAAGGACTTAGTGGTTCATATGTGAATTTAAGAAGGTTAGATGCGTACTTATAACAGAATAAAAAGACACTGAATATGCCCAGTTTAGGTTAGGTTAGGTTAGTATTAAGAGACAAATATACGTGCTTGATAGACAGACAACAGATAAAGCACACTGATCATGCTTAACCCCTTCAGTACCATGACGCGTTTCCATATTCATTCTGCTGACTATTTGGTGATTTTATACAGCTTCAGAAACTTATGAAGACTGTGGCCATTAATCTTCTGACCTCCATAGACCCTTCCTAATGTTAATAAAATGGTCTCACCGTACACAAATCTCAAAGTAAAAATGTGTCCCAGTACTGAAGGGGTTAAAATAGTAAAGGAGACACATAACTACTTGATGGACAGAGAAGAGAAAACAGGCACCGCTTATAGTTAGGGCCAAGAGAACAAGTCAGGACCAACAGACAGACAGTTATAATGCACACATACACAAGCAAGCACACTGGTAGAAGGTGAAGTGTTCCGTATAAAATAACAAACCACATAACTGGCCTCTTCTCTATCACATCGAAGGTCATCCTGCCGCCATTAGCTCCAGTAAGGCTTGATCAGTGCACGTGAATATCAGATAAGGGATAAATAACAACAGAGTCTCGCCGAGCACAGGGACGCGGGAGACTCGTATATTGGGTCAGCTAGTTTTTTTTTTTTATTTTTGTAAGTAGCACAAGTTGTCTCTCTCTCTCTCTCTCTCTCTCTCTCTCTCTCTCTCTCTCTCTCTCTCTCTCTCTCTCTACGGCAGAAATGGTAATGGAGGGAAATCAAACAAGTCTTATATATTTATCTGGCATTATTTATCGTAGGTACTTATCTTTTTTTTTGTTCTTCTCTTTCTTTTTTTCTTGGCTTACTCTTGACTAGTGAGAAAGATAGCTGGTGTAATTAAGTAAAGGTATCTATCTATCTATCTATCTATCTATCTTTATGACAGGACTGTTTGATTACTGGAGTAGTTATCTGCTATCATTAGGCATGGGTATCTTCTATCTTTTATGAGGGGGCAGATTATTGAGGTGGCTGTCTGCTACCATCATGCTTGGCTATCTATCACGGAATCAATTATTTGCTATCATTCACCACGGTACCCATCAGCCAACGTATACTTTCCGTCCTGGAGCTCCGGTTACTGACTTGGGTTAATAATTACAAGGATCTTTTTTTCTTTCTTTCTTTCTTTTTTTTTTTTTTTTTACCTGTAAGACTATCGAGCTCTTAACTACCTGAGATTGCCGTGTTGCTTCACTTTACGTGTTTTGATCTTTTTTTGGGAGTTTCGGTAATCATACGAGTGGAAGCGGTGCCTGTGTCTATCATTCTAAGAACCCTCGTGACGGCCTGACCAGCACCGCCATGAAGGGAGGGAAGGTAGGAAGAAAGGAGGGAAGGAAGTAATGCCAGCCCCTTTGTCTAGTCTGGCAGGAGGAAGGGGAGTCAGTCAGTCAGTCAGTTAGTCAGTCTCAGTCAGTCAGTCAGGTAAGTCATGCTGCCTCGTTTCCTCCATCAGAATGCATCTTTTTTCTTAATGATGATAACTGATCCTTCGGTTTCCAATTTTTTTACTCTTGATAATGAATGACTGGCACCAGGACACGTTAACACACGCACGCATACACGCATACACATACACGCTCTCAAACATAAACATCTACAGGCTGGGATACCATTTCTCTCTCTCTCTCTCTCTCTCTCTCTCTCTCTCTCTCTCTCTTGTATACCCACGAAGACACGGAAGAGAGAGAGAGAGAGAGAGAGAGAGAGAGAGAGAGAGAGAGAGAGAGAGAGAGAGAGAGAGAGAGAGAGAGAGAGAGAGAGAGAGAGAGAGAGAGAGAGAGAGAGAGAGAGAGAGAGAGAGAGAGAGAGAGAGAGAGAGAGCGTGACAAAGTGCTCAGCAAAAAAAAAAAAAAAAAAAAAAAAAAGGAAATACCGGAAAACACAGAGGCAGGAGAGGGACACGTTTTAGGGAGGATGATAAAAAGAAATGTTTACCTTCCTTCCCGTCCCGGCGCTCCCTACAGTCTTGCTTGGGCAGCGACGCGTGCGGTGAACACAGGAACCTGTTTTCCGTGTGAACGACCATGTGTGAAAAGTAAGGCTTTCCTCTCCAGCTGCAATCAGTCAAAATCCGCTTTGTTCAAATATTATCCACGCTCCCACTTGTTATCTCCATACACTCGCGTAAAAAGCTTTCGCATTTTCACTCCGCTGCACCGTAAGGCGATGACAGAGTGATGCGTTTGGTGCAGCGATGCATAGCCGGCCCGAGGGAAAAACGCACATTTTCACTCATGTAACTAATTGAGCTTTCGTTTTTTTTTTCCCCTTTTTTTCCATGTGCGCCCGTCCACTGCCTCCATGGAAATGTGTGATTTACTGCACTAAAATTGTGATGTACTCTGCATATATGGATGCACCATACAAAAATAACACCGATGTGAACTTGTATGAGACTGTTGATAGAGTTACGCGCAGTACATCAATACTTAACATATTAGTAAAGGAATATCTTTTCTTTTTCAGAGCTCAGTTTCTGAAGGTGAAATAAATCAAATAAACACATGACATCCAAGGAGTCGCAGTAATTATATTTCCTAGCGAACTTAATAAGGGGTGAAAGTTATTTTTTCCCGGCTCATGATCAATCATTCTTCCCCTTGACATTACCTGGGGCTGCCCGACACGCCAGGTGCTGCTTCCTCACACCGTCTGCCGGGAAAACGGTGACTAAATTATAGAGTGTAAGGAAGCACATAGATTACATTATACACGTCAGCGTTATCTAGGCCGGTCTGGGTTCTCTGTCTCTGAGGCCGCGATGAAGTACCTGCCTCCCTCACCACCTGCCCTCTTCCTCCACCGCTCCACCTTCCCTTACCCTTCCGCCATAACTGTCACGTTGAAGGAGTCAGTGTCTTGCCCACCCTGCCTCTCCCTGCCACTGTCTCGCCTCACCCTCGCCTCATCTTCCGCATCTCTCACCTCTGCTCGCTTTCACCTGTTCTTCACTTACTCCTTGATTCCTGATTCCCCTTCGCTTTATTTTCCTTTGCCATCTCTCGCTCTGCATTCCTTTGCTTCTCTCATGTGTGGCCACCTCTCTCTCTCTCTCTCTCTCTCTCTCTCTCTCTCTCTCTCTCTCTCTCTCTCTCTCTCTCTCTCTCTCTCTTTCCTTGCCCATGCATTTCTTCTCTACGAAGTCTGTCCTCCATACCTGACTTTCTCTTAAGACTGTCTTCCTTGTCTCTTCATCCCTACCTCGTCTTTATGCCTTTGTGTTTCCTTCCTCTTTCCTCCTCCACCTTCCTTGAGTCTATCTTCACCCCACCAACCTTCCCTTCCTTGCTAGCCTCGCCCTCTCTTCTCTACAACGACGGCGCGGTTGACACACAGACGCACGCCGTGAGGGACGCGCCGCCCAAGGTCTCTCAAGACTCCTTATCCTACAGAGTTATGGCTAGGTCTCATGTTTACTGCACACACACACACACACACACACACACACACACACACACACATATGCATACATGACACATTTCACGTATACATAAACTCCTAATGCACTCGATGAAGTTAGTAAAAAGGATGGGAAAGAGTTGGTTCTGAAAATAAATAGAGTGGAATGGAATGGACTCGGTTGCCAGGTTGCTAGTGGCGAGTCATTAGGGAAATTTATAAGAAGATTAGATGAGTTTATGGAAGAAAATGATAGATGGGTATGAGCAAGTAGGTATGTTTCATGTGGAGACTGCCACGTGTAGACCTGACGGCTTCTTGCAGCTTCCCTTATTTTTTTTTTTTTTTAGAGAGAGAGAGAGAGAGAGAGAGAGAGAGAGAGAGAGAGAGAGAGAGAGAGAGAGAGAGAGAGAGCGCACGTGTCTCGTTCCTTATTTTGGCAGATCTCTTCTCCATTACTCCCGGCCCAGGACATGTCAAGGCAACCTCCACACCAGTCCTTTCAAAAGCAATCCTGATGGAATGTAAAGAATTCCCTCTCACTCCCTTCCTTCCTATGACTCCTTTCTCTCTCTCTCTCTCTCTCTCTCTCTCTCTCTCTCTCTCTCTCTCTCTCTCTCTCTCTCTCTCCCCTAGCAACATTCTCTCTCTCTCTCTCTCTCTCTCTCTCTCTCTCTCTCTCTCTCTCTCTCTCTCTGTATGCAAGAGAGAGAGAGAGAGAGAGAGAGAGAGAGAGAGAGAGAGAGAGAGAGAGAGAGAGAGAGAGAGAGAGAGAGAGAGAGAGAGAGAGAGAGAGAGAGAGAGAGAGAGAGAGAGAGAGAGAGAGAGAGAGAATATCCCAAAAATCGCTGAGCAAACAAGAGAAAAATCGTTCTGATATTCCAGTCCTGCTTAACAAATTTGTAACAGCACGCGCCGCTACACCTGCCGAGCTATCTGACTACCTGTGTCTCCGGGCCGCGGGGACAGGTGGGGGATATAATGTAATAGGTAGTGTAAGCCGAAGGGAAGTACGCTAAACCTGCAGGTGTGGCGGAGGCTGAGAGGGCGAGCGCTGTGTATGACAAGCCACGTTACAAGTATTGGTGGGCCGCATATCTAAAGTTGTGGATGTGACCCGCGCTAGTGAACAACCCAGTACAGTGTACGAGTAAGGTGAAGCGTTTTAGAGGAGAGGTCTAGCTTTAGTGATCTATCTGATGTAGTGAACCGCGTTGGAGAAGAGGTGTCTGATGTAGTGTATGTGTGTGTGGTAAGCTGCAGTGGAGAAGACATGGCTGAGTGTGGTGAGCTTTGCTAGATGAGACTTATCTAAAGAGTTCAATAAAAAGGGCGGTTTCAAGACATTTATCCCATTCATTTGACTCACTCTCTTGACTCTGTTCGGGACTGGCTGGCATCTCAGTAGGTCTTTTTGTGTTGTCGTTTTTGTTTCCCTTTGGTCTCCTCCTCCTACATAAAAAAAAGAACCACACTGAAGAAAACACCTGAGGGAAAGTATGATGAACACTATCGGCCTATCTCAAATTGCGGCTTTTTGCGTACTGACAGGGACATGAACACTTTATCAACATTATAGGAGGCTTTTTACTCTTCGTGTTATCATCGTCAACTTTTACCATCTATTTTCAACTGCATCCGACTCCCTTCCTTCTTCCCTTTCTTGCCATTTCTTCTCCCCACCCCCGCGCTGTCTTGAGCCGCTGCGCCATGTTCCGCGCTGAGCACACTCCGAGGTAATGATCACGCGGTAAATATTTTCGTCGCGTCGCTCACGTCTCGTCACAGCACAGTAAAGATCCGTCAGCCAGGTCGTCAGGTTGCTTCCCCGTCCCCGCCACTGCCTTCCCTCATCACCTCCCCACCCCAACCTTCCCTCATCTCCCCAATAACCAGCGCGGTGACGACTATGGCAGACTCCGGCTACTTTATGTTTATCCTCTCTCCCGCGTCTTCTCTACATCATCAATCTTTCCCTCCTTACTCTCTCTCTCTCCCTCTCTCTCTCTCTCTCTCTCTCTCTCTCTCTCTCTCTCTCTCTCTCTCTCTCTCTCTCTCTCTCTGTCTCTCTCTCTCTTCCGTCCCCCATACGTCCCACCCCTATCTCCTCCCGCCCCTGCCACAACGACAGGGCGTGACGAGGCTCCCCTTCCCGCTTCATACATCTTGACGGCGGACAGGAGGGAGGGGCTGACGGGAGCTGAGGGGGGAGGCGTGGTGCAGCAGACTTTTTTTTTCTTTTTTCCTTCTTTCCACTCGAGAAAAATACAGCTTTACCGTTCTTCCTCGCAGCGTCTGTCTCATGTATACGGGATGTCGTGATTCCGGCAGGATGGATGCCAACAGCAGCAGGAGAAGCACTTTAGCATGCGGGTCTGTACTGGGTTTTTAAAGGCACGCCGGGCAGGCAATAAAGCATGTTGAGTGCACCATCGACCATTGGGATTTAGCTCAAGATTAGTAAGGTAAGCAGCACCAGGCCTGAGGCAGGTAGTGTTATCACCAGGGCGTGGCCTGGGAGTGAGGGCGTAGTACACAAGGAGGGTCGTGCAAATCACAAATCACACTGTAAACAGTGCAGGAGGCCAGGCAGGGTTTGCAGGGTGCCGACCAGGTAGCTGAGGCGCTATGATGGTGACATAAATCTCAGGCAGCACGGGGTGTCCGGCAGGCAAGGCAAATAACCAAGTAGGTGGTAATGAAAGCAGAGCGGTTCGCGCAGTGCTACATGTTGTAGTACAAATTGCTCGGCGGGTAGTACAGAGGTCCAGGTGGGAGTACAAGGCACCGGGAGGGTAATTAAAGACCACAGGCAGGTAGAACAAACCGTAATTAGAATACAATTTTGGTGACTCAGTTTAGTGAGAAAATACGTCACGACTTCATGAGTTACTTGACGCGCTGCCTGTGACGGATTTAAGAATCTGAGTGAAATTTAATTTATAATAAAAAAAAAGACTCTTTAGCTCTTTCAGTCGCTTTTCGAAGTTTACTCGTGGGCTTCAGTGGTGGTGGTGGTGGTGGTGGTGGTGGTGGTGGTGGTGGTGGTTCCGGTAGTGGCGGCGGGGAGTGAGTGGGTGGCTATATACAGTACGTGGCGTTAATGGTCTCTGCCAGGGCGTTAATCAATAGCAGGAGGTAAATCATGTTCTTCATAAATGGCGGCAGGCGGTGGCAGCGGGCGTGGTGGCGCCGCCGCTGGGTCGTAATTTTGGGCTGGCTATATTGATTTTTTCTCTCATTCGTTTTTTACTGTGTGGAAAATTTGTGGCTTTTTTCGGTGTGTGCGACTTATTTCCACATGTTTTGCCTGTTTATCTTTCTTCCCTTCTTGCTCGTTTATGTTTTTTGGTTGGCATCCTCTCCGTGTCTCCTCTCCCGCCTATGCTGAGTGGTATGTCTTGCTCCTGTTTTATCTCCCACACTGATGTTTCTCATTAATTTCAGAGGAATCTCTCTCTCTCTCTCTCTCTCTCTCTCTCTCTCTCTCTCTCTCTCTCTCTCTCTCTCTCTCTCTCTCTCTCTCTTGCTTTCTCTCACTTTCATTTTATCTTTCAAAGTTTTCTAATAACTATTTTTTCGCGACCTCTTAAAAGGAGTTCCCTTGAAACTCATCTGTCCTCGGCTCACGTCATAATGCTTCACTTTTTTTCGAGCCCATAAGTTCCTGGTGGCCTTAGCCTCATCTCGACCTACCAGCACGATCTCATTTTCTCCTTCCCTGCTTCCCTTTTCCCTTCGTACACGCTCGACCTCCCTCCCCTGCACCGTCCTCTCCGGCCTGCCCTCCATCACGCAGCTTCAGCACGAGCGAGGGTCGTTCTGCGTCGCTTCACCCATCACCGTCTTTCTGTTGCTTAATAAATCTGACGAAATTACCCATGTTTTCCACCGCATCATAAATCCCCAGCTTATATTCTTGCCCTTCCTCCCCTTCCTCCCCGTGTCCCCAAGGGCTCCTTCCGTCCCGTCCGGCGCGAGAAAGGCGGTCGTTTTGACTCTTAGATTGCTTATAGTTATGTCGATTACTCAAAAGAGCCGTGGGTGTGCTCCAATAAAGGACTGTTCCTGCTGCTGCTGTAAGGGTGAGTCTGCCTCTTAACATCGTGTAGCGTTTTAAAAAGGAAGAATTTAGCGGTGGCACCACGGACATGTGTGTGTGTGTGTGTGTGTGTGTGTGTGTGTGTGTGTGTGTGTGTGTGTGTGTGTGTGTGTGTGTGTGTGTGTGTGTGTGTGTGTGTGTGTGTGTGTGTGTGTGTGTGTGTGTAATTCACCTCGATCGCCTGCTGGTCACCCAGCCAGTCTTCCCCATTACGGAGCGAGCTTAGAGCTCATAGACCGATCTTCGGGTAATACTGAGACCACATCAACACACATCACACACCGGGAAAGCGAGGCCACAACCCCTCGAGTTACATCCCGTACCTATTTACTGCTAGGTGAACAGGGGCCACACATTAAGAGGCTTGCCCATTTGCCTCGCCGCTTACCGGGACTCGAACCCGGCCCTCTCGATTGTGAGTCGAGCTTGCTAACCGCTACACTACGCGGTGTCTGTGTGTGTGTGTGTGTGTGTGTGTGTGTGTGTGTGTGTGTGTGTGTGTGTGTGTGTGTGTGTGTGTGTGTGTGTGTGTGTGTGTGTGTGTGTGTGTGTGTGTGTGTGTGTGTGTGTGTGTGTGTGTGTGTGTGTGAGCAGATGGTGTATGGGGAAGGTAGATAAACCGAAGGGCCTTCTTTACGAGCCATTATTAGCCTCACACTTGATGGGTTTAACACCGCCAGAGTGGAGGTTTGAATTTAAGAGCGGATGTCCTGCTTGACGTCACCCGCTGCCCTGGGATTCAAGCAGTCGCCCCAACGCATGACTGGCAGCAGGTCTCGGCGGACTCAACAATATAAGCAACACATTCCTGAGATAAATAGTTTCATTACTTGTATGTACAAGAAAGGCAAAACAAAGGGAAGGAATATATATTACATAAATAGCATGACAGTAATGAGCAAGGCTTCCGTGTGTACGAAATTGTATATATCAAAGAAGAGCTTTCTTGATCTGTGAAAGCGACAGAGGGGCGGCAGGTCCACGAGACTGAAGGAGGAACACCCTCGCAGCGCATCCCCAGGCACGAGGGAAGGAAATGGAGGCTCAGGAAATAGTAATGATTTCTGAAAATAACTCGAGGGAAAACGAGACAAGGCGCAATATTCCAGTGCTGTGGCTTAGACCAGGAGGCGAAAAGAAGTTCTCTCATGTCTTGAAGCTCCTTGAGGCCCTTGACACGCTGACCTCCGAGGCTGTGAAGGGCATTGCTCGTGTTTGGTTTCCAGCGGGATTCTCTCCTAAGTGTAGGAATTATTTTGAGATTATACACATAGCAGGAAAAGAACGCCATTTCTCCGGGATTAGCTGACAGAATGCACTGCACGACAGGCGATGCAGGGCGGGACACGCTGGCTAAGTATGGCACTCCGGCACCAGGGAACTAACCGGGCCTTGCATGTAATCTGACGTGAAGTGTTGGTGAGGGGAAAATAAAAAGAGTGCACCATAGAAAAAAAAGAAGAAAAAGAAAAAAAAAAGAAATCCGGTAAAATTAGATTAGTAGAAAATAAACAAAGAAAATTGAAAATAACAACAACAACGATAACGCTCAACAACACTAACCGCTTTAAATAACGAAAGCTAAACAGACATGACACTAATAACTGCACCATGTAAGTACAAACAACGCTTCATGTAGCACCTCCTCCTCCTCCTCCTCCTCCTCCTCCTCCTCCTCCTCCTCCTCCTCCTCCTCCTCCTCCTCCTCCTCCTCCTCCTCCTCCGTGCACTTCCCTTACAAATCATACGCTGACACTGAAACACACGCTCTAATGTCTCACTAAAGACAACAACGAGCCTACAACTCTCCAGTCTAGGCCTATACCGTCTTGAGCCACACCGCCACGTGCCAGACATTTTTTCCACGTCGAGGTTGAGACACAACTATGCAGCAGCGAGGGCAGGCTGGCCACGGCACCACAGTTACCCACGCGCTGAGGCACAGAGAAGAATGTAATAACGGGTGATAATTATGACCTACTCGTATCTCTTCCACTCGTGACCTAAAAAGAAAAGAAAAAAAAACGAAAATAATTGGAGGACTCTGAGCCTGTGTCGGGAGTGAAAGAGGAGATAAAAGTGAATGATGATGAGAAAGATGAGGACGATGAGCAGGAGAGAAAAGATGAGAGGAGATAAAAGGAAGAGGAAGAAGGAGCAAGGAGGAATGGTCTTAAGCTCCAGATGGCTGCTTTACTGCCGCGATCAGAGCACCTCTCGGACCCACCTTGCCGGAGCCAGAGTACCTCGCTAGCGGAGATGATTCCTTAACAAGCTCTTTCCCTTCTCACTTTAACTCTCTCTCTCTCTCTCTCTCTCTCTCTCTCTCTCTCTCTCGCTTTCCTCAGTCCTGCCCTCCAGCCTTTTCCTTTCCCTCCTCTCTTTTGTTTTCCCCTTTTCATCATCCAGCTTCTTTCTCTTTTCATCTTTCGTCTCCCACCTTCCCCTCCTTCGACTCACTCATCTCATCTCCTGGCTTCCTAACCCCCCCTCTTTCCTTCAGTTCTCCCCGCCCCTCCCCCTTCTCTCCTCTTCTTTTCTCCGTGCCACACTCTCTCCCTCCCCGCCGGAGTAACACAAGACGGGGTTAAAGAGACGCGTTTCTGTATTTTCCTCAGCTTCCAAAAAGAATCTGGGAAATCTTTTGAAAGCTGAGAGCGTCATTATAGCGTGGAGTTGAGGCCCGTCAAAGGCGAGTCAACAGAGGGCCAGCTCCCCCGCCTTCCCCCGACTCTCCCGACGCCTTTCTAAGAGAGCTCGAGGGCACGCCAGAGACGGGTCGGGGCAAGGTGAAGGGCACTACAAATACGGGCCTCGTCTCCAGCCGGGCGACACCTGCTCTCAAGGACTATAATTATGTCTAACTCGACGCGTCTCCACCCTCATTGGTAAGGGGTGATTATAATTATTTTCGTCGTCCCTGCCTGCCTAGTGCACTCAGGACAGCGGCGGATAAATTTTTGTTCGTAAATGAAGGTGTAACCCGGCTTTGATCCTTCTCGAGGAATAAACAGGCCGTAAAAAAGGGGAGAAGGTCCTGACTTATGTTAATGTGAGGCAACGGCAACACCTTAACACGGGGCGAGGAGGCCATGAATATTTATACATTGATTACCAAGGGTCGCGTGTGCATAAAATTTGCATCATCATCATCATCATCAGTCTTCAACATATATACGACTTCTACTAACACTATTATCATTACTTATGTTTACAGTTACCTTTACTATCGCTACTACTACTATTACTACTACTACTACTACTACTACTACTACTACTACAACTACTACTACTACTACTTTTACTAGTACTACTACTGCTGCTGCTGCAACCATTATTACTAGTACTGTTGCTACTACTCCAACAACAACTACTATATATTACAAAAATAACAACAGCAACAACAACAACAACAACAACAACAAGTAGTAGTAGTAGTAGTAGTAGTAGTAGTAGTAGTAGTAGTAGTAGTAGTAGTAGTAGTAGTAGCAGCAGCAGCAGCAGCAGCAGCAGCAGCAGCAGCAGCAGCAGCAGCAAATACTACCACTATTTTCATGGTATCGTATCACCGCCCTGCGAGACACCCACGCCGCGGGGAACGGCAGCCACGTTCCATTATCAACAAAATTACAATTTTTAACGCGAAAATAAAACTCAAATAATCTAATTACATACCATAGGATGAAGGGAGAGGGGTGTTTTTCTGAACATGCGACTGGAAATTTTAAACTATAACAGTCAGAAAGAACCGCGACTAAACAAAAGTAAAGTTAAAATCTTTGTTATTCACAAATTAACTTCTTTTTTTTACTTAAAGAATAAAACACAG
Source organism: Portunus trituberculatus (assembly GCF_017591435.1). Lineage (NCBI taxonomy): Eukaryota > Metazoa > Arthropoda > Malacostraca > Decapoda > Portunidae > Portunus > Portunus trituberculatus. The sequence goes on from NC_059296.1 coordinate 972,431, forward strand.
CAGTGCTTTCATAGGATTTCACGAGATAGGGGAGCCAGTGTACGACGTCAGCACACTGGTAAAACAATATCATAAAAATAAATACATAAATAAATAAATAAAAGATCCAGCAAAATGTATGACATGTGACCAAGAAAAGAGTGAACTGAGATTTTTCATAACGAAACACTTTCTGATTTCACAGAGAATGCCACTACGGCACCATGACACCGCTACACCATTACTCCCAGCACCGTCACTGCCGCAAAAACCCACCACACCATGAACACCACGTCAAGAAGATATTCTTGACCAGCAAGCATTAATAATAACAACAATAATGATAAATGACAATAACTATAGTAGTAGTAGTACAAGTAGTAGTAGTAGTAGTAGTAGTACTAGTAGTAGAAGTAGAAGTAGAAGTAGTAGTAGTTGTTGTTGTTGTTGTTGTTGTTGTTGTTGTTGTTGTTGTTGTTGTTGTAGTAGCAGTAGCAGTAGCAGCAGCAGCAGTTGTAGTCGTACTCATACCTAGATACCTGCGAATCAGTAAGGACAGGTAAAAAAGGTACGCACCACGAATGACAAGGTTACCACGCTGTGAACTGTTACCGCTACAAGAAAATCTTATTACATCCAATGACATTTACTATCCAAACAATTGGTAAGAAAAGGACGAACTCACTAACTACCACCTGTACTCTTAACCACGGCAGTCGTCACCCACCACTCCACCTGAGGCTCCACTACCTAATCCACACCTTTACAACAGTATGTACAAATATAGTCCTGCACAACCTACTCTGTGGGCATAATTGTCATCATAAGACTTAATTATCTTTGTTTCTCCTTACTTATACACGCAAGGTATGGGTAGGTTGTAGTCCAGAGAGAACATTTATATATATATATATATATATATATATATATATATATATATATATATATATATATATATATATATATATATATATGTATATATATATATATATATATATATATATATATATATATATATATATATATATATATATATATATATATATATATATATATATATATACACACACACACACACACACACACACACACACACACACACACACACACACACACACACACACACACACACACACACACACACACACACACACACACACACACACACACACACACACACACACACACACACACACACAGAGAGAGAGAGAGAGAGAGAGAGAGAGAGAGAGAGAGAGAGAGAGAGAGAGAGAGAGAGAGAGTGCCATTTACCTCTCTCTCTCTCTCTCTCTCTCTCTCTCTCTCTCTCTCTCTCTCTCTCTGGATCCCCTTTGTAAAAGCTTACAATAGCCAGAAATCTCAAATTTTTCCCGCGAGGTAGCAGGTTAAAGCTGACAGAATGTTGCTTTCATAAATCACAGAAAAAAAAAAAGAATGACGAGAAAAAAAGATAATATTTACACGTCACAAATTTTCGTCGGTTCTGGTCTCGTCGTCTCGTTAAAGACAGCCAAGCCGGATGTTCAGCGAAGAGTAATGAAGATAATACCTTCTTTACGTAATAAACCTAACGAGGGAGGACTGGCAGTCTTTGATCTGTTCCTCAAGCAGAAAACGTTGAGGCTGCAAAGAATTAATCGAATATTTCAAAGAATTAAAGGATTTAATCATACTGGGGGAAATAAAGTCTTTTAATTTGGTGCCGAGTCGCCCTGGAATGAAGCAGAAGTGTCGGCAGTTTCATCTAGATTCCGAGAAAAACTTCCTTAAAAACGAAATTGTTTCAGAGAGGAATAAGCCCCGCCGACTGCAGCTGCGCAGTGTTACACAATAAGCTCGTTGAAAAATCTCTCCAATTGTGACCTGCCTGCCGCTGGTTCCTGGAGCCCCTCCAGCCGAAAACCACGGCGGGTATTCGGGGGATAAGGCGATGGCTCACTCATGACGAGACTGTATGTTGGTGACACTGGTGATGGTGGTGATTATAATGATGATGATGATGGTGATGAAAAATTCAAATTTATGTTTACTTCAATGTAACTTCATAACTTTTTTTTCTCTCTCTCTCTCTCTCTCTCTCTCTCTCTCTCTCTCTCTCTCTCTCTCTCTCTCTCTCTCTCTCTCATGACACAAGGTGCCGAAACAAGCGAGGTGACAGCTGAGTGAGCTTCACCTCTGGCCATTGGTGCAGCAGCGACCTTCAGCTCTGACCTCTTGACCCCCCGCGTGTCACTGTCAGGTGATGTGTCCCGGCGTTTCTGACAGGTGCATGGAGGACGAGAGGAGGAGGAGGAGGAGGAGGAGGAGGAGGAGGAGGAGGAGGAGGAGGAGGAGGAGGAGGAGGGTTTGTTGATGTCGAAGGTCGCTTTGATAACTTTATATTTGTGTTTAGAAATGATACAACAATAACAAACATTTAAGTGTGTGTGTATATGTGTGTGTGTGTGTGTGTGTGTGTGTGTGTGTGTGTGTGTGTGTGTGTGTGTGTGTGTGTGTGTGTGTGTGTGTGTGTGTGTGTGTGTGTGTGTGTGTGTGTGTGTGTGTGTGTGTGTGTGTGTGTGTGATCGTGCCTACGACAAGATCCCTCGCATATCAACAGCAGGAACAACCCTCACGGATATTACATGCATAATTATTCGGTACATTTTCTCATAGCCTTTAATTAATTTTGTAATCGTGTCAAAGTATACCGTTTAATTGTCGCTTTTTCTATGCGGGGCGGGATCAGGTCCGGTGGTGACCTGGCCTGCGGGTTGTGGAGCGGCGCGCCAATGGGGCGGGTTGGGAGGGGCGTCGCTTCTCAAAAACATTCCCTGCTGCACACAAAATCCAAAACGATTAACGGGCTAAATGACTTTCCCATTACGGTCGCGTTCAAAAGCATCCGTCAAATAAATAATTTCTAAATTTCCAAACGTGTATTTACAGTGTCGGTAATGGGTCCTCGGCGCTCTAATTATATTTTTTCCCAAAACGTTGAAGTAATTAGATCAATTACAGCCACTGTTCTGAAACTTTTATTACCCGACATTTATTTCACCTGTCATCTCATTCTCCCGTCCTTCCGTAATGTTTCACTAATTGGACATTCTTCAGCTGATGACATATTTGACCTGGCGAAAAACTCAAAATCCTCCCATCTCGCATGAAAGTGTTTTATTCTCATAGAAAATAGGTCATGTTAATTGGCGAATATCTGTCGCGAAAAAAGGGAGTAAAGCATACCGGCACCACTTTTACTATGCCTTCGTCCACGCATTGTTCAGGTGGGTAAGGGGGCAGGGCAGACACCTGGGGCTAGAGGGCCGCCCGGGGCTCAATAGGCTCTCAGGGAACGTCCAGTCTTGCAGCGGCACGTGCCTGCTGATTCGTGACATCCTGCGACAAATTACTTTCAGTGTGTGCTGACGTGCCGGCCGCCACTAGTTGTACTTTAGTCTCTTTAGTGTCTTCATCGGTGAACATTCTGTTGGAAAATGGTAAATTCCGGCAGCTATATCCAAAATGTCCCGAAGTTGGTCTCGGCCGCGTGAATTATTCATAGCGGCTCGTGGTGTTCCGGCCGCTGCCCCGGGGACCTCAACTCTGCCTTTTAAAATATTCACTCTCGGTTTCCTAACAAAATGCATAAGAGTTTGTTTCCTTGTGGCCCCATCTTCGGTGGGGTGAGTCAGGCACCGCCCGCCAAGTGGATGGGGATGGCAGCGATGGGCAGCCAAGTGGTAGGTGACGAACGGCTGGCGCCGCTTGCTCGTCGCCACCAGGTTCAGCTCATCTTTAAGCTCCAGCATAAGCTAGTGTTTAGCATCCCACGAGGCTTGCCTTAATAAGTTTAAATGACAACACCATCCAGGTCCATAAATACTTGAGATATCTATCCAGCATTGGGACTGTATCAGCCAGCACGTGCCTCCCTCGCCCTCTGTCCCACGGCCAAAACAATATGAGACACGATGAATAACTGAATATTTGTTTCAGATCGACCCGTCCTTCCCTTCCTCTGTGTTTCCCGGCTGCCAATATATTAGACTTCGATGCAGAGATTGTGATAACATACTCAACATTTATTCATAGCTCTTACATTCCAGGAGCGATTCCGTTCGGCACAGTGGTGCTGGCCAGACAGAACCGTCACTTCCACTATGGCTGACAACCGTTTATGGTGAGAAACTCTAGGATGACCGTGTTAGGTCCAAGGCCTTCTGGGACACGCCTCACAAACCTCAGAGACAGTGCGCATGTCACCGTGAATAACTGATACTGGAGTTTCAAGAAGAACCAAGCACGAGATAATGAACTTTGACACACACACACACACGCACGAGCAAACACACACACACACACACACACACACACACACACACACACACACACACACACACACACACACACACACACACACACACACACACACACACACACACACACACACATCTTTTTTTATTGTTATATTTGAAATGTAAATCAGAGCTGTGCTCCAGACTTTTTATAAAGTCTGAGCTACTAAATAAATTCATTCATTCATTCATTCATTCATTCACACACACACACACACACACACACACACACACACACACACACACACACACACACACACACACACACACACATACACACACAACAAGGCACCGCAGATACCACACACCATGGGATTCCTCGGTGGCGTACAATTGGTATGTTCCTGCGCTCCACCATTCACTCCTTTCTGTTCCATTCCTTTCCTCTCCTAAACCTGACACTCCTTGCTCTTGATCAAACCAACTCGACTTGCCTCCGTCCCTCTCTCTCCCTTACTCACTCTTCTTTCCTCTCTGTTCGGCCATACTTCCTCGCCAGGTCTCTTCCACTCACAGCTGATCCTGCTTCCTTCCTGAGCCACCAGCTTACAATCCACTGTAAGGCTCATTATCCCCTTCAGTCCTCTTGGGTGAGGAACGTTCCCAGTATCTTAAATATTCCACAACACAAACCACACTCCTGTTTGCAAGGGTTGTTGTGTTTGGATCGGCGTCAGGCTCCCTGGCGGCTCCCTCTGGGTTAAGCTGTGGACGGAGAATTGAGCGGAAACAATAACACTTTTTCCCCTCATTACTACTGTGCAGGACTCAGTTTTCCACCTCTGCACCGCTCCCCATGCGGCTCCTGTAATAGGTGGCCTCAGGTGACAGATCCAATAAACAATAAATTTCTCCTTACACCTCTGTTTGGCCCTCGCACCTTTGCTTGCACTGAGAGCTGTCCAGTATACCTCCTTCCCTACATCCCTCGACTCCCTCGCCTGTCCTAGAATGAACCAGATGAGATGATGCTTGGATGGTGTTTGATACTTGATCTCGTCCACACAATACCATCTCACTGTACCAAACCAAGACCCTCGACAGACACACACCTCTGTATCTGAAACATGTGGGCTTTGGGAGATTTAGCTTGAACCCCTCCCGCTGTAACCTTTAAGTGATGATTCTGGTACAAAAATCCTTCCCGAATGTGTTTTTTTTTTCAGTCATAAAGGTTTACATAATTCTTTTTCTTAAGGTCCATTACTTTCACCTCAACAACGGTATTCTGGTGAGCAAGAAAAACTGAAGACGAGAAGGAATTAACAAGTACCCTTACTCGCATAAGAATCTGCAAATGGGTTTCTGAGCAGGCTATAAATTACTGATGCCACTGGTGAATACTAGATACGACTTTCATTATGGACGCGGGGCACATGTATGGTTAATGGGGAGCAAAGTGATTGGTTTCATATTGATGCCGAGTGAGCAGTATCTCTTTTGTGCTAAGTGGCATGCAGATGACTAGAAGTGGATGTAACCAAGCTGCAACTGATGTGATAGAGAGTAAATGCCTCGGTCAGTGAATAATGGAGGTGAAGAATACTAGAATGAATGGAAGTGAAGGGAAGTGATGTAACAGGAGAGGTGGATGATGCTGGTGTAACGTATAGGTGACTGGTCGTGTTAGTGATGTTGACTTCGTTATATAGGTCATAGGAAGACTGTGTAGGGAACGTGGTGGTGGTGGTGGTGGTGGTGGTGAGGGGATGGGATGGGAAGATAATGGTTAAAGGAACAGTGTGATGGCGATGGTGATGATGATAGTGATAATATTTCTAATTCTAGCTGACCCCCACGGTGGCGAGACTATGGCGGTGGTGGTGGTGGTGGTGGTGGTGATGGTGGTAATGACGGTAAAGCGACGGAAAATATAAACAAAAGAACAGTGGTGGTGGTCGTGGTGATGACAGCATGGTGGTGGTGGTGGTGGTGATGATGCTAAAGCTACGGTCAAAATCATGAAAAGGACAATGGTGGTGATGATTGTGCTGACTGCAGTGATGATGCTAGTGATAACATTTCTAATTTTACCTCACCCCCACACAGGAATGCTTGTTTTGGCGACTCACCAACAACTATTATGCCTCTGTCCCCTCGTGATGAAGAGCTGCTCGTCACCGTCTTGTCTGATGCGTGAGAAGCCAGCCCGCCGCCCAGCCAGCCCCGTGTGAGGATGGTGATGACAGTGACGCCTCAGCAGTGTTGGTCTTCGTGAAGCTGTCTGTGTGTTATGATGCAGATGTGAAGGACAATGAAGATGCTGAGTGACGACTATGGCTGAGGTGATTGTGATGAGTGATGATGATGATGATGGTGATAGTGACTAGTGTACCAACCATCACTGCTACTTATACAGCTGGATCAACAGGAGCAACAATAATAACAACAAGAACATGATTAAACTGTTAATAATAGATTATTATTATTATTATTATTTTTATTATTATTATCATTATTATTATTATTATTATCATCATCATCATTATTTTCATTAGTGTTATTACTTTAATAATGATGATAACAATAGCAACAACAGCATTCCCATAACCAGCATATTCATACATCAGCCAGGCAAAATGACACAAACATTTTATTGCCTCACATTTGCTGTGCATGAAGGAAAAATAAATAAAAAACAAAATCTTTTCAGCTGAATGTGAGGGAAACAAACACGTCCCTCAACAGAAAATAATCCAAACATTTCTCCCCATCCCCTGCGGGATGAACACTCGTCAGGACCAGTGGTGGTGGTGGTGGTGGTAGTGGTGAAGCAGAGAGGCGCAGCTGACGACCTCTAACAGCAGGGACATGTGACTCAGTCGGTGGTGTCTCCCCTGCCCGCCAGACTCACTACCACCCAGCACAAGGGTCCTCAGCCTGTAAGTCGGCCTCCAGCCCCAGGCAAGGCGTTCCGGGCCGCCACAAGGGTCACGCATGCCTCGTGCTGTGCCGCTGCGGTGGAGGTCAAACGAGGAGGTTGACTGGATGACTTTTCCTCTCAGAATTTCCAGCTGAGATAAAAATCCTCGCCGAACAAAGGTCTTTTTCAATGTGCGTTTTCAGGGGATAATTTTTTTGCAATACTACCAATAATCGCCTTAGTGGAGCAGTTTTGAGAAAACGTGGCCAATGAAACCCGCCGTCCAGCCATCGAGTGGCGGTCCTCGATGGCTTGGTAAAACATGCAACCGATTCCACGCAGCTTAAAAGTTAATAAGATCCCGCCGACTAACCGGAATTATTGTAAGAGGATGATGCAAACTGGCCCAGTGTTACGAGCGATGCCGTGTTTCTGACCGTCACACACACACACACACACACACACACACACACACTGTCTGCATCTGCTGCGATATTCTGATCAAGAGGTTTAATGAATACAATTATCCCGCGTGCCATTAGGTGCTGATAAATGGGTCCCCAGCTAGAGCAGCCTGCAAGTCGTGACAAGGCAATATCTGAGTTGAAAATAACGCAGACAAAAAAGCAGCGCCGTCTCCAACACTCGCGCGGTAAATGGTTCCTCTGTCTGATTTTGTGAGGCGCGGAGGAGCAATTTAGTCCACGTGTCACTCTTCCGCACACTCTCGCCCCGGACGCTGCTTCTATTAATGGAGGGGAGCTGTATGTGTGTGTGTGTGTGTGTGTGTGTGTGTGTGTGTGTGTGTGTGTGTGTGTGTGTGTGTGTGTGTGTGTGTGTTTACCGTTCAATATAGGAAGGAAACATGATAATCGAAACAATGACTACAATTCGATTCGCGCTGAACACATCGTGATTTCTGAAGTGTTGCCTCAGTCGACGGTGTGTTCTTGAAGATGCCCCGGCCTCCGTCAGCGTCCCCGCCCCGGCACTCCCTTCCTCGTGCAGACACCCTGAGTTCCCGCCTCCATAAAGTCGTCCCGCTCGCAGCCAGACCACAGACCACGCGTATTTCTCGACTAAAATATTGGCTAGAACAAAAATATCGTCGCTCGGGAACTCATATATAAGAACGGTGATAATTTTTCGGATTATATTTGCCCGGGCGTGGCGTGTGTCCACTTGGGAAATATATGATATCAACTAGAAATTTTGTGTTGCCTCTAAAGGTGTTCTATCTGGGAACCCTGTCAGGTTTGGCGAAGGATTGGGAGGGGAGAGTAGGGAGGACTTTTACGGGCGGAGAGCAGTGGTCGGGGAGGTGCATGGAGGTGGGAGAAGGAAGGGAAAGACGGGAATGAAGGGAAGGAAGGGAAGGACAGCGTGGCAGAGTTGCTCTACTGTTGCTACTGACTGATGTTCTCTTGGGCGTCTGGGGGAGATAAAGGTCAAGTCTCCCCGGTATTTATTTTTACGCACACCTATAAAGGGAGTCTTGTCCTGAGCTATATATAGTGAAGGACAAGAATACTCGGACCAGCAGCGTGAGTTCCACAATAGAAAGCTCAAGGGGTTATGAGTCGCACCAATTATTCTCCAACAAAGAGCCACTGCGTCCCACACTCAGCATGGTTACTCCTGCCGTGTGCTCACTGAGATGTTCATTTACCCGTCATGCCTGAAAAAGTAAACAGGCGGCTAAGAAGGTTCAGTGTCAGCTGTCTGTTGCTGTTAAGAGTGAAGTCCTCAGGATAGCGCGACCCGGTGCAAAGGCCAGCACTCCTCAAAAGGACAAGAATCACACGTGCCATTTACCTGGTTGTGATCATTGTTATCCTTATTGTCATTATTATTATTATCATTATTATTATTATTATTTTTATTATTATTTATCTATTTACATTTTTTACTAGAGCTACGAAAGTTGAAATGACGTCTTGGAAAGGTTCGTCTGCCGTGGCCTCGATGAAAAAGGACGTGGCAAATCCCTAGACATGGAGGACGTGCGAGATGAAGCCTGAAGATATGAGTAGACTGAACCCTGTGTGTGTGTGTGTGTGTGTGTGTGTGTGTGTGTGTGTGTGTGTGTGTGTGTGTGTGTGTGTGTGTGTGTGTGTGTGTGTGTGTGTGTGTGTGTGTGTGTGTGTGTGTGTGTGTGTGTCAGTGATTGCCCGAGGTTTGAATCAGGTGAGTGAACTGCAATATTTGGATGCGATTCGAGCGAGGTTCCCAACAGACCTACGGCGCGAAGGGCTAGCAGCTTTAAGTGGATCCGAACTAAGGGCCATCGTAACACCTGGAGCCCAGTGGCCACTCATCCCATCGACGGTCAGGGTCAAGGGCCGCGGCGCCTGGAGGACTCGAGGGGACAAGGGGCGGTTCCCGTAAGAAAAGTTTCAAGGACCTTTCGTGCTTGAACGTGTCTGTATTTTACTTTTCTGCCAAACCAGGGCGTCGAGGGGGCGGACGGGAGGACCAAGCAGAGTCAAGAACGTGGGCGGCTCAGTGGATTCCTCGACGCACTTCGCTGTTATAGTATATATGAAGTATGAAAAAAGGGAATACTTGAGGGATAGCTAAAATATATCTGAATGAAGCCCCGAACCCTTTTCCCTTCCTGAAGCAGAGAGGTGATGTCAGAGTTAAGGGAACATACATTATTAAACATATGCAAATCCGTATATTCACTGACAGGTAAAAAAAAAATGGTATGGAAGGCAGTGTAAATGTGACTTTTTTAGTATTATTATTGTACGGATGGAACAAAGAATTACACGGACTTACTCCATGATCTCCCGTCTCACCAGCTACTTATGATTTTCAAAATATTACATCTAGCTTCTGTCAAGATGCGTAATGTGATGCAGTTCCCTGACAGAAACATCAAATAAACAAACAAAATTTCAGGCCGCGGAAAGTGTGAAACAGTTTGTTGTGCGTTGAACAAAGAACTGCCGCGGTGACAAAGACTGAAGACAGTTAAAAAAAAAAATTGTATTATGTAAAGCATAAAGTTTTAGAAAGAAGTGAACACACACACACACACACACACACACACACACACACACACACACACACACACACACACACACACACACACCTGGTGGTGTGGTGGTACTACGTCCGACTTACAGTTGGGAGAGCTAAAGTTCAATCCCTAGTGCAGGTCAGAGGTCATTTGGGCAAGGTTTCTATTCAAGTGCGTGGCCCCTGTTCACCCAGCAGTGATTAGGTACCTGGCGCAAGTCAGAAGTTGTGACCCGCTGCTAGGTAGGAGAGACAAACTCAGAATAAAAAATCCATAGAAGGTGGCCTGACCACCCCGTGCCATTCCAAATAAACTGAAATATTACATTATTATTACTTCAACATCAACACCACCACCAACACCAACAACAAGAGCACCAATAGCAGAAACAACAGCAACAATAACAACAGCACCCAGCAGCAGCAGCAGCAGCAGCAGCACTAGCACCACCACCAGCAACAGCAACAACAGCAAAGCAACAACAACATCAACAACAGCAACAGCAACAGCAGCAACAACAGCAACAGCAGCAAAGCAACAACAACAACAACAACAACACAATGGGGTCAGTGGCAGTGAGCGTCCCGGTAGTGTGACCCTTTCCGCTGTCTGGGGAGCGGGTGTTTCAGTCGGCGCTCTACTGGCGTTGTAGCCACTGAATACGTTATAAGGATATGGTGGCTCGCTCTGGGAATCCGCTGATGGCAGCATCACCCGCCTAGGTATTTCCTCCCCAGCAAAGGTAACACTTCGATCTTGTTCGCTGAAATAATGTGAATGTAGACATCCATCATTAGTCAGTGTCATCAAACGTTCCCTTGAAAGTAAAGATGTTTATATCGTTACATAGGTGCAGGTAGAAGGCGCCGGAAGTCCCAGGTGGCGCCACTCGCCTCGCTGCATAATGCAATGATGCAGCTGCCGATTATTTTTTCTCTCTAAAACAATTACTAGATGTTAAGGTGTTTTTCCCTCCTTTCTTTCTTTTTTAACAAAAAGAGCGAAAAAAGGTTAATTTTCTAATCACGAAGTAGTATTATGAAGTGTGGTGGTAGATCACAACTACATATCATGAACATAAGCTCGAACCACACTGAACGTATACAACTGTCCACTTATCGCCACAGGAAGGCTTATCATTATCACCCAAAGAGGCTACAAACGTATACATTTTCATGTGGCGATACTGTTACAAAAACACACATGCCAAATTAAATTATTAAAACAAAGAAAAAAAAAAACATGAACACTATACGAGTCAAAGAGTCCATAAAATTCACTCTAATTATAAAGAAAACAGCGGGCGGCTTTGCTGGGGAGGCCTCCAGCTTAATATATGTATCTATTTACTAATTAGAATTGTAACCCAAGTTTACTCTCCTTTCCACCTGGGGGTGAAGATTTGGTATTAATGTCCTTGTTGCTCTGTTACACGTCGTGGTCTGGTAGACTCTGGACTGTCCTGTATGTATCGGGCTGTGAATGATTCACAACGCTGTAGGTCAGCAGCGTCTCCACCTGCGCTTCAGAGGCAGAACGCGGGAAGATGATGCATGTTTCTCCTTGGAGAAAGGTCACCCATGAATATAAAATGTCTGGGTTACAAGAGAAGGAGTCCACTTGTCGGTGTGGTTTGCTTGTTAAGTAATAATTGTTGATCTTTAAAACAAATAGAGAAGAGAATGTTTACCACCTGATCATGTTACACAGGTCTCCACTTTGAGGTCTTTCTTGACATCTCGCTTTACATCAGTTAATTTCAAGTTAGATTTACCCTAATTATTGTTAAGGTGAGAGGCTGCCCGTCAAGGAAAAAAGCAGAGTATTCAGACACCCGGTAGCGGCATCTTCCCTGCACGCCACGCACACCACCACAAGGAGGCAATGGCTTGCCCAGACTTTGGGAGGACATGGTTTGAGTGTTGCACTGGTGGGAAATAATGAATTATTCAGGCCCTTAAGAAATATATTCGAGAGTCACAATGCTTGAGAGACGGAGAGCGGACATAAGTGTCTTTCCTAAGGGCCTGCCCGCCAACGACTAGAAATGGAGAGGGAAAGCAACAGGATATCCTTATGGGTCGCTTTTCAATGGTTAATAGAAACACCACGTTTCAAAAATCGGGCCAGTGTCTAGAAAGCGAGGATGCCTGTCCGCCAACTAAGGCGGTGGCGGTTACAGAATGGAGCGAAGGTGAAAGACAGAGGGATGACGGGCGGTGGTTGACACAGGATGAATTAAAATGTGTACATAAAATACTAAAAATGTGTGGCAATTTAAGGAATATTCACACTGGCCACACAAGGATCATGCGAGTCGAATACACAGTATTGAAGAGTCGCCTTGAGCTCATCTGCTTCCA
>NC_059296.1:990000-1030000 GCF_017591435.1 Portunus trituberculatus
AAGAGCGCTTCCCTCCCGACACACGTATTCGTAACTCATCTCTCTTAATCTGGCGGGCTATGAGAATCTTGCGGGAAAGATTAAGGTATGAAAAAAGACATTAAATTGTGAGCCACACATTCCAGTCGCATTAAGTATTCCTCCCATTTTCCTTGACGGTAATCCACTCTTCCTCTAACTTATCTTTCTTGCAAGACTGACGAAGGAGCAGAGGAGGACGGGACGTGACTGTGCCTGGGTGTTGACGGGGAGGAAGAGGATCGGATTGGACGGGACTAAGACATTGTGCCACTTAGCTCGTATCAGCTGAGAGAGAGAGAGAGAGAGAGAGAGAGAGAGAGAGAGAGAGAGAGAGAGAGAGAGAGAGAGAGAGAGAGAGAGAGAGAGAGAGAGAGAGAGAGAGAGAGAGAGAGAGAGAGAGAGAGAGAGAGAGAGAGAGAGAGAGAGAGAGAGAGAGAGAGAGAGAGAGAGAGAGAGAGAGAGAGAGAGAGAGAGAGAGAGAGAGAGAGAGAGAGAGAGAGAGAGAGAGAGAGAGAGAGAGAGAGAGAGAGAGAGAGAGAGAGAGAGAGAGAGCACGCAGACAATGAAACAGAGTCAGACAAGAAAGAAAATAGACAAACTGACAGACAAACAGAGAAAAGAAAGTAAACAGACAGATAGACAAGGGAATGTTCGGCAGACACAAAAACAGACAGACGAGGAGGCAGGCAGGCAGGCAGGCAAGCAGACAGACGGGCAGGCAGACAGGCAGTGAGGCGTAGTGGTTTTCCTTTCAACACCTGCATCAGGCAGACAGGCAGTGAGGCGTAGTGGTTTTCCTTTCAACACCTGCATCTTCCCAGCTGTGAGTGTATAGGAGTGTCGGAATGCAGCGCGCTATTCAGGTTTCCTTCTTGGCTGGGCGTCGTCGCCATACTCCTGCGGGCGTCTGCTATCTTTTGTGTCAACACGGCCACCAGCACTGTCAACACGGCGCTCCGCAACACTCCCGGTGTCTCGCTGGGCATGCCCTTGGCCCGGCTCTATATTTCTCGCCATCGAGGGGAGATGCAAGGCTTGTTACATCGCCAGGCACTTTGCGACGATTGAGTTGCTTTCAAGGAGCAGAATTTCACGGATTCACGAATATGTGGAATTTACGAGAAGTGCAGCAGCGACACTGACACCTCGTCCATCCTGGGCCTCGGAGCTGGCACCTTCCGTCCTGCGCCGTAAAATGAGTTGGTGAATATACTCTACTACTTCACACTGCATTTACCCAAAGTGCCACTAAAATATAATGGACTATGTATTCAGGATAGTCCACCGCGTTCAGGCGAGAGCGAGACCATGCATCCTTACAAGGTGAAGGTGAGGCATGGCAGGGTGGCGGTCATTACGGCAGGGTGTCACCGCGGCGCGCCTTCCCACTCCCCCTGTGTCCCGCCACGGCACCAACACCTACCGCCGCTTGTATATGCAAGTGTGTGTGTGTGTGTGTGTGTGTGTGTGTGTGTGTGTGTGTGTGTGTGTGTGTGTGTGTGTACATATGTATGCATGGATGTATGTATGTATGTATGTATGCATGAGTATCATCATGCATGAAGTTGGAATTAGGTCATGAAAAACCGCTCCTCGAGAACATCCACCAGCAGCAGACAGTCACTTTTAAGACAAAAGAAAGTTTTGTCTTACTTAACTGCACTGAGAGAGAAAATTAATACACTAGGATCAAGTTTCCTTCTCGTTCTTTGAGTCGCGGCTCCAACAAGCGCTTGGCAGTTGTAGCATTATACGCCCTAATTATAGAAGATAAGCTCAGCCGTGTGTCAAGTCAACACCCTCACCCGCTGCTCTCCCTTCCTCGCGCATAAATTCTCCTGCTGACAAGTTACTTAAGGGGATGACTAAAGAGAGAGAGAGAGAGAGAAAAAAAAGAAAAATAAAGAGACGGGGGAGGAAAGAAAAGAAAATACTGCATAAAAAGACACAAGACGAGTATATAGGTTCCACATGTCACCCTGAAGTCCTGACGCCCATCCCACCACAGCTTTGCCTACATGTGGCAGGGGAAGCCTCCCAGTGTTCCTTTACTTAATTACTTCACACCGAGAGATAACTGGCAAGTGAAGACAGGCGTGTCGCGGGTCACCACCACAACGGCGTGTTAAGTGAACCCAGGCCGGCGTCTGTGTTTCAGCACCTGGAGATGTTCACCTGGCGGGCTGAGATACAAAGTGGCGCTATTTATATTTGTGCAGTGGTGGCTGGCAGATGTCGCCTGGGTGGGGCCATCTGTGCTAATGAAGACACACTGAGCACTATCTCACACCTCGCCGGTAAGGGAAGACACATCGGCCAGCGGTGAGGGCGGCATATGTATCAACTTGTGCCTGCCTGATGAGGATGGCTGGCCACGGCTTCCGCTGCTGCTCAGGTGTTGGCGTAGTAAATTACTGGCTGCAAGAATATTGCGATGCAGTAAGTCAGGAAGGTAAATCTGGCAGCACTTAAGCGGCACTCAGTCAGCGGCTGGAGTATTGGGGTCAAGTCTTCGCTCTGATCTTCATCGTCAAGAAAAAATTAATCTAACTTTTCCTGATATAAGTTATCGGGAAATTTAACTTTCCTCTTATGTGTTTCTTACATCATCCGTTTTTAGTGCTGAAAACGAAGACCGAAACATTAGATAGTTGTTTTGACTGAAATTAACTTCTATACAGATTACCTGTGCGGGAAGGAACTAAATTAGAATTAATAATACTACGTGATAGCCAGCGAGCCGGAGATAATTAATTACTTGATTAAATATGAAAAACATAATTAGAAAATAACCTTAAATGAACATCCTCGAGGAAGACAAAGCGTAATTAAAATTCTTGTTTTTCGTTGGAGAAAAATACTAAATTACTTTGAGGCTTTCCTTCAAAACTGACAGGAAAACTCTCGCCCACAACAAATGATGTCGCTGGAGGAGAACCGCCCCTAATAAGTACTTTAATCATCTCCTGCAGGAAAGTGATCACACCGTCGCTCATGGCTCGCCCACACCACCCGCCACCAGGCCACACCAATACCACAGCCTCCCACGCTCCCAAGTACTGACCTTTTGACCTGCCGGCATAAAACACATCATTTGTTGCATTCATTACTGACACTCACTCTCTCTCTCTCTCTCTCTCTCTCTCTCTCTCTCTCTCTCTCTCTCTCTCTCTTGCCTTCCCACACACAGGAAAATAGAATATAAGATACTAAATCATAATTTTATGGCTTCATGTGCTAAGGCTTCATATAACCTCCGACGAACAAACAATTACGCGAGGCAAAGTCGAGGAGATAGAAAAACATATTACAGCAGAATTTCACATTTGTCCATAATAATGTTAACACTATATAAACTGTTGACGTACTGACATAACAGCCCGATGCAGACACAGCGGAAAATGACTCGTCAGAAGCGATACGTTAAGTCACTCTGATAGTTATGTTCTTTACTGCCATAGGGAGAGAGGAGAAGGAGGAGGAGGAGGAGGTTACATCTCTTCCACTGCTACGACTTCTCCTCAGTTAATGAAATAGCACGGTGCAGGTTTGGAGCATAATCTCACATGACAACCGACAGCCACAGCAAACATCGTGCAGTTCAAAATTCATAACTCCTAGTAGTTGTATTTCTGCTCTGTTAAAATAGTCTGTACACTGATTTCAAATAAGGTAACAAAACCTGCTCGCTGTTCAGGAGTTACACAATGTCCCGGGCCCCACTACCTGAGCACACAAGGCAGCTGCAGTCAAGAGACACAGCTTTATGAGAGACTTGAAGCAGCATCCTCAGTAAAAGGCCAAAGGATAATACATCACTTGAATGGTAGAATATGAAACAAGATGAAACGATAGAAAAGTGATGAGAGAGAGAGAGAGAGAGAGAGAGAGAGAGAGAGAGAGAGAGAGAGAGAGAGAGAGAGAGAGAGAGAGAGAGAGAGAGAGAGAGAGAGAGAGAGAGAGAGAGAGAGAGAGAGAGAGAGAGAGAGAGAGAGAGAGAGAGAGAGAGAGAGAGAGAGTAATCAAAACTGGACAGCCAACAGATAACGAAGATGTCCTGAGTAAAAACAAAGACAATGGCGGTGCACTTAACGATTCCCTTTGATCAATATTTAATCTAGACTCTGTGCACACCAACATAATATCAAGTCAATAGCAAGAATACCGATAGCGGGGATGGTGGCGGCGATGGTGATAAGAGTAATGGAAGTCAGGTTGTGTGATGGTGGTGGTATCGGTATCAACAATGGCTTTCCGAAACACTGGACAAGATATAGAAATTTGCATCGTGTTTATTAAGATGTATAACTAAAAACTGCTCCGGAAGTGAATGTTATATTTACGAGAGTTTAGGGACGAATGTGTGTGTGTGTGTGTGTGTGTGTGTGTGTTTGTGTGTATCAACTGTATTCGTGAAAGGCAACTAGAAAAGGACCCAACAATTAAAGACCAATTATTTGAACTGTTGTGGGTCGTACAAATCCCTCAGACTGTTATCAAAGGTTTGGTTGTTAGGTAACTGAAAGAGTCTTTCTAATTACAGGTTATTCACGCCGTAACTCCATCAAGGTGCAACACATACCCTACACTTTTTCTTCACCACTTAAGTTTTTTTTTTTTTTCCTGAAATTTCGTAGCACCGTCGAGTTACTGTCCCATGACACTCGATAACACCATTCATGACACTGTGGAGCGCAATGTGACATCAGTGTCCTTTAAGTCTCTGTGCCTTATAGTAGGTGTGTGTTTGGGGGGGGTTGAAGAGGGAGGATAGTGAGCTGCGTGGCCATTTCTGCTGTGATAATCGTTGGTGCCCGACAGATGATGCTGGTTTAATGCTGTCTTAAGATTAGATGTTCCCTATTAGTCTCCCCGTAAATCCATGGTATTGGGTGTGCCTGAAGCCGTGATTATCTGCCCTGATTGGCTGCTTGTGTCAGCTGCCAACCGTTTCCAGGGCACAGGGCAGCTTTGCGATGCTGGGTGAATGAACTGGCATCAGAGTAATAATGACGCTGGAAAGAGGGAAATAACACCTGATGAAAGTAAACGCATTGATCCATTTACTGTTAGATAATAATGTCTTCTATAATGCCTGTTACATTTTAGACAGTTTCTAAGCTAGGCTCTGGTTAATATTTTGTGGTTTAAAAAGACAAAAATTACTATCTGTTTTCCTTCTTTTCGGTCCTGTCTCCATGCAAACAGTTTTCACAGTGCTGGAAAGGTTAAGGAAGGACGACCAAAGCAACAAAATGGTTAATAGTATAACAGGGGAAAAAACAAGTCCCACGACCTTCACTCTGCCCAGGCAACACGAAAGCGAAGAGAAACTTTCACTGTATGTAACTGTACCTCAAGTTCTTAAAACGCACGAAAGACTTCCGCAATGAGTCACGGGGTTTAATGAGCTTCCCAGACGAAAACCAGCACTTGTTGCTATAATATTACAAAACTCCAATCTCTTCCACTTCAGAAACTCGTGTTCAGGACCTGTGTATCCCCTTCGCGGGACTGAAGAAAATAGCGACTTGGTGCATGTAAAGGCGGCATTATTTCAGCCTGATTTGAAGGCGCGTATAACTACTGACGCTCAGACAGGAACGGCGCCTCTAAGTCCCTGATGTGTTACTGAAATCAATGAGAGAGAGAGAGAGAGAGAGAGAGAGAGAGAGAGAGAGAGAGAGAGAGAGAGAGAGAGAGAGAGAGAGAGAGAGAGAGAGAGAGAGAGAGAGAGAGAGAGAGAGAGAGAGAGAGAGAGAGAGAGAGAGAGAGAGAGAGAGAGAGAGAGAGAGAGAGAGAGAGAGAGAGAGAGAGAGAGAGAGAGAGAGAGAGAGAGAGAGAGAGAGAGAGAGAGAGAGAGAGAGAGAGAGAGAGAGAGAGAGAGAGAGAGAGAGAGAGAGAGAGAGAGAGAGAGAGAGAGAGAGAGAGAGAGAGAGAGAGAGAGAGAGAGAGAGAGAGAGAGAGAGAGAGAGAGAGAGAGAGAGAGAGAGAGAGAGAGAGAGAGAGAGAGAGAGAGAGAGAGAGAGAGAGAGAGAGAGAGAGAGAGAGAGAGAGAGAGAGAGAGAGAGAGAGAGAGAGAGAGAGAGAGAGAGAGAGAGAGAGAGAGAGAGAGAGAGAGAGAGAGAGAGAGAGAGAGAGAGAGAGAGAGAGAGAGAGAGAGAGAGAGAGAGAGAGAGAGAGAGAGAGAGAGAGAGAGAGAGAGAGAGAGAGAGAGAGAGAGAGAGAGAGAGAGAGAGAGAGAGAGAGAGAGAGAGAGAGAGAGAGAGAGAGAGAGAGAGAGAGAGAGAGAGAGAGAGAGAGAGAGAGAGAGAGAGAGAGAGAGAGAGAGAGAGAGAGAGAGAGAGAGAGAGAGAGAGAGAGAGAGAGAGAGAGAGAGAGAGAGAGAGAGAGAGCCAATTAAGCAGATGAGTTAAAGACACAAACACACATGTTTTCATTTGCACAGATACATGAACATGCATACATACTTAGTGAAAGAGTTGGACAAATACATCAGTAGTACGTGATCAATAAGTACACTAGAAGAGAAACGAACACACACAAATACACACACACACACACACACACACACACACACACACACACCTATACAGAAAGGCAGGGAAATAAAGAAGAGTAAGGCAGGGGAGAGGCGGCAGCAGCAGCAGCAGCAGCAGTGACCCCCGGTGGCACAGTGCTCGTTAGGCTCAGGCACAGGCAGGAGAAGCGCCGCCTGAGATGGACGCAACACGGACAGAGACACACAGCCTCGCCGCATGCCCGACAAAGGCGACCCATCCCCGCCGGTGGTGACGGAGGACGCCATGTGTCACCCCAACCACCGGAATCACAGCTTGTGGTGAATCGTGGAGCGGCGGTGGGTGTGTTATGGCGGCCCTTGTTGTGAGCCCCGCGTGCCTTGCCCTCGTCGAGAGAAGGTTAATCAAACGGACACTTGTAGCCACGTATGTACTGACTCACTCTCACTCTCACTCTCTCTCTCTCTCTCTCTCTCTCTCTCTCACGCACACGCACACACACACACACACACACACACACACACACACACACACAGTCATGTACTCCACAATTCACTTAGTACCCAGCAGGAACGCCAGACCCCGGCAGCAGGAAGGCGCCCCACTGCTACGCTCTCCCCCTCTGTGTCCTCTTGGCGCTGAAGATCAAGCCTTTACAAACACGATATATTCCTATTTTCTTTCACATCAATTCTCATCATCAAAGGATACCAACATTCCTTATGAGGGTTCTGTATCTCATAATGTTGACTATGACCCTTGAAGGAGCGGCCGTATAGATTATACTCATGTTTTTACATTTAAATTACAAGGGCGGGAAGGGATGTGGCAGAGAGCGCGTGGGGTGTAGTGTCGAGGCCAAGGGGCGAGTCTTGCTGCAGCCCAAAGGGTCCGTAAACGTTTGAACAGTTATTGTCTCTTCAATCTCGCTCAGTGCACAGAACAGCAGAAAGGCACCGGATAACAAACTCACAGTAAGGGAGAGTAAAACTAACATTACACTTTAACGTCCCCAATCAGAGCGCGACCACTGACGGCTCCTTCAGGGTGCCTCCCTCCACGCTCACCCAAGACGTCTCTCAACACCTTGCACGCGATCAAAGTTTCAGCGTCGTGCCTCAGCTGGTGCTGGTGGCGCCCCGCCCATCGCGGCTACCGGGGTCTTGGTGCGCCTTCATTTGGTTTAGGGAGTTCCACCGGCAAATGGATGTTGTTATATTAAAGACGCACACTTTCATTTGCATATAGAGTGCACACATGTACACTCACGCAATTAAGTTCGCATGAACACACGTAACTGCTTGGAGAAATAACCACTTCTCGCTCACCCTCAGTTCCCCGGAGGGTCGGTGGGGGGCGGCTTCGTGGCCCCTACAACATTTGCATAATGGGTTGTTGTCTCGGGGTTTTAATTTCACCGGCATGCTTTTTTCAAGCCAACACAGCAATATATTTTTTTGTTCCCGGCGTTTGAAGTCTTCTCGCTTTGAAATTAAACATGACAGATTTTTGTTTGGCGGTTAGTGGAGTGTGTATAGTGAAGTGAAGAGGAGGAGGAACACCTGCTGTGGCCTGGAGCAAGGCGCTTGTCCATGGGCGCGGCGGGGTCACCCACGGCACCATTCACTGTCACTTTGTCTCATGCAGTCTTGTCTGCCAAGGACTGAGGGCAGCGTGTGCATGTCCCCTACGGAAGACGAATATAAAAACCTGAAACTTGACAGTGTCGAGGCTGAAGCCTGGAAACCAATATTTAGTAAGTTCAGGATTTTATTTGTTGTCCAAGCAGGGTAAAAAATGAGATGGGAGTGAGAGGGGAAGAGAAGAGAGATGAAGGGGACGAACAGGAATAGCAGGGAAAGGCGATGCAGAAGGGTTAAGGAAGTTGAGTCAAAACAAAGCAATACGAATAATTTGTTTGGAATAAAAGTCCAGTCGGCTGGATTTTTTGATTTGTGAAATTGCATTTTCAATAAAAACAAGTATTTCACTTGTAGAGTATTAAGATTTCCCTGACGCAGTGCCGCACGACGTGATGGGAGGACGCCCTCATCAGGTGACGCCACACGAACTTGTTCCAAATTTCAATTATTTTTATCCAGTTGCAGGTGATAAGCTGGAAATTTGAAGGTAATTTTTAACCATTATACTTTGGTGCCATTTGCATATCTAATACACACGTAAATTAGAGCCAGTGGGAGAAAAGAGACACCTAATAGAGCAATTATCTTGGGAAGGCGCCGCGAGGGTCGCCGCCACACATCACCTGCCATTAATGAGCGACATGTTTGTCTCCACGTTATAATCACAAGGGCCAGTATTGTGTCGGTCGATGTTGACACAGCACGCTGTCATTATCTTCGCTTTCTTACTGTACTGCTCCTGAACTGCTTGTTAACCAATAGTTCATGCATACCTAATACACAATGTACAGAACTACACTCGCATGGCGGCGCAGTGCTGGCCACGCTGTCACTAGGCACAGATGGAGCACAATTTTGTTGACGAAGCTCAGTTGTCTCCCTCGGCAGCGACCCTCCCCTCATTTTCCACACCCTCCTAAAGTTTCCAATGACCCAACGCACTTTTCTTTCCGTCTGTCTGAATGTGCGTATGTCTGCCTCGCGTCTCTGTTTGCTTGTCTAGCTGTCTCCTTGTCACCGTATGTCTGTATGTTACCCGTCTGTTTGTCTGTCTATCTATGCTTTTCTCTCTCTCTCTCTCTCTCTCTCTCTCTCTCTCTCTCTCTCTCTCTCTCTCTCTCAATTTTACAACTCATCAAAATATTTAATTATTTTATACTCCAAAATTCGCTTTTAAAATATTCTTCTGGATCGTTAACGTGGAAAAGGCAGTTGGGAACATATCCCTTACACTCAAGTTACCAGCATCAGAGGCTCTGCACCATTTTCCTTTCTCATTAATTTGAACGGGATTTATGAAAGGTATTTCAGTCATTCTGAATGTTTTGAAAACCCACAGCGGTGCGCCAAGTAGTAATATAAAGGTGGGTAGGGAGGGAGGCCGGGCGGAGTAATACCGCGTCTGCTGCTGGTTCCCGGGGATAATTTCGCCATATTAAACCCTCGTCGTTCCCTAGATCGTCATCACTCTGTTTTGTTGTTTGCGATGAGCGCTCATTCCTGGGCTTGGAATGGTAATCCCCCCCTATTCCATCTTCCTATCTTAACATTCCTCTTCTGCATCCAAGATCACATCTCTTGCTCCACGACAGAAAATTTTGTCGCAGTAAATATTAAAGTTATATGCCCCTTGACAAAGTGGCGGCGTGGGGCGGGGCACCAAGCAGGGCAGCGAGAGGCGGGGCTACAAATAAAAGAAATAACGACACGTTCAGTAAACTGTTAGACTTTTTGGACGGCCATTGAGATCTGGGTGGGACATTACCTGGCGGTGGCCACTTCCAGGCGGAAGCCTAGAATTTCAATGTGGGTGCAGGGTGCACGGTGACCCCGCAGGACAGATGGCGGCGGGCGGTGCGGTTACATTCGTTAGTGCCGCCTTAACTCGGTTATGGAAGCAGCCTGTCACCTGATAGTGGAGCTGAGGCACAAGACTCTGGGAGGAGAGGGGGTGAGGGAGGCTCCGCGGCTTAATGCCACATTACTCACTGGCGTCCTGAGAACGGCCATTACCACTCCGAAATGGCCTTGCTGCAAATGGCTGTGTAGTCGCTCGCCACCTGAAGTTGATCCCGTCCACAGAATCCCTCTGAGACCAAGGGTCACTTAGATTTCCTGTCTTCATTTTTTCCCCAAGTCTGAGAGTGCATTGTGTGGCAACTTTATTAAATCTGGGGAGGCAATATTATTTCCTGATAAAAGATTAGATTCCATTTATCCGTACAAAACAGCAGTTAAGAAGTGCCTGCGGGTGAACTCCCAAGGCGCCTGGCGGGGCCTCTCTCGCCTCACGCCCTGGAGGGTTCGTGGCTCCTGCTGGTCTTCCTTTTACATGTAAATTATGATCAAGGGAGTCGAAAATTTAAGACGCATGGAAATGCAGTTCTTTTCAGTGTCACTCTCTTTTCTGTCGCTGGTGACATTTAATTTCCTGATATAGAGGCGGTGAACGTGAGAAACTCGAGTGATGTCTCGTGCTGAAGGTGACTCGACTCACTTTTAAAAGCAGTCTTGTTTGTTCCAATATAGTCCAACGGAAGTGATTTTGACGACGACAAAAATTATGATAACACTAACCCATTTATTTTCTCATCAATTCTCTCTCTCTCTCTCTCTCTGGTCTCCCCTCGTTTGTTTCTCGCTTTCATCGCGGGTGGCGTGTTTCCTACTTGTTGCGAGTTCTAGATCAAGCAGGAGTCAGAACAAACACTCCGCCACAGAGGGTATTTGCCCGCTCCTCGCCCAAGTTGACACAGGGGCCGGAGAGGAAGTTCAACTCGCCGCCTTTGTATTGCCTTGCATTCATCAGCGTTCCTCTCCGCGTCAACAACTCGTTCCTTTTCAATAGGTGCTGACTGTTGCCCTTATCTCGCCGCGCCCAACGCCGCCTCACGTCCTGCTTATCATAACAGCCCCGGCAGCCTCCCCCATGACGCGGCCTCACTGTCGGCACACAGGCGGAGTTGTTGCCTATCTGGCTTGACTTCACGTAACTTCCTCCTCATGAATATTGTTGATGCGAGTCGCTCTTAGGGGCATCACAGGGTCTTTATAATAGTTGTCAAGGTCATTACCATATTAGGTATTGGAACTGCTCTCTCTCTCTCTCTCTCTCTCTGTGTGTGTGTGTGTGTGTGTGTGCTCTTGTATCCGTCTGGCTCTCTGTCTGTCTGTCTCCCTCCCAAACACACACACACACACACACACACACACACACACACACACACACACACACACACACACACACACACACACACACACACACACACACACACACACACACACACACACACGCACACACAACACAAACACAAACAGGGTGAACAGAAGGCTGCTAAACCCACCTGGCCCTAAACACCCTCAAAGTTATCCACAATGTCTCGTAGATAAAGGGAAGCTGGAGGCGGCGGTGGTGATGGTGGCGGTGGTGGAGGGGAGGGCGTGATCATTACAGCCGTCACACGCCTCCGCAGAACCGCCAAGCTTGCAAACTGGCCTCCTCACGCCTCGCTACGCCTCGCTGAAGTATTCCTCTGTTCATGGCGTGTTTACTACAGCCTCGCCTCAATCTGCGCGGCCTCTACACCAGGAGACACAAGACCAAGAGGCGAAGGGTATAAAGCTGCCGCGCCATCAGGACTGACTGGTGGTGCCGCGTCGTGTTAGGGGAGTCTTAAGGTTTCCTGTTCCCTTGTTTCTTCCCACTACTCTTCCTCCTTTTCCTTTTCCACCCCATTCCTTCCTCTTCCTCTTCCTTGCACTCATATTTCTTTTCCTGTCTTCAATGTTTTTTGTTTTAATTCTTGTTTTTTTTTCTTTACTATAGTTCAATAAATATGATGTCAACGTGTACCGGTTCCATTTTCTTTTACATACATTTCTTATTATTGCCAGTTTTGCCTTCCCTCTAGAGTGGAATTAATATATGCAAACTGCACACCTTTTTATAAATTCCCAGCAATGCCATAACTATATAACCCATGCAGAACATATATATTCCCCTCTCCTATCATTCTAATTCACAAACACACACACACACACACACACACACACACACACACACACACACACACACACACACACACACACACACACACACACACACACACATACAGGCAGAATTTTACAACACATCCAGGAGTGTCTTTAAATACATCCATACATCTGTCTCCCAGCTACTATGCATATATTTGAACGTACATTGACCCAGTGTGCTTCCCGTCCAATCCTGCCTGCCCCTACTTCGCTCCTCCAGTACTCATCACACGTCCGCGTCCATTAAACACGGATATCACTTTACATGAAAAAGATAGAGTGATAAATTCATCTCGTTTTATTGTTTCACTTTGCTGCTAATGTAATGAACCCGGTGTAAGGCCAATGAGAGAGAGAGAGAGAGAGAGAGAGAGAGAGAGAGAGAGAGAGAGAGAGAGAGAGAGAGAGAGAGAGAGAGAGAGAAGAGAGAGAGAGAGAGAGAGAGAGAGAGAGAGAGAGAGAGAGAGAGAGAGAGAGAGAGAGAGAGAGAGAGAGAGAGAGAGAGAGAGAAGAGAGAGAGAGAGAGAGAGAGAGAGAGAGAGAGAGAAGAGAAGAGAGAGAGAGAGAGAGAGAGAGAGAAGAGAGAGAGAAGAGAAGAGAGAGAGAGAGAGAGAGAGAGAGAGAGAGAGAGAGAGAGAGAGAGAGAGAGAGAGAGAGAGAGAGAGAGAGAGAGAGAGAGGTAAAAGGGAGAGAAAGTTCTAACCTAGAGTTCCGGCGCGCGTCCCCTCACCTCTCCAGACCGCCTCACTCAACACGCGGGGGGAACACAGACTATTTCCTTTATTACCCAGTTTCCAGGGACGTTTACCGTGGGTTGCGCTTTAATTAAACGTTCATGCGCGACCGAACACGGCGTCCCCCCTCCCTCCCATGCCCCCTCCCCTCATCACTCCGTAAAATACTAGTGCTCCTGGCTACGTGGAGTTCCCTTACCTTTCTTTTCCTCCCTTTTTTTTTTATCGTCTCATATTTTTTCGGTCGTGTCAGCATAGTCACGGCTTGTCGGGAGCAATTCGGCGCCACAATTTCCTTCCTGCCGCCGGGAGACAATTTTCCTTCTGAGCTTTTCACCAGTGACTGTGCCCTGCGAGCTGGAAGGGGAAGGGGAAGGTGCGTATAGGGCCGGCCTGGGGAGATGAGAGAAGGCTGGGGAACTGGCCAGGGCAGGGAATGAACTGGACGAGATGGGTAAGGGTAAGACCTAAGGAGAAAGTGAGAGAAGCCGGAAAGGAAGGAAGGAACCGAGGGAACTGTGTGTTTACCTGACTCGGGGAATTAAATGTACAGGGACTATTATCCGAGTAGCGAGGTCCTCAGGTACACGGAAACACACACACACACACACACACACACACACACACACACACACACACACACACACACACACACACACACACACACCGCGTAGTGTAGTGGTTAGAACGCTCGACTCACACTCGAGAGGGTCCGGGTTCGAATCCCGGAGGCGGCGAGGCAAATGGGCAAGCCTCTTAATGTGTGGCCCCTGTTCACCTAGCAGTAAATAGGTACGGGATGTAACACGAGGGGTTGTGGCCTCGCTTTCCCGGTGTGTGGAGTGTGTTGTGGTCTCAGTCCTACCCGAAGATCGGTCTTTGAGCTCTGAGCTCGCTCCGTAATGGGGAAGACTGGCTGGGTGACCAGCAGACGACCGAGGTGAATTACACACACATACACAAGCCACTCCCCTCTCTCTCTCTCTCTCTCTCTCTCTCTCTCTCTCTCTCTCTCTCTCACGTAGTCATGTTAATGAGTTCCGTTTCAGAGGTGACGGCGAGAGAGGCGGTAAGGCAGCGCGGTAGGTGGGAGGGGAACACGTCTTGCAGGAAACATGACGTTGACGGTGATACCTGAGAATACTGCTGCGTCTTCCTCCTGCGCCCGCCACACGCCCCTGGGAGCGCACCAGCTACCACGCCTCCACCACCAGATTTTCCTTCCCGTCACACGTCACGCTGAGAGGAAGGGCTGGATTTTCACTTTCTGGTTATTCCTTTACATTTATCTTTAATTGTAAAGGAATTTTTGGGTTGAGTAATGGCCACACCCAATCCTCAGCCACGCCCTGGACTCCCTCACCCGCTGCTGGAATGATGATTCTTCAGAAGAGGCGTGGCGGAGTTCTGCAGGGAACACGTGAACGCCACAACCAGCCGAGTCAAATTTGTGCCTCCATCCCGCCCCCGACGCGGACAAACGGGTCCTTTGGGTTCGCTACTATTTCACGCCGGAGAACTCCTGCTGTCCTCCTTCTCCTCCTCCTCCTCCTCCTCCTACTTCTCTACCCCATTCCTTCCTCTTCCTCGTACTCATCTTCCTTTCCCTGTCTTCTTCAGTAATCCTTCTCAGCGCTCCCCCTTCACGCCTCGACTTCCTCTACCGTGCAGTGAAGTCTTTACAATAAACCAAGTTATCAGAGAGAGAGAGAGAGAGAGAGAGAGAGAGAGAGAGAGAGAGAGAGAGAGAGAGAGAGAGAGAGAGAGAGAGAGAGAGAGAGAGAGAGAGAGAGAGAGAGAGAGTGTGTGTGTGTGTGTGTGTGTGTGTGTGTGTGTGTGTGTGTGTGTGTGTGTGTGTGTGTGTGTGTGTGTGTGTGTGTGTGTGTGTGTGTGTGTGTAAGTTAACGAAAAACACACAGGACAGCGTGAAAGTTGTGGCGGGGAGGATACAAGTCTGTACAAGGCGGCGAGAAGTGACTTACGGAAAGCCGCTAACTCTTACTTTGACTACTGGTGTGTACGGGCGAGTTTCCCTCTTGTTTTTGTGGATAAGTTGGTGCAGCAGCGGGAAGCGGAGGTGAGGAGAGAGACGCAGAGAGAGATAGAGAGAGAGGGAGAGAACCTTCACACCGTATACATTGCCACCCACCTTCCCTCCTTCCCTTCCTCCGTCCTCTCCTCCCCTCTTCGGCGCCACCCTCACCAGCTTCAGTTCGCGCGCATCTCCATCACTGTCTCCTCACTTGGCCCCGCTCAGGAAATATACTTTTACGCGTGTTAATTTATCCATCCAAGTCGACGCTTTTCGGTAAAAACACAGAGCTTCGCGAGTCAATCTGAGCGGGGCAAGGCGGCCGTAACCTCCTAACTGATTTTCATATTACGATGCTTCGCTCCATAAATCCTTCAGACGAGATGCCACCCAAACAACAGCTCTGCCTCTCGTGTATATATTTCAGGAAAATTCTACACTGCACGAAATCTATGTCTCCCAGTTGGTGCAGGAGATAAACGGGTCTGCAGAGAGACACACGCCAGCAGTTGACGGCAGGCTAGGCTTTGAGTAAGAGTGGTGGGTGTAGTTGTGGTGTGGCCAGTCGAGGCGGGCTGTTATAGTGGCGGTGATGACAATGAGAAGTGGTAGTGATGGTGAGCGGTGGCCATCATAACCAGGGAGATCTAGTGGTGTTTGAATGAGGAAAAATGTCGCGGTTCAGTGAGGTGTTGTGCAGTGAAGCAATGGTGATGATGTGTGTGTGTGTGTGTGTGTGTGTGTGTGTGTGTGTGTGTGTGTGTGTGTGTGTGTGTGTGTGTGTGTGTGTGTGTGTGTGTGTGTGTGTGTGTGTGTGTGTGTAGATGGTTACGAAACAATATCTACATGACTGAAAAGAAAAATAAGTCACAGGCAACGAAATATGGACGTGAGAAAAAGGAGAAGCGAAAAATAAAGTACCAGTGACCAGCAGTGACAGAGAGAGAGAGAGAGAGAGAGGGCGGGTGCGGTGTGTGCGCGTCGAGGGTGAGGGTTACTGAGTGGGTGAGTGGTTGGAAGAGTGAGTGAGGCAATACTTCTGCGATACAGGTTGTCACGGAGCTCAATAATATATCACGGCGCGTAAATGTTACAGTCACACGTTCATCTGGCCCAACCATCTCGTGAACACTGCTGCATCGCCCCAACAAGTCACGACGCGGAGGTAAACAAAGTCAGTTTTGTGTTGGCGTTTCTCCCCCCGACGCGCGTGACGCCATTCATACATATTCAGACAGTCGCGCATGACGACGCTGAAAAGAGGAGAGACAGAGAGAGAAAAAAAGGGAACAGGTAATTTATTTGAAGAGCGCCTTAATTGACACAAGAAGCTGGAGGAATTAAATGCAAATTCTTCACGTCTACTCTTAATTGCGCCGCCTAATGTGGTGTTCTGGCGCCTGGCAGGGCGAAGAGCAGCCGTCACGGGCCATTCCTTCACGCTCGCCAGAATGCAGCGAAGGAGACTTTTATGGCGAAATCAACCTTATTGCCTTGTATTTCCATCTCTTTACTGCGGGATGTGGCCAAATAGGGGTGTAAAATTCTTTTACTACTCTTCAAACAAGAATAAGTACCATGCTAAGGTAATTTCGGATGTTCCCTTGCGGCGAATGATGGGCGATGCTGCGCTCTGAAGATTATCGCGGCGTTTGGTGAGTTTGTTTACGCTTGGTCCAATCACGCACAATAATAGACTTGTGGTGACCAAAGAAGAACCAGAATCGGCTCATCATTTCAAGATAAGTGTTCCAACAACCTGTACGACACTGAGGGGGCCAAATGGACACGGTTGAGGAAATGGTGGTAGCGGTTCTGTTTTCCGGTGACGCTTCTCTCTCTCTCTCTCTCTCTCTCTCTCTCTCTCTCTCTCTCTCTCTCTCTCTCTCTCCTGCCGTTTGTCATGGCTGCCGGCTTGTCGGGGAACCAGTTGACGAGATGATTATGTAAATATCTGCTCCTGCTCCTCCTTTACCCAAGCCCGCGGTGGGATGTGTCCTCGACAACAATAGTGCGGTGTGCCAGGCGGGGCGGGGCGGGGCGGGTTGAGTGGGGGAGTGGCAAGGGGTGAGGGGGTGCTGGCTGTCAACACACAATACTGGTTCCTCCCTTCCGCGATTTTGACATTTCCTTTCAACATACACTTACGTCCACAAACCTGTTTAGAATTTGTTATGGTTTAGCAAGTATAAAATGCGTTCCACTACATACACTATGGTCTGTGCAGTATACAAAGCGGGCTGCCGTGAACCCGGGTGTTGAATAGGGAAGCAGCGGCAGCCGTCAGCCGCTGCAACCAATATAAAGTTGTGACCTGGGATGCTGTGCCCGGTGTGTGTGTGTGTGTGTGTGTGTGTGTGTGTGTGTGTGTGTGTGTGTGTGTGTGTGTGTGTGTGTGTGTGTGTGAGAGAGAGAGAGAGAGAGAGAGAGAGAGAGAGAGAGAGAGAGAGAGAGAGAGAGAGAGAGAGAGAGAGAGAGACCGATGGGTGCGAAGAAGCCAAGAAGGGGGAAAATATCTGGGAAAAATACCAAAGGAACGGAAACGGAGAAGGGAGGAAAAATTCAATATGCAGACGGACAAAGGCTGGGAGGAGATATACTGAACCCCTATTTCTCATTTGACATTCCTTTTGAGGCTCCGAGACTATTATGATATAAAGGTAGGGGGGAAGATAGAAGACTCGGGGGGGAGGAGGGAGGAAGGAGGGAGAGGAGCAGGAGGCATGAATGAAAGGGATATGATGAGGCGGGCTGGAGGAAAGGGGTAAGGTAACGAAGGGGCTGCTGAGGAGGAGGAGGAGGAGGAGGAGGAGGAGGAGGAGGTTGAAGTAGGATGAAGGTCAGTGCAGGAGGAGGTCCGAGGCAATTTTCTGACGGAGTGGCGGCCGCTGAGGGACACGCATTCCGTTCAGGTGGTTCTCATGAGACGGTCAATAACGGCGCTGCTCAGGACCACGGAAAGACCATTACGTGAAGTGAGCACAGGTGATGACAGGGGACCACAGCACGCCTCCTTCATGCACGCACACACGCACACACACACACACACACACACACACACACACACACACGCAATCACAAAGCCAGGAGGGAGGAAATACAAACACTGACCAGCATTCCAGCACAACGTGGGCAAAAGAATACAGTTGAAACATGAACACCCAAAGGCACCGTAAAGAGAAACAAAAGCTATCTATGGGATTCAATAGTATTACCTCTCTCTCTCTCTCTCTCTCTCTCTCTCTCTCTCTCTCTCTTTCCTCGCTGCCTTCCCTGTCCCAATTCAAGGCACTGATAAAATCCAGATTGGTTAGAAGCCTAGGAAAAAAGAAAAACGTAGAAAGGGAAGCTGGATATTTTTCTCTCGTTCTCTCGGGTAATCTCTTCCCTACTGGCGGGGCGTGCAGGGCGATGGAGGAGCCGCCAGCAGAAGACGCAGCAAGGGAGGGTCTTGTCCCAGTCTCCGGGGACGTCCAAGTCACTTCCCTTGGCCGCGTCCAGGATATAGAAAATTTTCGCTTAGCTTGACTTTAAATGAAAAATCGATGCTTCTCACCGACCGGCCAAGTCTCTCTCTCTCTCTCTCTCTCTCTCTCTCTCTCTCTCTCTCTCTCTCTCTCTCTCTCTCTCTCTCTAGTCTGATGAGAGGTGTGGGGGAGACAGGGAGGAAAGGACGGAAGAAAGGAAAGGGAGACATCATTTCCCTGTCTATGCCCCCTGTAGACACACACACACACACACACACACACACACACACACACACACACACACACACACACACACACACACACACACACACACACACACACACACACACACACACACACACACACACATACACACACACACACACACAACAACAACAACAAAAGAAAAAAGTAAATAAACAATGACCTAAGAAAATTCACAGCAGATTTATAATGATGCAGAATTCCTCTCTCTCTCTCTCTCTCTCTCTCTCTCTCTCTCTCTCTCTCTCTCTCTCTCTCTCTCTCTCTCTCTTACTCTGATCCTGTTGAAAAGAGTCTCCATTTTTCTCTTTAATTTGTGGCGCATTATGCATTTCTTTTTTTTTTCTATTGCGAACTCTTGTTTTTTTCTCAATTTATCCGCTGCATAATAATGGGACGGAATATCAGAATGTTCATCTGTGACGTCACCGGCGGCTTTTCGATGCGGCTCAGGAGGAGGAGGAGGAGGAGAAGGAGGAGGAGGAGGATGAGGAGGAGGAGGAGAAAATTGGGAGAGAACAGATACCGGGAAGGGAAGAAGGCAGGGGGAGAGAGACAAATGAGACGAAGAAGAGGAGGAGGAGGAGGAGGAGGAGGAGAGAACATATACAGAAAAAAAAGGGAGGGAGGGACACATGATGGGATGAGGGGAGGAGGACGAGGAGGAGGAGGAGGAGGAGTAGGAAATGGGTAGAGAACAGATGCTAGGGGGAGAAAGGAAGAAAGAAACGGGAGAGAAGAGAGACAGATGAGGAAGGAGGAGGAGGAGGAGGAGGAGGAGGAGGAGGAGGAGGAAGGAGAGATAGGGGAAACAGAGGGAGAGGCGAAAGAGGAAAAAAAAGAATGAGAGAGGACAAGAAGCGAGAGAAGCAGGGAGGGACGGATGGAGAGAAGGAAGAGGAGAGGTGAGGGAGAGGAGGGAAGGGGAGAGGAAGGGAGAAAGAAGGAAGAGGAGAGGTGAGGGAGACAGAAGGAAGGGGAGACAGAAGGAAGAGGAGAGGTTAGGAAGAGGAAGGAAGGGGAGAGGAAGGGAGGGTGAAGGAAGAGGAGAGGAGAGGGAGAGGAGGGAGAGGAGAGGAAGGGAGGCAGAAGGAAGAGGAGAGGTGAGGGAGAGAGGAAAGGGAAGAGGAAGGAGAGAGAAGGAAGAGGAGAGGTTAGGGAGAGGAGGAGAGGTGAGGAGAGAGGAAAGGGAAGAGGAAGGGAGGGAGAAGGAAGAGGAGAGGTGAGGGAGAGAGGGAAGGGGAGAGGAAGAGGTGAAAAGACGCGGAGTTGAAGGCAGCGGTGATTAATGATTCGTGGGATTGTTGATCAGATTTATCATATTATTTCATCAGCAGTTTTTGAATCATAAAAGAAATGGTACATATTTATATCTGTTGACGCACAAATATGATATGGGGAGGAGGAGGAGGAGGAGGAGGAGGAGGAGGAGGAGGAGGAGGAGGAGGAGGAGGAGGAGATGTTGTTGAAGAGGAAAATAAGTAACAAAAAAAATATAATGTGGAAATCTGAAAACATCTTAAGGAGGAGGAGGAGGAGGAGGAGGAACAATGGAAGAATAACAATAACAACAACAACAACAACAACAACAACAACAACAACAACAACAACAACAAAGAATAAGAATAAGAATAAGAATAAGAACAACAACAACAACAACAACAACAACAACAATAACATCAACAACAGAGAAGAAGAAGAAGAAGAAGAAGAAGAAGAAGAAGAAGAAGAAGAAGAAGAAGAAGAAGAAGAAGAAGAAGAAGAAGAAGAAGAAGAAGAAGAAGAAGAAGAAGAAGAAGAAGAACAACAGAAGAAGAAGAACAACAATAAGAAGAAGAAGCAGAAGAAGAAGAAGAAGAAGAAGAAGAAGAAGAAGAAGAAGAAGAAGAAGAAGAAGAAGAAGAAGAAGAAGAAGAAGAAGAAAAAGAAGAAGAAAACACAAATGAAAAGAACAATGTTGGTACTGAGTTTTTTTTTTCCTCAATCCTCCTTTACGTTCATTTTTTCCGTTCCCTTCATTCGTACATCCTTTTTCCTTGCCTCATCCATTTTTCCAGTTTCGTAAGATCAACACAACAAAAAAGATAGAAAAAAAAAATACGAAAAGCCAGACGAAAAGGAAGACATGATAAACGATACAAACTATACAATAAAAAAAAGACTTAAAGACCGATAGAAGAGTTGTATGGACTGAATCTCGCAAAATAAACAAAAACAAAACAAAAAACAAAACAAAGGGTAGGCAGGGAAGGGAGGAAAAAATAAATAGCTACGTCAGGTCACACACACACACACACACACACACACACACACACACACACACACACACACACGCAGATAGATAGATAGATAGAGATAGAGAGATACTTTATTGACCACAACCTTCTCCCTCAACACGATCCTACCGCACTGAATTAGACAAGCAAAAGTCATCTCGTCCCTCAGACCATCCTTAACTCCTTCAGTACCATGGCACGTTTTCATATTCACTCTGCTGACTATATCGTGATTCTATACAGCTACAAAAACTAATGTGGGGATTAAAATGGAGACGACTCTGGCCAGTAATCACCTGACCTGCATAGACTCTTCCTAATGCAGATAAAAACGTCTAATGATACTCAAAACTCATGGTTAAAATGCGTTCCAGTGCCAAAGGGGGTTAAACTCTTCTCTGAGTCTCTTCTCTTATCCTCTTCCGTCCTTGCCATGACACGTGACTGGCCTGACAGCGAGTAAGCTCAGGTGAATCCGATCTACGTTTTGCGTCACGAGAAGAGGCGAAAAAAAAGGAAAAAAAAAGTGTTAATCGTCCGTGGTGATCCCAAACGAGTCTAAAAATGGACCAGTGGATCGCAGCAGTAAAAAGGATCACCCGTTGCCAACACATCCAGTTTTGGACGTGGGTGAATCTGCGTGTTTTCATTTTCATCCAGCGATCTTGTGTTGCTGCTGCTGGGATGGTGTTCGTTTGTGTGAAGGGTGGCAAAGTGCAGGTGTTGTGGTGTTGTGTGGCGAGGCTGTGAAGGGGCCTGTGTCGAGGTGTGTGCAGTGGTGAGGTAAGGCCGCTGGAGTGGTGCTCAAGTGAAGCTGCTGGTGGTGGGAGTGTTGGTGTGGCTGTGTTGTGGTGGTGTGCGGCGAGGTTGTCAGCGGGAGTGTTTTGCGGTGTGTACAGAGGTGGGGTAGGGCTGCTAAAGTGAAGGGTTTCGGTGGTGTGGGTATTGAAGTGGCAATGGGGAGGTGAGGAAGGGAGGGTGATGTGGTAAGGATGCGCTGGGAACGTGAGATTACTAAGGGAGACAGAAAGGGTACGTGCACCCTACTCGGCCTGACATATATATGCATAATCGATTATTAAACGTGTCAGTTTCTCTCCCGTTAACAACATCCCGTGGTAATTTAACAGTCGTCGGATGCCAGCAACGCGATCCGGCATCCTGTGACCGTCAGTCCCAGTCTCTCCCTTGTAGACCCGCCACAGGTTATGTGACTGCAGCAACATTATGGACTCTTCTTTCTCCAACTCGCAGGGATGCAGCATTTAGTGTTGCCTAAGTCACACCCACGAAATAGAACGTGAGGGGTTGAGGACAAGGGATGATAGTGCTTCAATCAACAGCGGCGCGGTGCGTGTAATACAGGAACGACAAGTGTGGATGTACCCTAGCCTGAGACTCAACAGCATTAAGGAGGAGGTGGCGTGGCTCGGCAGCCTCATTCACGGGTACGCGAGGCTGCCAAGACGACGGCCCCGCCATAAAACGGAAGACTGCCGCCTGCTCCGCCAACTTTAATCACTTAGCGTGACCTGAGACGACCTGTACCCAACTTTCGAGTGCCAATGTGATGAAAGATAAGAATTTTGGCGCGACTGATGAGCTAAGAAAACTTTAGGGTCGTCTGAGGGAGCGAACATTTTGACAAGAAATACTCGCCTCGTTTCCGGTGGTGATGCAACCACTGGAAGAAAAATGTAAATAAACGCGCTATAAAGCAGGTAGCTGAAGATACAACTCTGTTTTATGGCAAGGAAAGCCTCACTCTACACTTTTCTCATATTAATATTCACACACACACACACACACACACACACACACACACACACACACACACACACACACACACACACACACACACACACATTCGAAAGGTCATAAACTCTCTGGACGACCCCCAACACAAAGTTAATAATCTGGAGTTCCCCAGAAACCAACGATGCCGAAGCTTTCTGTCGGGAAGAGCCGGAGTGTGGCTCATTTTGGCTCATCCCTCGCCCTCCTTTCAGGACGTGTTGCGTCATCCACACGGGAGTGACTCAGTGTCTCCAGTCCGCCTTGGTGGGGCATCCCCTGAGGACGCGACAGGAGGTACGTCTTGTATTAGTGGAGTTGTCGTGTTGTCGTGGGGTTTGTGTGGGCGGAACACGGGCCATGCGATATTGAAGATCCATCCTCCTCCTCCAGATGTGACCTTCCCGCAACACAAACACCACCGCTAATAAAAGTTACTGATAAACACCATGCCCAAACCAGCCATTGCCCCACGCACTGTCTTCACTCACACTCTACATCAACTCCAAAATTTTCCTCTACATCTCAGGGTTCGTTAATCCACAACTACATCACTTCACTTCCTTTTTTGGGGCGAAATAATTCCGGCAAGAGTATAAACAACGTAGGAAAGACAACAGTCAACGATTTGATATTTCTCTCTCTCTCTCTCTCTCTCTCTCTCTCTCTCTCTCTCTCGTGTAAAGTAAGTCACACAAGATACACTCGTTTGTCACAAATTTGAAATGAGGTTAATTATAATTAGCTTTTCATGCTTTTCATTACAAACTTTTCCTTTTAACAGTTGATTCTCTGAGATACTCATATACTGAACAAATCTGTGATCACATATTTAGGCTCTATAAAATGTTTGGCAATTTCTTTTATATTGTAACTAATTTTCATACTTTTCATTAGAAGTTCCTCCTTCTTCTCATCCTCCTCCTCGAAATCTGTGCAATACTTTGAGAAGTTAACACAGCGTAGCTCTGAAAGCGAATATCTCGTGCCCCTGCCAATCAGTCACAAGTAAGAAGTCTCACGAATAAAAATACGGTAGTGGACAAGTTAGTATAATTTGTCATATCTTTGGGTACCATTTGGTATGTTTTTGTGGAACGAACCTGGCAACCCTGTGCTATATTACAGATAACACATATACCAATCTTGTCATCACGAGCGACTCCTTCCAGTGTCTTTTCACTACTTAAACTTAACCTATTTCACGTTAGAGCAACTTCTGTCAACCTACATTAAATATTATGTCTGATGAAAGCTGGAATTCCTGGCTAGTCTTTACACTATGACATGGAATAATCAGAAGAATTGTTAGGTCGTCAAGTTCGGCTGAATGAGCGGGTCAGTGGGAACTTTGTGATATGGCTCCTGCCGTCTGTTATAAGTCTGTGGATGAAGCAGAATTCTACTGCCGCCAAACTCCTCGTTTCAGGGTCTGCCTCATCTGACGAGACCCGGAGCAGACAACATTGGTGTCCCTGTAGCGCGGTCAGTCGTGTGGCCACAACAGAGGAAGTGGGCCTGTTTTTACTACTTGTCAGGCGGTTGGAGTGGAGCCAAAGCGAGGGGCTGAGTCAGCGTGAGTCGTCAATCAGGGCGGTGACAGACGATGTGGGCAGCTGTGATGGAACTATTGATTGCCGCCACCACAAGAATCTCACACTGGACAAAGGGCAGGATTTGTCCACGCCTCTGGTTTATGGTAAACGTTAAAGATACAACTGTGCACCAGCTTCCATCTGACACTACAGCTACACTAAACACTATTAGTATATTGTTGTTAAACTGTGTTTACCCGATACATCCAATCTGTACACCACTAAATGGAAAAGAAAAGTTTCTGATTAATAAAATGAAATAAAATGTAGCTGAAAAGTTGACAGGTTTTGTCGATATCACACGCCCGTTTTCACGACTTGACACGTGACATGGTTCAGAGGAAAAATAACCAAACAAAAACGCGCCCCTTCCCCACAAAACCGTAAAAGTCAACTTGTCTCCGCGCGTCCTCCCCACACTCCCCTCGCATCTCTTCCCAGTCAGTAACGAGCTTATTTAACATATAGATGGCCTACATAATGCCATGCTAAAGGAATCGAGAGTTGGGTTGACGATTCAATCATCCTTCAAGGCGTGAGCCTGAGGCGAGACGACCGACGACCACCCTGGATAGCGCCTTCCTGCCCCCAAAAGGACCTCGGATCGCAGGACTCGAGGACCAGACGAAATGGAATCCAAGACCCTATGGACACTGGTAAACATAAACCAGCCAAAAGACACTGCAGAGGCATGAAGATCTAAAAAAAAACTAAAGCGATAAAAAACGGAAACAGGAAGTACCCAGCATGCGAGTAAGCACCAAATGAAAGACTCGAGGACACGAAAGCCAGGGAAGGAAGAACCTTTGAACCAGTCCAATGCACCAAGTGAAAATAAGGACCTCTTTACTCAAGGACTCATACATTTGTGAAAACAAGAACCTAAGGAAACAAAGAACTGAAGACTTGGAAACTCAAGGATCGCAGGAACAATGAATTTGTGAGCTGAGGCTAAATAAAAATTAAAGCAACAAATGGCCAAGCAAACAAAATCCCGAAAGCGCGATAATTCAAGGACTGCAGGGAATACAAATACTAAGACCTGAGTAAATAAAAACTGCACAAAACGAGTGTGCAAAACCTTGTAGAACTCTAAGTAGCCAAGGACCAAGTATCCAAAGACTCGAGTGCCTGAGAACCCCTGCTCGGCCTCAGTTGTGCCCTGCTGCTCGACGTGACGCGATGAATTGAGGCTCAGTGACGGCGGCCAAACCGATAACTCAGTCGGACCAAGAATTGGCCATCGGCCACCTTGAAGAGTGAAAAATGAACGCTAATGACTCAAAGTGATTTGTAAGAATTGTTAGTTCACAGCGATATATGAGGCTGACATCCCGTGACGGGGCGGGAGGGGGCCTGACGGGGCTGCCAATGATGCATGGTGCTGTGAACCTGATACTTTCCTCAAGACAAAGCCTGCCAAGAAAATAGTATTGTGCAGCTGAAACAGACGCCAAGAGTGGCGAGGACATGATTAATGATCTCCGTTGCAGTAATTAATGCGAAAAACATTTTGAGACAGCAAATCTAGGCAGCAAATGTATTGACAGAGACTCCAACACAGCAGCCTTGAAGCACAACGTCTGTAATCACAAGTGGCATGAATAGCAGGTGAAGGTGTTTGTGTCAGCAGCGGATATCTGTCATCATCGATATTCCTTGTTGTGCTACACTAGTGCTGGATGGAGTCTGGAGGAACAATAAGAACGGAGAATAAGGTTTCGCATAACAGGAGTGATGATATTTCTATTCATTTACTTGCGTTATTCTAATCATAGATTTTGTTTAATTTATTAAGAAATTTTATTAATTTACATATTTACTCTTCCCTTGTTAACGTTATCTATAAGGCCCGCGAGGCTTGGCGGCAGGAGCAAGCCAGACTGAACAACTCGGGACCTCAAATTGAAATCCTCGTGTGCTCGCCTCCTCCTCACCAGCCAACATGTCTATTATCTCTCTTTTTTCTGTCCCTTTGGAGGAGCGCTTCGCCGTGATGCAATTCTCACGCATCCTCGCCACCGCGCTGACCACAGCACCAGCACAGCCACGTGCCCCCTGAACCACACATACCCCCGGGACACCCCCACCGGACACCCTGTCACCCGGCCACCTTCTCACTTAACGGCGCCATGTTGGAGGCCATAAACACGGCAAAACTTTTAATTATTCCTCGCCTCTCATTATGACGAGTGATATTAAAATGACGCAGTGCCAGCCGGGCCGGCACAAATGGACGGGGCTTGGTGGTATGTATGTAGTCCGCCCCACTGTAGCAGGCGACGGCAATATTTAGCAGAAGGGCGCAATTCCCAATACACACCACACAACCGCACCACGACTGTCTCGACAACACCTGATACTACCATAGCCACAGCGGCTCACGGCGGGTGATCTGAAGGCTTAACAAAGAGGTAGTGCCGGGTACACCTCGTAATGCATCACGACCACAGTCTCGCACCGCCTCGGCTCACAGGCTTACTGGCGCAGTCTTGTGTGGCACTCCAAGGCTCTCCACTCACCCTCGAATTCCTGGCACCGCGGAGAGAGCTGTGTGTGGGACTGTGCGAGACCTGGTGAAGGAGACTTGTGGAGAGTGAAGGAGTGGACCTGCGGGGATGTGAGGGAAGCGCTGTATAGTGAGTGAGAGGGGTGAGTGTGTGAGGGTTGTGGTGAGTGTGAGTGGAGCTGCAGTGAATGCGGGGTAGGTTCTGTGATGAGCGCGTGAGGATAAAGCAGAGGAGTTATAATGAATGTGTGAAGGCAACTGTGATGAGTTGTAAGAGAGCTTTAATGAATGAATGAATGGGTGAGTGAAACTGAAGGTAGGGTGTGTGTGTGTGTGTGTGTGTGTGTGTGTGTGTGTGTGTGTGTGTGTGTGTGTGTGTGTGTGTGTGTGTGTGTGTGTGTGTGTGTGTGTGTGTGTGTGTGTGTGCGCTGTCTTAATTATCCACTTGGTCTGCCCATCACAAAGCATCTTCCAGGAACCCTCGGATAAAAACTCCTTCCCTTTCGCCTCCTCCTACTCCTCCTCTTCCTCTTCTTCTTCTCCTCCTTTTCCTTCTTCTTCTCCTCCTCCTCCTCCTCCTCCTCCTCCTCCTCCTCCTCCTCCTCCTCCTCCTCCTCCTCCTCCTCCTCCTCCTCTCTCTTTTCCCCCGCCTCGCAGCATCATCACGGGTCAGAATCAATCTCACTCACATTCATCACATTTCTTGCGGAAGTTTTGTCTTTTTGTTTGCTTCCCGGGAGCGGCGAATGACTACTGTAATGGCGCGCCGTCCCCTCTTGTTTCTGCTCCTCCGGTCGTCAGTTTTAGGAAATACTCTCATTAGTCGTCCCGTCCGGCGTCACTTCTCCTCCTCCTTCTCCTCCTCCCTTCTCACTCCATTACCTCCTCGCGTCCATGCTTTTCTCTCCGTTTTCTTCAAGTCTTTCTGTCTTTCCCCTTGACTTTTTTCGTCAATTTCGTCACTATGTTGAGAAGTGAGAGATATCGCGTCTTCGTTCTCTCTATCTTCCATTCTAACAAAACATGCATCCTGTTCTCCCCTCCCCCTACCCGCTCTTTTCTTTCGTTCTTTCTCTCTTTCTTCCGTCTTATTCATGCTTGTGCTTTTGATCATCAGTGCAGCGTACGTGTGTAGTTCTTTTTTTTTCTATATTTTGTCTTATCTTCATCTTCATTTTCATCCTTTATCTTGCCTTCGTGTTCTTTCTCGTTTCAGTTTTGCTCACGTCATCTTCATGCGTCTTCTTGTCATATATATATTTTCTCAGCACCAGGAATATGTAATCACGGCACATCTCCACACATGTCCGACACACCTGTAATCCGGTCCTTGTCTACCTGGGATGCTCGAACACGGCTGTTTGTGGAGCCCACTTGAGCCACACTGACAGCGACTGTCACATGTTGTTACGCGAGTCTGTCAGCGGGTGCCTGGGGAGGTTGGGTTACAGTGGATGGTGTTGTTGGTAGTGGTGGTAGTGGCTGGCGTGGTCTATTGCTTTTTGTCTGGTTTTACGTAAAAAA
This sequence comes from Portunus trituberculatus, assembly GCF_017591435.1. Lineage (NCBI taxonomy): Eukaryota > Metazoa > Arthropoda > Malacostraca > Decapoda > Portunidae > Portunus > Portunus trituberculatus. The sequence goes on from NC_059296.1 coordinate 1,018,416, forward strand.
AGAATGGATGCCGACGTAATGTTCTCCTTTGTACTGCTATGTAGTTGTTGATATTAAGGTCGTATCATTGTTATCTTCCTCAGTATCCTAGGTGTGTGTTGTCGTAGGATGCCTGAGCTGTCAACGCTTTCCTCGGATCGTGACTCCCGCTGCCGCCACTTAACGCAAGGTGTTGTTATTGTCTCAGGTGTTGTTCCAGGTGTCTCAGTGGCGCGTGTCACTGCCAGGACGGAGGCGTCAGAGCGTGAACTGACTTGGGTGACAGCGGGGGATGGTGTGTATATGTGTGTGGGGGGTGATGCATGGGGAGACTGGGGAGTGTGAGGCTGTCCCCTCTCAGATCTCTGCGGGGATGTCATCAACGATCCTCATTTGCATGGTTAACTAGCTGCTCTGGGACATTAGGATAAACAAATGAGTCAGAGTATGTCATTAGAGATCTGTAGATAGCATCTGCTACAGGTACTGAGGCGGCTTACCTGTCCCCCAGTCCCCCAAACAGGTCGTCTCACTCCCCTTACAAATTTCGTTATGCAGGCTCGGAGCGTCCATTAGTTACACATTCCCACACACCCACACTGAATATCATGTAGTCCTGGCAGGCCTCCCCAGTCCTACTTCCCCCGGCTACCTTCGAAGGACTGGCCCAGCTGACACTTCCAGGAATGCACAGTTCATCTACTTATTAACTGAGATGAGTTGACCAGCGGTGCGTACGGCGACATGTGTCAAGCTTACTGCCAGTGCCGTCTGACAAATCACATAAGATAAACTCATATTAGGTATATCATTTTCTTTAATCAAGAATCCCATTCTCTGTCATAACTTCTGGAGTGAAAGTATTACTCATCAGTTCTCCCCAGGGAAGAGAAATTTCTTGGTGGAGACAACCTTCCCTCTGTTTAGGCGAGTCTTCCATCTCGCGAGAGGTTCACGTGTTCCTCGAGTAATGTCACCAAGGAGGAAAACATTCTCTTCGAGTCAAAGAGAATGTCAGTCTTTCATGATTTTTTTTTTACTTGACAGAACATTTAATTTTTTATGGAACTTCAATTTTCTTTGGTCACTACTACTTCAAAGAACACTGATTTTTAAAGGAAAGTTAGGCGTATCTTGCAGCGGCCTCTGCTTATCTCGACACTCCGGACAGCGAGAACTTTAAAAACAAACAAGAACAAAACCATTTCCAAATGCAACAAATATATTACTAACAAGAAAAAAAAAAAAACTACCATACATAAAAGTAATGGTGTGCATATCCACAATTTTCTGTGCACACACACACACACACACACACACACACACACACACACACACACACACACACACACACACACACACACACACACACACACACACACACAAAGATACATATACATACAGATAGACAGAGATAAAAAGACAGATGATTTCTTATGTTCTTGAGTTGCAGCACCGACATATAATGGACTCTTATTTGTGTAAACTTGGCTGGTACACATACAGGGAGGAGAGGTGGGGAGGGGGGAATCACACGAGTTCTTTTACAATGACGCAAACAACTTTCATCCAAGACAAAACGAAAAAATAAAAACAAAGAAACAAACAAGCAAGCCAGTGAATAAGAGAAGTCAGGGAGAAGGAAAAAAAAATAGGAAAAGAACAGAAACAAAGTGAACAAAGAACAAACGGAACACACACACAAAAAAAAAAAACAAGATAAAAACAACTCACTGAATAACCCTCACGTCCTTTCCCCTCAACGAGAAAAAGAGGAACCCTACAAAATACAAACGAGTAAAAAAGACCCTCACTTCTAAACTTTCCTTTCTCGATGATAACAAAAAAAGGGGGTAAAAGGGAGGAATTCTGTAAAGGGCTTGTGCTTATATTTATGTTCCAAAGCGATCATTTGTGTCAACATTACGTACTTTGTCCATCACCCATGCCACGCTGTTCCCCCATTCCAGGCACAGCGCGGGAGGAGAGGTGGCGGTGGTGTTGGGGAGAGAGAGAGAGAGAGAGAGAGAGAGAGAGAGAGAGAGAGAGAGAGAGAGAGAGAGAGAGAGAGAGAGAGAGAGAGAGAGAGAGAGAGAGAGAGAGAGAGAGAGAGAGAGAGAGAGAGAGAGAGTGATGTGTGTGTGTGTGTGTGTGTGTGTGTGTGTGTGTGTGTGTGTGTGTGTGTGTTTTCCTTGGCGGAGCACGGAGGAATTTTTCATAAATTAATGCAAAAATCCCTGGCAAAGGATCCGTCTGAGATGAAAGTTTCGGGGTGGCACCGTGTTGCCGCGACTTGGCTGTCGTGATGTGGAAAAGATCACCCGCCTGCAGCCCCACAGCCCCTCCACCCCCACCCAGCTTCCACCCCTTCTGTCTCCCCCACATCTCCTCGCATACCTCATATCCTCTCCCCCCTCCTCTCTCTCTCTCTCTCTCTCTCTCTCTCTCTCTGTGGCGCTGATCTCCTCCCACTCCCCAGATCTTCAATCCTCCATCTTCCCTCCCCCGTCATACAGCACATTACCTTCCTTCCCTTCCCTCACTGTCCTATCTCTGACGCCCCACTAGTTCCTCCCTCCTCCGCCCTCCAAAGGCCATCGCCATCCTATCGTAGTTAACGCCCCAAACCTATCTCCTCCTTCACTCCACCCTCAAATACCTCTGTCTTTCCTCCTCTCTCTCTCTAGCTCTCTCTCTGTTTACTCTCCCTTCCCCCATTAGTACCCTCCTTCCTTCTGTCCACTTCTGCTTAACACCTCAACTCTCTCTCTCTCTCTCTCTCTCTCTCTCTCTCTCTCTCTCTCTCTCTCTCTCACTCAAACAACTCCTTTCCATCCCCTGTTTTCCCTTCTTTCTGCTCTCTTTCTCTCCCTTGTCTCACACCCTCCCATTCCTGACGCCACAGCGATCCATCCCCCTCTTCCCTCCCCACCTCTCTTGTACGCCTTGTATATTCCTTCCTCCCTTCTCACTTTCCTTTTTTCTCTCCCTCTTCGTCCCCCAGCGGCACGTCTCCCTGTCTTCCCTAACTCCCTAAACTCTCCTCCTCCCCCTCGTCCTCCACGCCGCATCTTCACTCTACAGGGCGCCCCGTAGGGAAGGTGGAAATATACATAATTATTTTGATGAGTGTCCTTTTCTTGTGGCCTCGGTGCAATAGAGATGAGTCAGAGGGAGTGTGAGTGAGGGTACATACATACGCGGGTGAGCAGTGGAGTCTCGCAGCGGGCGGGGCGTGAAGGGCTTGCGTGGGAAGGGTGTTGTGCCACAGGAGGGGAGGTGCTGTGAAGGATTTCCCGTGAGACTTAACGAGTGAAAGCCTATTGTTTTTTTTCTTTTTTTTGTTCTTCCCCTACTGGTCCTAGTTCTTCGTATCACTAACTCTAGCTGGCTGGCTGGCTGGCTGGATCTCTCTCTCTCTCTCTCTCTCTCTCTCTCTCTCTCTCTCTCTCTCTCTCTCTCTCTCTCTCTCTCTCTCTCTCTCTCTCTCTGTGTGTGTGTGTGTGCGTGTACGTGTGCGTGCGTGTGTGTGTGTGTGTGTGTGTGTGTGTGTGTGTGTGTGTGTGTGTGTGTGTGTGTGTGTGTGTGTGTGTGTGTGTAGGTAGGTTTTCAGCTGTTGTTGTGTCTCGGTCTTTTTCTTTCTCTTTTACACACACACACACACACACACACACACACACACACACACACACACACACACACACACAGAGAACAGGAGGTCAAAGTGGATTTAGTGTAAAAGAAAATTGAAAAGAAAAAAAAAATCTGGGAGAAAAAAAATACCATAACACAGTGTTTCGTCTCGCTCCCAAGGTCACGGCGGGAGACAGCGGCAGCGGGAGGGTCACGGCGGCGGCGGGAGGAGGCGAACGTCCAATCAACTCTCAAGGGCGAGACAGAAACACTTGCAAGACCAGACGGGTCATGTTAACCCTTTTCTCTGCGTTATTTGTTGTTGTTTTTGTTGTTGTTGTTGTTGTTGTTGTTGTTGTTGTGTGTGTGTGTGTGTGTGTGTGTGTGTGTGTGTGTGTGTGTGTGTGTGTGTGTGTGTGTGTGTGTGTGTGTGTGTGTGTGTGTGTGTGGTAAACGATTATCTTTTTTTCTTAAGCATATTCGTGTTTATAATGTTTTTATTCATTATTAACCTTAATGGATCTTTTTTTCTTTTATTTTCCCTTTAACCTTTTGTAGTCATTGTTCAGAGGCAATCTTTTATAAGTGCCACAGACATTACCATTACTACCATTATTATTATCATTACTATTATCATCAATGAAAGAGTTAAGCACAATCATAAATCATCTATTCCCTTTCCTACTGCTCTCTCGAACACTCTCCCTGTTTCTATATATTTCCTACTTATGACTTGAACTGCATCAATAGAAGAGAATCAACATAAACCACGAAATAAAATCTGATTCTCTCTCTCTTGGGTCTCCTACTCGTGCGTTCCTTGTGGGAGTAACATTTCAACGAGCTTCTTCACTCTTTACTCTTTCTATTTCCTAGTTTTACCTTGTCCGCCTTCTGTTAAGCATAAAAAAAGTGGATGAAACACGGTGGTGGAACAAAGATGGTGATGCAAAATACTCCGGCTCGCAAAACTGAAAAACCTGGGAGGAAGAACAGAGGTGTGTGGGAGATACCTGGCGTGACAAGAGCCTAAATAGATTAGGGAACTGAAGTGTGTTTTATTGTCTTCTTCCTTATTGTGTATTGAGATGAGAATATATCTGGGGAGAGAGAGGAAGAGAGAGAGAGAGAGAGAGAGAGAGAGAGAGAGAGAGAGAGAGAGAGAGAGAGAGAGAGAGAGAGAGAGAGAGAGAGAGAGAGAGACGCACACACCAAACCGCAGACAGATACACACAAACAACGGGACAGACACACAAATAAACACCTCAGAGAAGTGTAACATTAGGAGTGCATGAGAAAAGCAGAAAATGTGTGCGTGAGAGAGGGATTAGAGGAGGCGAGGCTGGGATGAGGAGAGGACGGGGAGGAGGCGTCATAATGCAGAAGGTGGTGATCAAGAGGAGGAGGAGGAGGAGGAGGAGGAGGAGGAGGAGGAGGAGGAGGAGGAGGAGGAGGAGGAGGAGGAGGAGGAGGAAATATTCAAATTACAATACACATACTTGGGAAAATATTTATGTTTATACGAATAAGAATGTTCGGTGGTATCTTAAAGAGCAAAGCAAATACTACTAACTGAACATCGTGTGTGTGTGTGTGTGTGTGTGTGTGTGTGTGTGTGTGTGTGTGTGTGTGTGTGTGTGTGTGTGTGTGTGTGTGTGTGTGTGTGTGTGTGTGTGATTCTAAGTCTCATGATTAGTCCATCTCTCGATATAACCCTTCCAAAGACTTTCCTGCCATCTTCACCATCAAAAGATTCATTAAGTAAAGAGCAAGTAAAAGATTATCGATTCTTGGTCTAACGCAGGATTGGATAATTATTTTGACAAGCGGGGCATTTCCGTGCATGGCGGCCAACTTTAAGAGCCACACATTCAAGTTATATAAAAAAAAATGCATCTTATTAGCGCAGAATAATGGTTGATGTTTGAAAGTAAGATTTATTATAAAGTGTAAATTTTGTCAGGATCTCTTGGTGGTGTGTTCCACTAACTCTCATGTGAGAATGTTCCCTTACACGATAGCAAGGGGAGAAAAGAAAATATGTCACATAATGCGTTGGTGAGCCACAGAAAACGGACAAATTTGGCAGCGGGTCGTGTCTTGCCATCCCTAGTTTAGTGTGGCAGTGGTTGCCACATAACTTACCGTTTGTCTTTTCGATATGAGTGACGATGGATATTTCTTAATGGTTCTCAATTCATCTTTGCACTTAAACTGATAATTATTTTTTCATAAGACAAAAGGATCATATTAAGCTGAAATTATATCACATACATCTGAGATAAAAAAGAAAAAAAACTTGAAAGTGGTTAAGCTTTCTTGCTTCCCATGCACCTCAACTGAGCCCAAGACCATCCCATTTCACGGAGGAGGACCGCAAGGAGCAGTAAGAGAATTTAGCAGAAGGAAACAGTAACGAAAAATGACGAGACAGTGGAGACCATCAGAGGATAAGAGAAAAAACAGTATGCTGACAAGCACAGAGGAGGAACAAGAGGGAGAGGATAAAGATGAAGAAAATGACGGCACCAACGAACACAGTAAAGGAGAGGATGATGACAACAATAAATATGATAACGAAACGACAATAACAACAATGGTGGCGACAATGACGAAAATGATCTGCGATAACGAAGCTGGAGATAACAGATTGGGAGGAAGGAATGTGAAGGGAAAAGATATGAAGTAAAGATATAATGGGAAAAAGAAAGACGACGACGACGTGGAGGAGGAGGTCACCTAAACGGTTGTCCTGGTAACGGCACCATTCCTGTTATGCGTGCTTGCCTATGCTGCCTCACCAGGATCAGCTACGCAGCGCGGTCCTCCGCCATGACCTATGGAACACTCGTCGTGTGTGTGTGTGTGTGTGTGTGTGTGTGTGTGTGTGTGTGTGTGTGTGTGTGTGTGTGTTTGTGTGTGACCTGTACTCTGTCCTCCTGACACACACACACACACACACACACTGCGAGTCTTTAGGTTGAGTGCCTGTGCATTCAAGCAGAAAAAAAGTGTTGTGTGCTCGTGTCTCCTCCACATGCTAAATGAAGCGCCCTCCACACCAGCTGTCCCACTGACTTAATTCCCTGCAGCAATGGCGCCTGCAGGTTGATGCTGGGGAGTCGCTACTTACCCTGGGACCAACGTGTTCTGGTGGCCTGAGATGCGGCAATGTGTGTGTGTGTGTGTGTGTGTGTGTGTGTGTGTGTGTGTGTGTGTGTGTGTGTGTGTGTGTGTGTGTGTGTGTGTGTGTGTGTATTTCATATAAGACAGTGCTAATTTAATCATGATGGAGGACTTTTTATTTATCTATTTTTTTTATTTTTTACGTGACGTGACTTACTGGATCATTCACGACATTCCAAACACGTGCATAATATTCATCAACAGATCCATCACATCATAATATTTCTAGTTCACTTTTATATTTATTCAGTTTTTTTTTTCTGTTTATTTGTGGATTTCGGTAAACGTGGCTGTGGAGGTTTGTGCAATTTACTGCGTGTGTTTTGCATGGTTGATTGCAATGTAGCGTAACAAGGTAAGTTGTAGTTAATACAATATTCATTTATATATTTATGTGTGTGAGAGAGAGAGAGAGCGAGAGCGAGAGAGAGAGAGAGAGAGAGAGAGAGAGAGAGAGAGAGAGAGAGAGAGAGAGAGAGAGAGAGAGATAAGGAGGTCAGACAACACTTATGGTCCTTCGTATGGATGGTTTCCTGATGTAAACAAAGTGATTGGATGTTTTTGCAAAGGAAGGTTTCCCAGACCAGGGTACGCGGCCCGAGAAGCACCGGGAAGAGTTTTATGGGTGAATGTACTGCTACGTGGAGTGACGCTCATGTATTTCAGGGAGTGATATATTTGTCTGCTTATCACAAACTGCTCAATGAAATGCACACACTCCAATATTCTATGCAGCAGCAGCAGCAGCAGCAGCAGCAAGCATCTAATTACTCAGCGTGTATTATTCTGAAGTGCAAATGTATTATCTATTCACAGCACCTGAAGCTCAATTACAGAGAGATTCAATACCAATGCTACATGTTTACTTGACTTTAAAGTATATCATTACGGTGAATTAAATGCTGAAAATGCCAGTGAAAAATATCTGAAACTTTAAAGAGCAACAATAGTATCAGTGCTTGGAATTTATTTGAATATTGTAATACTACGCCGCCGGGCAGGTGTTCAGGATTCTCTGTGTTGCGGGATGTGCACACCGGAGGGAAAACACTCAAAGAATATCTAGTCTACATCGCGAAAATAAATCAGAAATTGGTGACCTCTATAACAATTATCTTCCCCCCAAAAAAAACAAGTGACAGACCCTAACTGCATCTTTTCGTCTGTGTCTAATTCCAACGATCCTGGTCTGAGGAGTAGAAAGGAACGAAAATAACCAAGTCTCAATCTCAATATTCGTAAATCCCTCTGCAGGTTTAGAACTCTCGATCAAGTTTTCACGAAGCCTGGGTGATTCTGCAAAGAACGAAATCTGTTTTCGCAAACCTCTGCAGGAAAAGGTTCTTGTGCTGGGAAAACACTGACTTGTGCCATATACTGAATAGCCCCGTGTCGAGAGAGAGAGAGAGAGAGAGAGAGAGAGAGAGAGAGAGAGAGAGAGAGAGAGAGAGAGAGAGAGAGAGAGAGAGAGAGAGAGAGAGAGAGAGAGAGAGAGAGAGATGATAGGGTGAGGGATGCTGGGGAGGACGGTTTAACGAATAACAATACTGAGAGGAAAACAGGTGCACAGACTTCAATACAGAGACATACACAGAGGAACACAGGTAATGGTCATGACTGGAAAGTGTCGGCGGTAAGTGTGATCGGAATAAGAGGGGACAGGAACACCTGACCGCTGGGAGGCTGGCGGCGGTCTAGGCGGCGCTGCTCCAACTTTTTCCTGTCTTTGTCGCTTTGTTGAAAAATGTTGGAAAGGAAAGAAAAGAACACTGAACAAAGAGAGAGAGAGAGAGAGAGAGAGAGAGAGAGAGAGAGAGAGAGAGAGAGAGAGAGAGAGAGAGAGAGAGAGAGAGAGAGAGAGAGAGAGAGAGAGAGAGAGAGAGAGAGAGAGAGAGAGAGAGAGAGAGAGAGAGAGAGAGAGAGAGAGAGCAGAGAGCAGAGTCAGGTTTACAGAAGCATAATGTTATCAAGAAACACAAATATCGACAGCATCCACTCCTCCTCCTCCTCCACCCCCACACCCCTTCCCACGGTCCTCTCCAGGTGGGCGCAACAGATTACCTGCCGGGGCCTCTGATCGCCGCTCTGATTGCCTCCCTGACTCACGTAATTTTTTTTATACATTCAACTGAAGAGACCTAAGCCATTTTTTTCTTTTTACCGCGGCTACTTGTATATGTAAATCCCAAAATTATAGATTCCCGATGATAAATTCTTGCTCTCCTGAAATGCAGCCGCCAAACAATTTATTTACATAGAATTAGCATTTGAAATTAAGTGGAAATATATGAAGTGCTGTGGGAGGAGGAGGATAGGAGGAGGAGGAGGAGGAGGAGGAGGAGGAGGAGGAGGAAAGGTAACGGAGGAGGAGGAGGAGGAGGAGGAGGAAGAACGGTACGTGGAAAGGATTGGGTAAGGAAGGAGGAAGGATGGATGAGCTGAGGAAAGGAAAGAGTTCGGGTGACTGAAAAGGAGAGGAAAGGAAGGGAAAATATGAAAGTGTAAAGGAAGAGAAGGTGTAGTGGAGGGTAAGGAGGAGGAAGGATGCAGGAGTGGTGGAAGGGAACGTGTGTGTGTGTGTGTGTGTGTGTGTGTGTGTGTGTGTGTGTGTGAGAGAGAGAGAGAGAGAGAGAGAGAGAGAGAGAGAGAGAGAGAGAGAGAGAGAGAGAGAGAGAGAGAGAGAGAGAGAGAGAGAGAGAGAGAGAGAGAGAGAGAGAGAGAGAGAGAGAGAGAGAGAGAGAGAGAGAGAGAGAGAGAGAGAGAGAGAGAGAGAGAGAGAGAGAGAGAGAGAGAGAGAGAGAGAGAGGGGGGGGGTTAAGGAGGAGGAAGAGAGGTTGTGCAAGAGGGGAAGTCGAGTCTTGGGAGGAGGAAGGAGAGATGGAACGAGGGAGCGACGCAGAGTGAAGGAGAAAATGAGGATTGAAACAGGTGTTAAGGAAGAAGAGAAGGAGGGAGAAGAGAAGGGTTTGGTGCATGCCACGGACACCACACCACACCACACCACACCACTCTCTCTCTCTCTCTCTCTCTGTGTGTGTGTGTGTGTGTGTGTGTGTGTGTGTGTGTGTGTGTGTGTGTGTGTGTGTGTGTGTGTGTGTGTGTGTGTGTGTGTGTGTGTGTGTGTACCTTCCGAATTATCTATCTGGGTATGTGTGTGTGTGCGTGTGCGCGTGGATGGATGAATGTGAGCCAGGTTCAAAGAGAAATTAAAATAAATAATCAAGATCAATAAAGTAGAGTGGACGGAATTCATGTTTAAGTAATGAGTGTAATGCAGCAGCGGGGAGGGGAAGCGCCGCCCAATATTTCATTACTGTATTGGTAAAGAGAGATGAATAAAAAAAAAAAAAAAAAAAAAAAACTATCAACGAATTTTACCATACATGTATACTACGTTCACGTAAACAAACTAACCTGGATCAACACAGACCTCCATAAACTACCACAGCTGATTATACCCCGGACCAGCACACACCGGCACTCACCCAGCTCCGCACATGTCCAAAAAAACGAATGAAAATCAGATGCACTTCATACACAGCGGCGGGGAAGGGACTGACAAAGGCTGAGATGGGCCGCACAGGAGCCTCGCAACTAACACGTAACGACTGCAAAGCCTTTCATATGAAGGCCGCAGAAAGGCTGATGTCGCATCCAAGTCGGCGCTTTCTATTGATGTATTTCTCCGCCGCGGTCATGCAATCAAGGACACGCCTCTCACCTGTCAATATCCATGTGTCACCCTCGTGATGAAAGGACACGCAACGTCAAAGATGTCTGCTCAGCGTGTCTGGCGCGCCGTGCTGCTGCTGCCTCACCATCCTCTCAAAAAGAATAAGATAGTAATAAATATTGTAAAATACACTTAGGATTTAAATTTTTCCTTTTAGTCTTAATTCTGATCACGGTGAAACATTACGGTCAGGCTTATACTTGTCGATATGAATTTTACATAATAACGCATTAGAGGCGACACTCGCAAAGAGGATGAAGCTGTGTCTTAGTGCGCCGTCACTCATGTGCAGTCGTATCGAGCTTCAGGCCATTAGATAATACCATTGAACAAATGTAAGGAATTATACAGCAAGTCCTAGCCGGGCACTGCTCTTCCCTCGTGAATCCAGGAGTAGCGCCGCGAGAGATGAATGAGAGGTACACGTGAACAAGACATTAAGAGACTTGTCTTCCGGTAGAAAAATAAATAATGATATCTGCCAGTAATGATGATGATGATGACAATGAAGATAACAATAGCGATGACATTTGTAAAATTACATGAAGCGGCCCTCGTAACTGCCACTGTGATTATTTCATGTCATGAGTAGTGGTATGACGGACGGCCAGGGCGCAGCTGACGAAGACACGGTACATAACACTGCCGACTAGATGTGTGTCACGGTCAATAACATCCTAAGTACTTAAAGGTGCACCAGTAATACTATAGGTATGTAGAAAGAACGGCTTCTCAACATATTCCTAATTTTCTTCAGTGCACACAAGCTCCTCTCACAGCCATAGCGCATGGGCAGCAGCAGCAGCAGGAGGAGGAGGAGGAGGAGGAGGAGGAGGAGGAGGAGGAGGAGGAGGAGGAGGATAATAAAAATAATAAAAAAAGGAGAAAACGTGCAATAAGAAGAGTGAGGAAAGAGAAAAAGACAGCTGAGGAGGAGAAAAGGAAAAAGCGGAGGAAGAGGAGGAGGAGGAGGAGGAGGAGGAGGAGGAGGAGGAGGAGGAGGAGGAGGAGGAGGAGGAGACGGGAAACACGGCAGTCCCAAAAGATCTAGCGG
>NC_059296.1:1032500-1052500 GCF_017591435.1 Portunus trituberculatus
TGGTGGCGGTAGTGGTAAGAGTGTGGTAGTGGTGGTAATGGTGGGGGTGTGGTGGTGGTGTTAGTGGTAAGAGTGTGGTAGTGGTGGTAATGGTGGGAGTGTGGTGGTGGTGTTAGTGGTGAGTGGTAGTGGTGGTGGTGGTGTTAGTGGTAAGAGTGTGGTAGTGGTGGTGGTGATGATTCATAGTACATTATATCTTCATCTGAGAGCTATTTTCTTGTCAAGTTTTAATGTAAAGCATTTTAATGTTTTCCGTGGCAGTGAGTGTGATATACAGACCACCAGTGCTAATGGTAAGAACACACGAGGCGCCACAAGCCCCGGGGACGAACGCTTCCTATGGCACGTTACGGCATTTCCTCTGAGAAGGGCACGGCTCAATGGCTTGCTGCATTCCCTTCCTTACAATGAATTATGCATCCACTCACGCTGATTACATTTAAAATCAATCCTAAAAGAAGGTAATCTAATAAATACACATGATCTTCAACATTCAATATGTTACTTGTTGCTACAGCACGAGAGGCATCACTGGCGGCACGATCATTAGGAGCAGGTCACTACTTCAGGGGCGCCTCTCACCTCCCCTGCTAGGGCGCCCGTCACCCACGAGTTCAGGTGTTAGGGACGTCAATAAAAACACGCAACGCACAAGAATAGCAGCATATTTTCACGTTCTGAAGGAGTGCCAGTCAAGCTGCGAGAAAAAATCAAGAAAATCCACAAAAGTAACGTAGAAATAAAACACTCAAGTAAAACAGAGAAAGTCTTTTAGGGAGAGAAAGGAAAAATAAGGAAAAACAACGAAATAAAAATGGTGAGGAAACTTTCCATTATTTTGTACCCAAGACTAAAAAGGGGAAGCGAGAGTGGCCGGCGAGTAATGGAACAAAGGCGCCACTCAAACCAGCGAGCCTCGCCACCCACCACCACCCGCCCCCGTCACTCCTGCATGAGACGCCCTTCCTCGCGCCCCTAGCAGCTGGTGGGGCGTCGCGGCAGGGTGGTGGTGGTGGTGGGCGGCGCGTGTGGTGATTGCAGCGGTGACGACCTTGTCTGGGGTAACGACGGAATTAATGGCGGGAAAATGATAACGACAAAAGTTATGGCGGCAACAAAGATAACGACAAAACTGACAACGACGATGACTGAGATAGCGACAAAAATTATGACGTCAATGAATGGAGAAACGACGCGAGTCAAGGCAACGAAGACAAGGGGTAAAAAATACAAATAAAAAAAGTGATAAAAAACGCAACAAAGATATTACGGAAAAAAAAAAAAATGATATTATGAGTAATGTATCTTTCTGACCATCACAACGGCTACTCTGGAAAATAAAGAAAAAAGTAATAAGTAAATAAAAAGAAAAAAAAATACAATAAGAAAAAAAAAGCGATAGAAGTAATTTCCTCTCTCATGAGTCCGTGCCAGCCTCACGCCTCAATTCATCTAATTACTAATATAAACCACGTCCCTCAGCGGTAATTATCATGTGTAATGTATGCTCATAAATACGTAAATACCAAACCAATCACCCGAACAGTTTTTCCGGAGCCACAAACACCATCAAGAATCAAATCAACACGGCAAGTACGAATTTCACTCACAAACAAATTTCCGTCTTAAGTATTCGAGATAAAACAAGGAGCAGAGGTGGAATGGAAAAGACACTCGTTCGCAAAACTAATATAAAAAAACGGAGAAACTAATAATCCAGCGCAATTCAGTTTAGTCTCAAAGGGCAGAGGGACAACACGAACCCCGCTGAATGTCGTCCTGCCGGAGCTAAACACGCGTATGGCCGAGACCTGAAAGCCTGTCATTAGGAGCTCGGGACGCAGGGCCAAATACCGCCTCGCCTCAGTGCAGCGCAGCCAGGGTCGCGTCCTGCTTGGCGCAACACAGTGTTCGTGCCGCCGTTAGAGCTTCTCCTCTTTATGGTCCTCTGGGAGTAGCAATATGGCTGCCAAGGGCCTCACTCCATGGGCGGAAAGGGAGGCGCGACAGGGTGAGAGGAGAATGCCATCTGGGAGAGGAAAGTGCCACGGGGAGTATCCAAGAGAGAGAGACGCGAGAGAGCTTGAGGAGAGGAAAGCGTCGCCGGGGAGAGGACAGTGTCGCGGTGCCAGGAAGTGCCCAGGGAGATAAGGAGTCAGGAGAAAGAAGGAAGGAGGGCAAGGAAGTACTGGCTGGGACTCTGGTGGAAAATGTGAGTATTAGGGAGGTAGGAAACTGATAGTGAGGAGAGAAGAGACGGGGAGAGAGGAGAATGAGAGAGAGAGAGAGAGAGAGAGAGAGAGAGAGAGAGAGAGAGAGAGAGAGAGAGAGAGAGAGAGAGAGAGAGAGAGAGAGAATGCCACCATAAGCGGGATAAACATCTATTAATTATTGCCCAGGGAAGCGACTGCTGCCTATGAATAAATTAGTAAGATAAGGAACAACGAGGGAAGTGTGCGAGAAATGGAGGCAAAGACAAAATAATACGAGAGGATAACTAGAGAGAGAGAGAGAGAGAGAGAGAGAGAGAGAGAGAGAGAGAGAGAGAGAGAGAGAGAGAGAGAGAGAGAGAGAGAGAGAGAGAGAGAGAGAGAGAGAGAGAGAGAGAATTACCTATCTTTAACCATTTTCTTAAGTAACACTCGCGGTACTGTGGTTTTGCAATATCTGTACCAGCGCACCACAGCCACACAAGCAGCAGTGCCGGGCCAGCCAACACTCCAGGGTGTCCCACAAGGCAGCAGCCGCCGCCACGACCCCGCCCGGAAAGAACCCTTGCGGCTGATGAGTTCGTCTAAGAGGACAGTGAGCCCCCTCCACCTCCTCCTCCTTCACCACTACAAAGGTCTTATTCCAGCCATTCACTATCATTATGCTGGCTGCTCGCCGTACCCTGCCTCCCTCACACACACACACACACACACACACACACACTCTCTCTCTCTCTCTCTCTGCTCTCACTCTGCATTCACTATTATGACAAGTTTCCCTAGCAATGTTTCCTGTCTTTCTTTCCCCTTAAGTTTCCGTTCCCCACACGAGCAGAGGATGATGTTTCGTAAAATTGTCAGATAAAAGGTAGGTTAACATGTCCCTTGTACTCGCTCGCCTTGTACGCAAATGTTGGCAACAAGAATGCGGCAGGAGACACCGAGTCTGAGGCTGTGGCTGTGGCTGCGGCTGTCTGTGGCTGTGCATGGCGCGCGTCCTTTTAGACTCGTCCATCATCGTCACTGCAAATCTTCAGGTATAGAGTCGCGCAGATTTAACGAGGAAAGGCTATTATGTATAGTCTCTGTCATAGCGAGAGAGAGAGAGAGAGAGACACACACACACACATTATCTATTTATCTATCTATCTATCTATCTACGTACATATATTTTAACGCAGAAGTGGTTGGGAGATAGGAAGGAAAAATCTTTTTGATTAAAGACTCCGAGAAGATGTGATGAAAATCTTCGCTGTATAAGGAGAAAAGAGACGAGGATAGACGAGGGAAGAGAAGGGAAGGTAACCCAAAAAAGAGAGAGAAAAAAAAGAGGCAAGGATAGATGAGGGGCTGGGACAAAGAGGAAGATGATGACACAGGGAAACAAAGGTAGGGCGAATGTGTTGTTCTGGGGACAAGATGACGGAGGAAAGTAAAGGGGAAACGAAAGCACAGAGGAGAAAATAACGAAAACAGAGAAGGAAGCAGGAAAGGGATGAAGTCGGACAGACCATCACAGGAGGGGAGAGGCTACAGAAAGAAGTGTGAACATTGGTGATTCTATGCATATGGCAAAGAGAAAATAAACTGAGGTGAAAAAAAATAACACATCTAATAATTAAACAGATAGACAGGTGGAGAAGCAATAAATGAGGCAAAGGTGTGAAGAGCTAAGAGGAACAATAAAACATGAAAAAAAAAAAAATAGAAAAGTTCAGAACGAGGCAGACACAAACTAACATAACAAACAGAACAAGAAAAAAGAAAAAAGAACAAACAAGGGGAATGAAGAGGACAGAGCAGGAAAGAGCAGGTTCGCAGTGAAAAGCGGAGATGGAGGAGAAAGTGCGGGGAAGAAGGGAAGGGGGGAAGAGGGAGAGAGAGAAGGAGAAAGAGGTAGTTCGTGGCAGGCGGCCTTCCCTTTTATGTGCTGCAACTCACACTAACTTTGTCAAACTCATTTTTTATTTAAAAGAATTAGATCCTGGACTTTGGAATAAACTTCTCGCATTTTACACAGCCGTCGTGCAGGTGTATGGCGAGTGGTGGAGACGCGGCGGGGCGGCAACACCTAAAGAAACAAGAGAAAGGCAATATTGACGCTGAAAATTATATTAGTACAGGTGGCAGTACGCAACGACGCCTTCTGAGACCATGGATAATTCAGAGTGACGGTAGCTGTACTGACGCCTCGCAGGGATAGGCTGATAGAGGCGCGGCGGGAGGGAGAGAGGAAGGGTGGGAGGGCGGGCGGCCGGGAATGGTGGGGTGGAGTGGGGGGGGGATCTTGCTGCACAGATACTAAGGCAGAAATTGTAGCAGAGAAAGCGTGCGGCTGAGAATGTGAACGGCTCAGAAATAATGCAAAGGCGGCAGGGAAAGGAAATTTTTTAGAGATAATAGTGTACAGCTAAGTAAAAAAATAAGCATATGAATAAATTAAAATATACATGCGTTCGTGTGTGTGTGTGTGTGTGTGTGTGTGTGTGTGTGTGTGTGTGTGTGTGTGTGTGTGTGTGTGTGTGTGTGTGTGTGTGTGTGTGTGTGTGTGTAGCCATCTACCTAACCACTCAGCAAACAGCCTGAAACACAACACCAGCAGACTGACAAACAGGGACGACAACTCCATTTACTTGATCCACTTTCGTAATTATTTTATCTTTGCCAGATTTGGAGTTCTTACAATATTTTTCTTTTCGGCCGTTGATAAAAAAAAAAAAAAAGGGATTACTAAACTTCAATTTAATTTTTTTTCATAACTATTCCACACAGCGCTCTTAGTCTCTTAAGCTTTATCTGTCTGTATGTTCGTCGTTTTTTGCCTTTATTATGAACGTATACTGTGAGGGAAAACTAACTCATTCCAGTATATGATAATAAATTTCGTTTCAGGAATTACTAAACCCACGCTATTTTTTTCATAAGTATAACATTTTTTCTAATGAAGTTACAGTGATCAGCAGTTCTTGCATGTGAGTTTACACTGGAATCCTTGATCTGCTTGTTGTGGCTCTCAGTAACCAAGTGAAGTTGTTGCTTGTTATTTTTAGCCAGCTTGCAAATTAAAACTTTAGAACTAACTGGAAACTCAGCATAACGAGCACAAACTTCACTCACGAAATGATGACAGCGGGATACAAAATGAAGGTTTTCCATCATCTATGCTTGACTCAGGCTACAAACACATTTATAAATTGAAGAAACACGAAATAAACACACTTGACCGATGAGACGAGACTAAACTAAGCTGATGAGGACTTGAATGTACGATGCTTATCCTTACAAGTCACATTTAAAGATTTTAAAGATACATTAGAGGGTTTGATCTTTGGAGGTAAGTCTATCTTGGGGGAGCAAGGAAAGGTTACAGTGCAATGCTTTAGGATTTATACACTTTTAGCGCACACTTACAATTTCTACATTACTTTAAAGATACACTTCATATCTCGCATACTAAAATATTAATCTACATATCGATTTCCATTTCTTAATAGAGAGCTGGACAAAACCTAGGAAAAATGAAGAAAACCTTAATTACTCATAAAAACACACATTTCTATGGCTTTCATTTATTTCTGGACACACACCATTACCTTAAGTCCTTCAAACCTTTCTCTTTGTTATCATTTTTCTCCCAGGTCTTTCTCCCAGATGTGGAGGGGGAGAGAGGAAAACTGAGAACACGACTTGGCTTCTATTTATTGTGGCGAGGTGAGTGCCGTGCAGCCTCCAGATGTGGTGCTAGCCAGAAGCGTTCCAACAGGCCTGGCTTTTGAGTCTGCTGGAGCTGCACCCTCGGCTGCTCAGTAAGTGGCTAAATAGATAGGAAAGATGGAGAGAGACAGGCAGATAGACGGCGGGACAAATAGACTGACTGACAGGTATATAGATACTTACTACAGGATCAATACGAAGAAAGGTAAACATATTGACGGATACGTACACAGAGACAGAGGGAGGAGATAAACATACAGAGAGAGAGAGAGAGAGAGAGAGAGAGAGAGAGAGAGAGAGAGAGAGAGAGAGAGAGAGAGAGAGAGAGAGAGAGAGAGAGAGAGAGAGAGAGAGAGAGAGAGAGAGAGAGAGAGAGAGAGAGAGAGAGAGTGTGTGTGTGTGTGTGTGTGTGTGTGTGTGTGTGTGTGTGTGTGTGTGTGTGTGTCCATGAAATTATAACTCCAACTCCACCACACACACAAACACACACACACACACACACACACACACACACACACACACACACACACACACACACACACACACGCAAAAACCAGCAGAATAGTTCAAATAAGCTAGTCAATATAGTTAACTTCATGAAAGGGTTTGGTCCGCAGGGAGATGAGACGGTAAAAAAAAAAAGTTTTGAAGAGCTTTCCAGAGAAGAGGAAAAAAAAGAAAAGAAAGAAACTGATTAACTCTTGCATTAGTAAGATGGACGGAATACGTAAGACTACAAGGGAGTGAAAAGTCTTGTACAGGGGGAGCTGGTGAAGGGGCGCAGGTAACGAGATCTAAAGAGCAGCAGATGCAAAAAACAGCGGCATGAAATAGGAAGAGAAGTAGTGCCGAGGGGGAAGCGAGAGCCGGAGAACGTTGCAACAGAACCAGTGGAGTAGATGAGATGAACGATATTTTCACTCTAAGTAATATGTGTCGTCTCAGTGTAAGCAGTGATCAATGAGAGTACGGCTACCACCACAGGTAAGGCGGTGGTCGTTACAGGGATAGATGGGACAGCTTTATGTAAGGTGATTTACTAATAAAGTACTACGATGGGAGTTTAAACGACTGAACAAGAACGGAGCGAAAGAGGTGACCGTATAAAGGGTATTCATTAATTTCTGACAATATTTGTACAAAGGTGAATGAATATCCTCAAAACTCCATCAATTTCTGTAAGTCTGGGGTTGTTTTTAATTAGTTTATTCATTTATCTTTATCGTATTCCTTTCTCTGCCTTTTAATACCTATCTAGTAACTGGCGGTACTTGTTGTGATGAAGTCAGTCTTTTGGTGCATCTGGTACCTGATTTCCTAACACATGCTCCATCAGTTTCCATTCATGCAACTTTCTGAGGCTCACACATGCGCTGAAGTCTCATTTGGAGCCTTTCCTCGCCCTTCAACTTTGAACACTGGTTTCCTCCTTGCTGTCACTTCCGTACTGTGTTGTCATTTGCTCACACCATTCGTTACTACTGGGTTTGGAAATAATAATACTCTGTAGTACTTCTATAACTTGTTTTAGCTTCTTTCCTCATGTTTGTTATAGAATACCTTCGTCCTTCAGTATTTCACAGGTTATTATTATTTTTTTCCACAGACAAATGTTCGTTGGACGTTTTTAGAATTTATTCCTGTCATGGTGTAAGAAGAGAATAATTTATAATACCGACATTTTCCCTTTTATCTTTTTCCGTCTCAATCTAATATTGTAATTTAGTTAAACACTCAAATCCATTCCTTTCTATTCGCATATCCATCCTTCTCTTCATAACAACTGTTGCGAATTTTGCATATCTACTCTCTTACTGAACATCTTCCTCCCTTCTTTTCTCTGCAGCTTTCTTGATCTCTGTCTTCAAGTTGAGACTTAACTGCGTGGTCGAGACTTGAAAACTTGAACTCCTTATTTGCTTTATTTTCTTTAACTTTTTGTTTTATTTCGTAATCGGTTGATATTAAGCTTTGTTTTCTGTTACCTTGTCTGGAAACATTTTCTTCTTGAACACAAACTGGTTTCTTTCCGTTAGCACACTGTGACCCGGCGGCAACAAAACATTCCACTGATTAGTACGCAGGTGTACCAGACTAATGCGTTATGTGCAAAGTTGGTAGCACTGCACGAATTGCAAATTATCGACAGAATGTAAGACTTCTACTTGACTGCAAGAGTTCCGGGACTGAAGGCCACACAAAATAACAAAATAACAAAACATTTGGAGTTTACTAACAACACGCATGATTTAGTCAAGAGTGTGGGGAAGCGGGAGTCAGAATCGTTCAAAAAGTTATTCTTTTACGCTAACGCCAGATCAGTATTCAGGTTTTTATTAATGTAAGAGATGACATTAATGCTGCTTGGGCAACCAGTGATGAAAAAGATGCGAAGAGGAATTGTAAAATAAGTTTTTGCTGCACGCTTTAGTTCGCAAAAGGTTAGACAAGAAAATATCTTGCAATTTGTGTGAATTACAGATAAATGTGGCGTCGAGTCAAAGAACAGAATAAGTTTTCATCGAAATGGAAGGCTGTGGGAGCACGTGCTTGCAGCCCCCCGTTGGTCTGACAGCTTCATGGTGAAATTGGGATATCTAAAGCTCTGTTACATAACTGATCAGCGTGGAATAAGGCCTCGCTTCCCTTGTGTTCATCGTAGATACGGGAGTCTATGCCATGAGATCAGTAGTGATTGCATATATCTAAAGCAGAAAAGTGTAGCTTCATACTTTCCTACAGAGTAAACACAATGTCAGAAGAAAATCCGCTTCGGTCTTGGAAACAGACAGAAATAACGTTATGATCCCTCAAGCTCAACGGAGTGGACATGACAACAAAGAAGTCATTAGAGTGTGGAGTGTGTGTTGCATGCAGTGAGGAATGAAGGTGTAGAGCTGGAGCGCTGCACAAAGCATTAAAATCACACAAAATAGAGAATAACAACAATGACGGCTTGATCATCAGGTGGAATCTCCTCGACACTGACAACTGAACCAGCTCGCCTGCACACTTCCCCAGCCACCCCTCAACAGGTATGTATGGGTGAGATGACGCACGGCACTCCTACACCCGCAGCACTCGTAAAATCGAACATTAATATTACCACAGGGCCACTGAGCCATCACAGCACCAGCGCGGCCCCACACCAGCAGGGAGCCGCCTTGATGTGCGGACGAGGGAAGGCTGTGTGGATATTACTCTCTATACACACTCCACTCACCCACACATTGTCGGCGGGGGAAGCGGGAATCGGACCGGACAAGAGGGCTAAGAGGACGGCTCTTCCCTATCCCGTTAAGCGAGGAAGTGAGTGCCTGAACAAAAAAAAAGGTTTAGGAGAAAGAGGTGTGGGGTTGGAGCACGGCCGCCCACCACCACTCAGACGACCAGTAATGGATGGCCAGTTTTCTGCTATAATGACGCTTAGTAATGGCTCCCTAGACCCCCTTTTCCTCTCCTTCTCCTTCCCTACCACGACCCTTCCTCTTCTGCACCCCCACTATGCTCCCATCACGCTGCCCCACCCGCCCCTTCCATCACAACTACCAACATTAGTAAATCCAATTTGTCGACGCCCCCCTCCCCCCCACACCCCCAACATCTCCCTACCTCCCTAACCCTCTTCCTCCTCCTCCTCCTCCTCTTCCCTTACGCGATCACCACGCAACTACCACGCTGCTCCTTCATCACCTCCACTTCCGCCGCACACGCACACAACGCCTCCACCATTCCACATTGACTATTCCTTCCACTCCACCTTTTCATCATCTTTCCACACATTCCCACGTCATCTCACCATGTTCCTCTCCTATAATCCCCAAGTATCTTCATCTGCCCAAGCTCTTCCACCACCACCACCACCACCACCACGCCCGCACATGCCTTGCTGCGATAAACGCCACAAAAAGCAACTCCTGGTCATAAAACATCAATGCGCTCTTGCCAACTCGTACTGCCAACATTCACATGAGGATCGTGACCCATCATTACCACCACCACCACCACCACCACCATTGCGGTCATGAGAGTTCCCCACCTCACCCTCTTCCTCAGCCACGTCCCCTCCCGCTCATTCTCCCCCATCATCATTACAACCACCATTACAGCAGCAAGAGTTCTCCATCATTACGAGAGGTACTTAAAAGCTCTGTAATTTAACTCCAAACATCAAAAGCGAGTGTCATTTTAGTTAATTTTCCGGGTTACCTTCAATATTTTGTTTGTGTTCTTTTTTTTTTTTTTTTCCAGTTCATGACACAAATATTTCTTGAGGCTTATGATCACTCCACCTCCACCTCCACCTCCACCTCCACCACCACCACCACCACCACCACCACCACCACCACCGCAAACATCAACACCCACACTCGACACCATAGACTCATTTCGCTCCCCATTCAGACAGGCGGAAGCACCCTCACCACTGAACTATGGGAGAGAGAGAGAGAGAGAGAGAGAGAGAGAGAGAGAGAGAGAGAGAGAGAGAGAGAGAGAGAGAGAAACGAACGGAGGAAAGACCCATTACGTAAAGAGACGTATATGAGAGATGACAGGAGGAGGAGGAGGAGGAGGAGGAGGAGGAGGAGGAGGAGGAGGAGGAGGAGGAAAAAGATGCGAGAAAGGGGAAGGGGAAAAGGAATGGGTAAGTTAAATAATAGGAAAGGAGAATGAGGTAGATTGAAGAGTAACACACACACACACACACACACACACACACACACAGAGAGAGAGAGAGAGAGAGAGAGAGAGAGAGAGAGAGAGAGAGAGGTGGGTCGTTTTATCACCAAAATTTGTGGGCCCAGCTGGTGGGGGTGACAACAGCGGCAGCGGGTGGTACCGTCGCCTCATCTCTGGTAATAGCAGACTATTTATGGATATTATCAGCCACTCTGCCTCTCCCTCTCCCTCTCCTCCCTTTTAATCACATTTATTGATCGTCACTTCCTTCCAATGCGCCACACTAGATAGAGTTTGGACTGCACTTCATTTTCTACTTCTCTCTTCTCTCTCTCTCTCTCTCTCTCTCTCTCTCTCTCTCTCTCATGCGCTCCCCCGCCACTCTAATTTATTTTATTAGCCCAATACTTCCTGGGACAGTATCTGAAGCTCATAAGGTATTCGGTGTCTATTACAAAGCACTTGAGGCAGCGTATCTCTCCCGCCACACACCCACTCCCGTCCATCACCACCCGCCTCCGCCTCCTCCTCCTCCTCCTCCTCCTCCTCCTCCTTCTTCTTCTCTTTTTCATTCTTTTTTTTTCTTCCCATCAGCTGCTCCCCTTTCTTCTCCTCTTCCTTCTTCTTCTTCCTCTGTTTTTCCTTTTTTTTCCTCCTATCAGCTGCCCCCTTTTCTTCTTTTCCTCCTTCTTCCTCTCTTTTTCTTATTTTTTTTTCTTCCCATCAGCTGCCCCCTTCTTTCTCCTCCTCCCCCTCCTCTTCCTCTTCCTTCTTCTTCCTCACTTTTCCTTCTATTTTTTCCTGCCATCAGCTAACCCCTTCTTCTTCTTCTTCTTCTCCTCCTTCTTTTTTCGGCAGCTCCTCTCTTAATTTCTTTTGTTTCTTCTTCTCCTCCTCCTTAGCCTTCTCCTCTTCTTCTTCTTCCCTCTCTTTCTCTTCATCTTCCCCCTTTCCTTCTCTCCCAATATCTCCCTTGTTTTCATTTTTCTCGTTCTTTCTCCTCTGTTTACCTCCTTGACTCCCTTTCCATCATCTCCTTCAACTTACCGACTTCCCTTGTTTATCCCTCTCTCCTTTGTTCTGTTTTCTGGCTTTCTTTTCTCCTTCTCTCCTCCTCCTCCTCCTCCTCCTCCTCCTCCTCCTCTTCTCTTCCTCGTTTTTTCCACTCTGCGCTCCGTTTCATCATTCCTTTGCTTTCTATCCTAGCTGCCTTTCGCTTCAGCATTCTCTCTCTCTCTCTCTCTCTCTCTCTCTCTCTCTCTCTCTCTCTCTGCTTCGCACTAACCCATTTTTTCGTAGCCAATCGCTTATCCGTTTCGCCTTTCATCCGTTCTACTAACCCTCCTCTCCTCTCTCTCCTCCTCTCCTCTCCTCTCCTCTCCTCCTCCTCCTCCTCCTCCTCCTCCAGCCAGCCTCTGACCAGCCCAAAACCGGCGTCTCACTATCAATCTCTCTTTAGCCTTCCATTATTGCATGACTCAGCTCTCCCCGGTTTTGCCTCTAATAAAATGTTTTCCCTGCTCTTCTTCGTCCTCTTTCCTCCCCATCTCCATTCCCTCCCTCTCTCCCTCCCTCCCCCTCTTCCCTCCGCGTCCCTCACCTCCTCTTTTATCCTCGTTTCATCCCTCTCCACTCTTTCCTCCTCGAAGTATAAAGTCTTTTCCACACACCTTGTTTTTCCCTCTCTCTCTTCTCCCTACCCCCCACTACCACACTTTCTCTCTCTCTCTCTCTCTCTCTCTCTCTCTCTCTCTCTCTCTCTCTCTCTCTCTCTTCTCCGTAAAGGGAATTCCGATATGTTTTTGTGCCGAGGTTCATTTAATTTTTCCGGCTAAATCCTTAAAAGACAGAATACCTTTGCTAGTCTTTCGATACCCGTGTCGCAGCCGATGGGGAAAAATAAATAAAAATAAAGATAAGATTAGAAAAAAAAAAATACGTGAGGCAAGAGGTGTGGGAGTGGGAGAGGGAGGAGTGAGAGGAAGAAAAAAAATGACATACACACATAAATACACAGTACGGCATGGCATGAGATACACGTCTACACACACACAAACATACATACACACGTACACACAGGAAGGCAAGACAGACATGAGAGAGAGAGAGAGAGAGAGAGAGAGAGAGAGAGAGAGAGAGAGAGAGAGAAAGGCGCACTCGAGTAGAAGTGTTTGTCTGTCATGGATCCAACTTAAACAATAATGATATTTCAAGATGCATTAAACTTCCACGCCAACTAAACAACAGGGAACATATCTGACAAGGAGGAGGAGGAGGAGGAGGAGGAGGAGGAGGAGGAGAGAGAGAAAGAGACTTAGAGGGAAAGAGGGATGGAGGAAGGAAAGGGAGGGAAGAAAAGTGAAGGCGTTTGGCGATTGGGAGAAGAGAGAAGACTGATAAGAGAGAGAGAGAGAGAGAGAGAGAGAGAGAGAGAGAGAGAGAGAGAGAGAGAGAGAGAGAGAGAGAGAGAGAGAGAGAGAGAGAGAGAGAGAGAGAGCAATGAGGATGGTTGGGGAAAGAAAGGAGGATGAATGAGGTTAAGGCGGTGGTGAAGCGAGTGGAGGAGGAGGAGGAGGAGATAAGACGGCTGATGGGACGGGGCAGCGAGGGGAAGGATGAAGGGCGAACGAGGCTTATAGTGCACTAGAAGAATTACAACTAGTGAGAGAGAGAGAGAGAGAGAGAGAGAGAGAGAGAGAGAGAGAGAGAGAGAGAGAGAGAGAGATTAAAACAGACACAAATAAAGAGAGACGGACGGGCAGGCGTGGCCATATCGCTACATTAATAAATAAGTAAAGAAAAAATACTTTAATAAATAAATAAACGAGAATTTATATCACCCAGAGGGAGATTAAGGCCTTGTGAGGGGAGCAGCAAGGCGAGGCGAGGGACCAGCGGAGGAGGAGGAGGAGGAGGAGGAGGAAGAGACAGTTGAAGTTTAGTAAGAAGGTACCAAAGAAGTGCAGAGGGACAAGAAAGTAGAGAATATTGGATTGAGGAACTGGAGGCTTGCAGTGGAGGAGGAGGAGGAGAAGGAGGAGGAGGAGGAGGAGGAGGAGGAGGAGGAGGAGGAGGAGGAGGAGGAGGAGGAGAAGGAGGAAGGATACAAAAAAGGAGAAGGAGTGGGTGGAGGAGGAAGGGCGGTAGGGCGTGGCGGTGTTGGGGGAAGGGAAGGCATGGGGGCGTGGGAGAAGGGCGTTGGGAGGGCAGGACAGGGCGGCGGCGTCGGGTGTGTGACAGACGAGGGGGCGGAGGTAGCCAAGCACGTTTACGAGGAGGAGGAGGAGGAGGAGGAGGAGGAGGAGGAGGAGGAGGAGGAGGAGTTATATTTTTGCAGTTTACCAGTTTACGGGGAAGGGGAAGTAAGGGACAAGGCACGTGACTCGTGGACACAGGGGGCCAGTGATGGGGGCGGCACTGGGCACTGGGAAGGGACTGCCGGGATGGCAGGGAGGTAATTTGAGAGTTGCCATCCCCTCACATTTTTAGGACGCCACTTGGACATCCTTGAATTGGCACACGTCTCTGGAACAAGAAACAGCGATGGTGGAAAGTGTTTGCCTGTGTTTGGATGCTGACGAGAGGAACACACCGCGAGCTGAGATTTGAAGGAGGTGAATGCTGCGTTATGGTGTGTGTTGAGGGATTCACGAGGCGGGAGGCGGCGCTGGAGGAGGCTCTAGGACATTGGTGTGCCCGCTATGCCAGGACACGCCTCGCATCGTGTCCTCTGCAGCCTCGAGGACGTACAGGAGAGGGGAAAGGAGCCACGCAAGACAGTTTTATGGAGGAGCAAATAATTGAATCGATCTTGAGACAGTAGGGAAGGGAGAAGTGTAAAGAAAATGTTAGCGTGAGACTCCAAGGTTTATCTCTTATGTATCTTGTCCTTCCATTGTGGCCTGATACAGCTGAAAATGAAAGAAAAAGCGAGAGATAGAAGGTCAGGTCAGTAAAATGTAATGAGGTTATTAAATGGGAAAGCGCGAGGAGTTGATAAAAGGGAACAGAGTGTTTTTTTTATGAAACCGTCAATAATTCGGGGCGGGATGGAATAGCGTTTGGAGAATACAGCTGACCAGTGGAATCTTTCATGCGACACTGATTACTCGTTTTCATCCACCAACTGCTCGTCACACACACAAAAAAGTTACATGTTGAATAAATAATGGTACGAAAGTCAGCGACACAACGGTTGGTATGAAAAGTTTGTGACATTTTGAAAATAACGAGACATAAGAAGAAGTGATATCGAGGCCAACATTATTTATATCTTCTATCATTCACCCTAAACTCATCTGGCGTTTTGTATCAACTCGAAAACATGCAGCGGGATGAAAGCAGTCACGTTCACGGGGAAAAAGAGGTAAAACTTCACGCAGATCCATATCATTTGTGAGGATTTTCTAAAGCAAGTGTGAGTCAGCGTGGCGGCCTTCAGTGGTAGCGGTGAAGCAGCAAAGAATGGAGTGAGAGAAGAAGAAAGAAGGTTGAAGAGAGTGTATAAAAACGAATAGCACTTTAAGGGGAAAAATAGTTGTATACAGATAACGTCCAGCGACCAAACCAGACCATCACTGTGACTTTCTATACGTGGATGATTTATTAAACGCAAACACGAGAGGACAGACAGCGGCGGGGGCCACATGTAGTCCACCTCGCCTCCAGCTGTCCCGAGTATATAGCTTTTTTTTTTTTTTTTATTTGATGGGACTTTTTTCCTTTTTTTGCCAGCGGTGGGCAGATACCTACGTGATGGAGGTTATTCGGGTGGGCGGGCAGGAGGGCGGAACTGGGCGCAACGCGTATTCGGACACCAAAGGCGGCCGGAACAAGTCATTCAGTGTCCCCGCCTGGGTATTGGGAGCCGTCAGTGTTGCCTTTGTACATTTTGATTAAACATTTTCGTGCTTACCAACTCAAAATGAAGATCCAGCCCGAGGGAAACCTTCATCCCCTGCCCAAATCGTCTCCTTGTGTGGTGGGGGAAAGCCAGCTGCTGGGGACACACACACACACACACACACACACACACACACACACACACACACACACACACACACACACACACACTCACGCACTCTCTCTCTCTCTCTCTCTCTCTCTCTCTCTCTCTCTCTCTCTCTCTCTCTCTCTCTCTCTCTCTCTAGCCTCGTATCTAAAACTCTCGTGTCTGAAGTCTCAAGTTCCAGTTTTCCAGGTCTCTTCCATCACTCTCACCTCCCACGCCTTCACTCTCACCCCTTCACACTCTCACCACCACCACCACACATCTCCACTCCATCACCCGCACACTCTCACTCTCCATACTCTCATCTTCCATGGCCTGATCTCCCCGCCATCTATCTCCCCATACACATCTCAGCCCCATCATTCGTCTCCACATCCTTAAGCTGATCCCTAAAAATCCACATTATCGCCCATACAACCTCAGCTTCATCCCTTCCTCCCGTCTCCCTCCTAATATCCTCATTTTAAACTCGCAGGTTCCTTCCGACATCTTCATTCACGCATAACACTGTCAGCTGCACACGGTCGCTGCAACACTCTCTCAACACAGTCCAATCATCCCTATTGCAACACTCCCTCCCACCTTCCCTCCAACGTCACCGTCAGCCAACACCCTCCCGTCTTCACCCTCACCCTCTGGTTCTCTCCTCTCTCCAGAAGCAGCCTCTTGCACGACGCCAAGTTTCTAATTACCTGTCGACGCTCCCACTTCACAAATAATTAGATCTTTTTCCTGGAGCGACGCAGCGCCCGCCCGGCCAAGTAAATAAGGTGACAGGTTGCCGGAAATCACTTTTACCCAACACCGTTTCGAGCCGCTGGTCGTGGATGCTTAATTATGGGTGGTGAATAAGGACGACACATGGATGGGCTCTCCTTCCCACTCTCTCTACCCCCTCTCGCCTGTCGCGCTGCTTGCATAGCGGCTGCGGCAGGAACGATTTGAAAAGGCCGGTGACAGTGGCAGTCTGGTGGGCGATGACGTAGCAAGCGTTATGAGAGGTAGGCCTTCCGTGGGTGGGGACGAGGAGGAAGGGAAGGAGAGTTGAGAGGAACGCTGAGACACAGGAGGTGGATGTTTTCATAACAGTTTGATACTTGGAGTTTGAGTGTTGACTGGGACACACACACACACACACACACACACACACACACACACACACACACACACACACACACACACACACACACAGAGGGCTCTTTATTTCGTGCCGAGTTGGTTAAATATTAATGTATTCTTAAATTATGTTAGTGAAAGCCGTAATTATAAATTGGATCACGTGTATATCGTGTAATCTAAATGTTATTAACCACCGGCTAGTTACTACAGTTGGGGAATTTTTAATTATTTTGTCGCTCGGTTCATCCTGTCTTTTCCAGCATGCAGAGAGAGAGAGAGAGAGAGAGAGAGAGAGAGAGAGAGAGAGAGAGAGAGAGAGAGAGAGAGAGAGAGAGAGAGTATGGATAGTGGACACATTCACAAACAAAGACTGACACACACACACACACACACACACACACACACACACACACACACACACACACACACACACACACACACACACACACACACACACACACACACACACACACACACAACAACAACAACAGAGACAAACAGACGAACACGGTAAAGTAAATAAAGGGGAAAAGAGAGAAACAAAAGACAAAACAGGTAGTACCCAAATTGCGTGACTCTCTCTCTCTCTCTCTCTCTCTCTCTCTCTGCAGCGTGCCCTTTCCAAAACTCTGTGCAGAACCCGCGCAACACTTTATTATCGTGATATTTAGGGCGAGTGATGACATTCCGCATATTAATTGGACGTAACAAGGTTTTCTTATTTGTGAGCGAATCATTAAATATTAAAACCCGCCGGATTCATGTCCATATACAGGTCAGATCATACAGCGCCACGGCCAGCCACTGTGATGTGATGTCTGTCTGTCCGTCTGTCTGTTTGTTCGTGTGCGTGTGTGTGTTTGTTTCTGTTTGTTTGTCGGTTTACCTTCCACCGCTTCTCTCTCTCTCTCTCTCTCTCTCTCTCTCTCTCTCTCTCCCAATATTACCTTCCATAGCGTCACTACTAGTAATACCACTACTACTACTATTACTACTACTACTACTACTACTACTACTACTACTACTACTACTACCACCACCACCACGATCACCATCATCATCACAGGTACAAGAATAACACCTAGCTACATTCATCATAATCTCGCTTCCTCCCTTTCTTCCCTCCCTCCTACTCCCATTCCCATTCCTACTACCCTTCCGTCCTCCTCCACACTCCACACCACAGACATCCTTGCTCATTCAGACAGTCCACATTCTTATCCTTGCCTCTGTACCACCATGAGCACCACCACTATCATTACCACGACCATTACCACCACCACCACCACCTCCACCTTCATCAGAGCCACCACCACCGTCACTTTCGCCGCTTGATACACGAGAATGACGATGGTAATGATGATGATGTTAGTGATGATATTAGATCTTGAGGCTTATCGACCGGCGGCGTCATTAAGGCTGTAAATCATGGATAACGAGACGACGGTGATGAAAATGATGAGGTAACTAACAGACCGGCCAAGAAGGAAGGAGGGAAAGGAAGGAAGGTGGATGGGTAGGTGGGTGGGTTGATAGCAGTAAGGGAAG
Source organism: Portunus trituberculatus (assembly GCF_017591435.1). Lineage (NCBI taxonomy): Eukaryota > Metazoa > Arthropoda > Malacostraca > Decapoda > Portunidae > Portunus > Portunus trituberculatus. The sequence goes on from NC_059296.1 coordinate 1,050,783, forward strand.
GAAGGGAGTCACAGTACGTTATTTGACTTGACAGGGGCAGTGATGGAAGGAAAAATGAAGGAGGAGGAAGTAGAAGGAAAGAAAACGAATTGCTGGTAAAGAAAAGGACAATGATCGTGTTGATTCCACCTAACTAATCTCCACGGATTGACACTAATTCCTAAAAGTCTCAAACCAAGTAATGACGTCACAGCCATAATGAATTCACCTAACCTAACCTAACCTAACCTAACCTCACCCCAACCTAACCTAACCTAACCTAACCGAACCTAACCTAACCTCACCCCAACCTAACCTAACCTGAACGTAACCTAACCTAACCTAACCTAACCTTAAGTAACCGAACCTAACCTAACCTAACCTCACCTCACCCCAACCTAACCTAACCTAACCTTACGTAACCTCACCTCACCTCACTCCAACCTAACCTTAACCTAAGCAAACCAAACCTCATCTTAACCTTAACCTAACTTACCTTAACTTTAACCTAACCAAACCTAACCTAACGAATACCTAACCAAATCAAATCAAACCAAACCAAAACCAAACCAAACCAAATAAACTTCATGTACCCAAGTAAACCCAAAACCTCAGAGCAGCCCTAACCTAACCAAACCTAACGTCAGCAAACCTAATAAAAAAAAAAAAAACAGACCAAACTTAAACTAACCTACCCCAACCAATAAACACACAAAAATGAACTCTTGCAAATCAAAACACAAATTACGAGTACTTACAGCCATGATAGACCTCCCTAACCTAATCTAACCTGTCCTTACCTGACATAACCTAATTAATCAAGAGTTGGGGGATTATTTTTGGAGTAATCTTGTAGGAGTATTGCTCGTGAGGGAATTTACGCCGAGAGAGAGAGAGAGAGAGAGAGAGAGAGAGAGAGAGAGAGAGAGAGAGAGAGAGAGAGAGAGAGCATAATATAACCGTGTGTGCGCCAAGCTTTCTGTCGTTCGTCAAGTTCTTAATGCTGGACGTGTTTTCTTAATTAAAAGTAAACGCCGTGACTTATGCACATGATGGCACGAAGGGAGAGAGTGAAAGGACTGCTTCTCCTCCCTCCTTCCCTCCTGACGCTGCGAGGGATGTACTGTGTTAAGTGGAGAGGTGGAGAGGTGGAAGGGCTGCAGTGGAGTGGAATTTTTAAGGGTCAGAGGGGGGAAAGGGGACCAGGGAATTGAGGGAAAGTACACGGAGCTTTAGGTTTAAGGGAAAGAGCGAGCACAGGAGGAGGAATGATATGAGGGGAAGAGGCTGACGTAAAGAGGAAACATTATCGTGAAAGGCAAGGGTAGGGGAGTGCTGGGCGAGGCAGGGGTGGGGCAGGGGTGATATAATAGAGCTTGAGGCTGAGTGAGGGGGGCGTGTCGGGGTACGGGGTGCAGGGTGGTATAGGGGGTGGTAGGGCTCAGTCACGGCAGGGACAGAGGGAGGTGGGAGTGATGTTAGGGGTGGTGGAGTGGAAGGGGGAGTGACCAGTGACCCGTCCTCTGGTTTATGAGATGGTGGTCGCGGCCGAACGTAACTCCCCAATATTTACATGACATATTACCGTAATTCAGGCACGATGAACATAACTAGAGGCATAATTATCGCGGTAATAACTTGTGCTGCCTATAATCATGCTCAGGGCCATTAGACACGCACCTGCTTCCCCTGCCCTCCCACACCCTTGACCCACGCCCAGCCCATGCCGCCCCCACGCC
>NC_059296.1:1057500-1100000 GCF_017591435.1 Portunus trituberculatus
TTTATTTTCAAACCACTTCATTCGGATAATAGAAAGGCTTCCAAAGTATTCACATTTCGCGAGCACACACACACACACACACACACACACACACACACACACACACACACACACACACACACACACACACACACACACACACACACACACACTGGGTTTCTGGAGGTGTGTATGTGAGAGGGGATGGAAAAAATAAGGAAGGGAAGAAAATATATGATTCGGAACAAAAGAATAAAAGAAACCTTTGATATCAGACTCCAAAACTGGCAGGGAAATGCTGGCTGGAGAGAGAGAGAGAGAGAGAGAGAGAGAGAGAGAGAGAGAGAGAGAGAGAGAGAGAGAGAGAGAGAGAGAGAGAGAGAGAGAGAGAGAGAGAGAGAGAGAGAGAGAGAGAGAGAGAGAGAGAGAGAGAGAGAGAGAGAGAGAGAGAGAGAGAGAGAGAGAGAGAAGAAAGACAGAGGGAAAGGAAAGAAAGAAAAAAAAGAACAAATGACAGGCAGAATTCTTTATGAGTTATCGATAATTTATTGGGTTACTGGCACGCCCTTCCCTTCACACACATCCCTCCCATCTCCCCCACCCATCCTCCTGCTCCTCCTACCCTACCCCCACGCGCCCCCAAACAAAAAAAAAAAAAAAAAGAAAAAGAAAAATCGTGCAGCAGTAAATATAGCAGATAAAGCACCTAACTGAAAGAAAAGGAAAGGAAAGGAAGTGTTCGCACCTTTCCTTAGATTACACCTGCACCGCAACTTTGTGCTTCCGTCAAAACGTGCGTAATCTTGGAAGACTTAAGGCAGCGGGACCGACGCGAAGAGAAAATTCGGAAGAAGAAGAAGAAGAAGAAGAAGAAAAAGATGGGACTATTCAGAGAGAGAGAGAGAGAGAGAGAGAGAGAGAGAGAGAGAGAGAGAGAGAGAGAGAGAGAGAGAGAGAAAACACGCGTAGGAGGTGGAGGAGGAGGATAAGGAGATGGTGAGGGCGAGGAAGATAATGCTAAGTGCTCGCTGCTTCCAAGGTCGGATTATGCTTGGTCTTTGCGTCCAGGCGAGTCCTTAGCTGAGCGGCGAGGGACTGCGGGTGTTCCTCGCGGGGCATTACTCCTGACGTATCTTCTTGTGCTAACTGTTGCATGCTTAAGAGGAGGAAGTGTACGCCGGGGGTTTGATGAGGGACAGAACATGAGGGAGAGAACGTGTAGCCCTGCAGGGAGGGAGGAAATGGAGGGGAGTGCTATTGCTTCCTCCTTCCTCTCTTCCTTCCTCCCCCAAACCCCAATCCAGCCCTCCCACAGCTCTTCCTGCCCCCCCGCCGCCTCCCAGCATGCCAGTCAGAGCTGCAGGCAAGGCGCGAGCTGAGCACTGACACTCTAGTATGGATCAAGCAAGAACGACCGAAAATATTCCTTGTTCCAGAGAGAGAGAGAGAGAGAGAGAGAGAGAGAGAGAGAGAGAGAGAGAGAGAGAGAGAGAGAGAGAGAGAGAGAGAGAGAGAGAGAGAGAGAGAGAGAGAGAGAGAGAGAGAGAGAGAGAGAGAGAGAGAGAGAGACTGACTTTGTGTGTTCACCAAACAAACAGATTCAAAGGAGAACGGCAAAGAGAGGAAGGAAGGAGTAAGGCACAAAGGTGGGCCTTGGTGGTGGAGGAAGGAACAGAGAAAGAGAGAGAGAGAGAGAGAGAGAGAGAGAGAGAGAGAGAGAGAGAGAGAGAGAGAGAGAGAGAGAGAGAGAGAGAGAGAGAGAGAGAGAGAGAGAGAGAGAGAGAGAGAGAGAGAAAGAGAGAAAGACAGAAAGACAGAGAGAGAGAGACAGAGAAACAGACAGACAGAGAAACAGAAAGACAAAGGCAGAAAAACAGAGACCTAGAGAAACTAAGAACAGAAGCAGAGGGAAGGGGAAGTGGCAGAAAACACCTTTACCAGAGAAATAAAGAAAAGAAGAATTAAAAGCTATTCTTGCACAGCTGTGAGGGCAAGATGTGGCGACAAGGGAGGAGCTGGTGTCAACTGCTGGAAGGAACACCAAGGACAAGGGAGGAAGCGCAGAGGGAAAGGAGGGAGACTCAAGGTGTTTCGTGGAGGTAATGAACAGGGGGAGAAGGAAGGGAGAGAGAAAACAGGCGCCTTGCAGTGTAAAGGTGCTATAAATGGGGTGACTTCGGGAAGCTGTGGTCATCGGGGACACGACAACGACGACCAGCACAGGAAAGGAAACGAGAGAACATGCACGAGAGGACAACGAGGAGGAGGAGGAAGAGGAGGAGGAGGAGGAGGAGATACTGGTGATGCTTGAGGGGTACAGGAAAACGACTGTGGTGTGAAAAGGAGCAAGAAAGAAGAGAGAAGTGTATATATGTGTGTGTGTGTCTGTGTGTCTGTGTCTGTGTCTGTCTGCGTGTGTGTGTGTGTCTGGGAGTTATTTCACTTTAGCGCTGGGAGAGTGAGAGAGTCCCCGCCTGGCAGGAGGAGCGAAGAAGGGTGAGGGTCTGGCAGAGGGTAAGTAAATAGGGATTGTAAATGAAGAGTAAAGAGAGGGAGGGGAGAGCTGAGGTGAGGTCGACAGGTGGGGAGAGAGAGAGAGAGAGAGAGAGAGAGAGAGAGAGAGAGAGAGAGAGAGAGAGAGAGAGAGAGAGAGAGAGAGAGAGAGAGAGAGAGAGAGAGAGAGAGAGAGAGAGAGAGAGAGAGAGAGAGAGAGAGAGAGAGAGAGAGAGAGAGAGAGAGAGAGAGAGAGAGAGAGAGAGAGAGAGAGAGAGAGAGAGAGAGAGAGAGAGAGAGAGAGAGAGAGAGAGAGAGAGAGAGAGAGAGAGAGAGAGAGAGAGAGATATGAGATGCAAACATTCACAAACAGAATCCGACTGACTGACGTGTACCTACAGAAACAGAAACAGAAACACGGGATGTAGTCAATACACACCGAGAACAAACATAAGCAAACACACACACACACACACACACACACACACACACACACACACACACACACACACACACACACACACACACACAGCAAGGCACAAATCACAGCCTTGCGTAGTTCACTTTGTATTAATTAGCGCCACATTATTTACTTTTTATTCATATTTTTCTTTCCTTTCCCTGCCTTGCTGTAATCCCGGTTAGCAATTTAGCACCGTGTCTTTCCAATATTCCCTGGAGTACACACGCACACGCACACGCACACGCACACGCACACACACACACAAAGGTAAAATAAATAAAAAAAAAAGCCACAAAAAACATGCTTAATAACCTCTACCTCTCCAGTGTTTGCATAAAACATGCTCATATTATCATTAGCAAACACGGTTATAATTAACTTTCAGACGATTTTCTTATAAGCATTTTTGACTAGACATTGATGGCGAGAGAGAGAGAGAGAGAGAGAGAGAGAGAGAGAGAGAGAGAGAGAGGGAGCGAGAGAGGGTCTGGGAGAGGGGAAACGAGGGAGCACGAGGCCAGGTCGGGAACAAAGCGAGAGAGAGAGAGAGAGAGAGAGAGAGAGAGAGAGAGAGAGAGAGAGAGAGAGAGAGAGAGAGAGAGAGAGAGAGAGAGAGAGAGAGAGAGAGAGATGAAGGAAGGAAAGGAAAACACAAAGAAAGAAATATATAAAGAAAATAAAGAAGAAAGAGAGCTAACGAGAAGGCAAACAAAGAATAAAAAGAAGAAAAAAAAGAAAGAAAGAAAGAAAGAAAGAAAGAAAGGAAGGAAGGAAGGAAGAGAAAATAATGAAAGAAAGAAAAAGATTAAGAAGAGAAAACTGAGATGGAACGGTGCAGAGAGAGAGAGAGAGAGAGAGAGAGAGAGGTGGGAGGAGGGGAGAGGGGCGTTAGGCAGCGTCTCCGTAAAAGTGGATAAAGTGTGGAGCGTTTATGCAGGAGTTCGTTAAGTCAGAGTTGATGGACAGGACCAAGTTCCCTGCGACTCTCCCTTCCCCCTGCCTGGCGGAGGAAGTTAAGCCCGTTATCTTGGCGGCCGCACACCTCACACCATCTACCCCCTCCTCCCCTCAGCACCTCTTCTTCCCCCTTCCCCCATCCAGCCACAACATCACACACCCACTACCCTTATACTTCCTCTTCCTCCATCTCCTCCTTCACTAACTCCACACATTGTACTTCACCACGTCATCATCTCCTCTTCTCTTCTTCATACAAGATCTTCTCATGATTTGTCTCTTATTCTTCACCGGTCTTGTTTAATACCACATATGCACCATCTACGCATCTACGCCTCCTCCTCCTCCTCCTCCTCGTCCTCCTCCTCCTCCTCCTCCTCCTCCTCCTCCTCCTCCTCCTCGTCCTCCTCCTCCTCCTCCTCCTTCTCGTGCACCTTAATTAAGCCATCTTCTTATTCGCTCTCTCCCCCAAAAATATCTTCGTTCTCCTACTTCTACTTCTACTACTACTACTACTACTACTACTACTACTACTACTACTACTACTACTACTTCTACTGTTACTACTATTTTTTTTCACCGTCAATTCTTCTTATTATTGTTGATACTTCTCTTCCTCCCTTTCTTTCTTCTTCATTTTATAATCTCCATCAGTATAACTCTTCTTCTTCTTCTTCTTCTTCTTCTTCCTCCTCCAGATATTCTCCTTAATTCGTTTTTCTCATCTCCTCATTTCCCTCTTCTTACTTCTTTCTCCTTCTCATCTTCTCTCGCCCTCCTGCCTTCACCAGCACTTGACAATATCTCTTCCCAGCTTTCTTATATCATCACCTGACGTATAAATCTTGCAAACCTTACACCTTATACCTCCTCCTCCTCTTCTTCTTCCTCGACGTCTTTTTTCTTCTCCTCCTCCTCCTTCTCCTTCCTCTTCTACCTGTACATTCGCTCCCCTCATCATCTCTCTATGACTTGAACATTTTTCTTACACTCCACCTGCTCTCTCTCTCTCTCTCTCTCTCTCTCTTGGCTGGCGCACACATCCCACACCCTTATTTTACATGCATTTCTTTTCCTTCCTCATCTCTCTTCCCAGTACCAGTATCATGTCTCCACTTCTCCCTCTTCCTCTGCCTCCCTCTCCCTTCCCCCTCTCCGCAACCTTTCCTCGTTCCCTCCCATGGCATCCTTCCCTTGAACACTCCCCCTGCACCCTCCCTCTGTCCTCCCAATCCCACAACGCCACAACTTTAATCTTACACAAGTTTCATCCAACTCAACACTGTCAACCGCCACAGAACACTTGTCACGCTTCTCGGATCTACACCTTCATCTTTGTGTGTGTGTGTGTGTGTGTGTGTGTGTGTGTGTGTGTGTGTGTGTGTGTGTGTGTGTGTGTGTGTGTGTGTGTGTGTGTGTGTGTGTGTGTGTGTGTGTGTGTGTGTGTGTGTGTGTGTGTGTGTGAAAGGTTATATGTTTGGCTGTAACGTCTGTGTGGTGTCAAGTGCCTTCTTATTATTTTTGTTTTGTGTGTGTATGCTGCAAATTTCACAGTTAATTAAGTTGGGTGGTTTCTCTTGTTTGTTTTCTTTATTTTCAACTTTTTTTTTCCGGTGGGCTTGGTTTATTTATCGGTTCATACGTTCATAGATACATGGTTCTATAAGTAGCAACTCCACCTTCAGTATTTCACACACGAGCGGTGGCGGGCGGGAGTCTAGCGTTGCCTACAGCGGTGGTGGACGCGGGTCTCACGTTCAAGTCCCGCCAGTGGCACAGATTGTCCGATTGACGTCGAGTGGAGCAATCAGCCACACGTTGCCCAGACACCCTACCTTTGATTGCGACTTCAGTCAAGTGAAGCACTGCTAGTCGGTGTGGCACTTCAAGAGGCGCCACTGTAAAAAAAGAAAGAAAAAAAAAGAAGGAAGTGTCCGCGTCAGCATTGGCCAGCCACACCAATAGTGCCTCTTTCAAAAATAGCCAGAATGCGTACATGGTCGTTAAAGATGGCGGGTGAAAACGAATGAACACACACACACACACACACACACACACACACACACACACACACACACACACACACACACACACACACACCCCTCGTTTTTGGAGCGAAGTATTCCTTTTTGGTTCCTCACCTCTTTACACCAAAAGGATCGTACACGCTCTCCAGCCAGGGAGACAAATTGCGCCCCTCAGTAATAAGCTGGACAAAGAGAGACTGGCGGTGTTGTGAGTGTACTACGCCCTTACACTCACATGGAAAGTATTGGGAAGGTGATGTGGCAGCTTCTGATATGTAAGGTATCTCCTGTAAACATTTCCAGGGCATTGCCAGGAACGCCGCCACCAATAAGTGACGCCATGAGAGCAGCTGCCGAAACGATTAACTTCATCACATAAAATCAATTGTTTATAAGCGAAATTGCCAGGAATTTAACCCCCCCTCGACGAATGACAAGCTGCGTAGCACAATGTAACACAACTAACAATAAACCCAGAAAAAAAGGGTTTCAATGGCAACCTGTCAGAAGCAGGTACCCACTGAGTACAGCAGCTGACAACCATCTTGCATTTTTCGGCTCCAGGGACGCACCACACCCAGGCCAGACTCGCGGCGGGGCGGTGAGATATGCAGCGATGTACTTTTTATATAACTCTCTCTCTCTCTCTCTCTCTCTCTCTCTCTCTCTCTCTCTCTCTCTCTCTCTCTCATTTTCCCTCTGCACGCACACAATTATTGCCTCAATGTTTACGGCGAGAGGATTACATCACGCCTAAACTTTCATCAAGACACGCCGGTAATCGCATCACGCGTTCTGCGGGGCGATGGTGACGGTGACGGGTTTGCAGGTCCAGGCTGTGATCACGCCATTGTCGGTCAGGGGCGCTCTTCCTTCTGTTTAGTCACGCGGCATTCCTCTCACTCACACCACACACTCTTTTTACTGCCTGGGAGAGTGGACGCTGATATTTTCACTCTCATGGAAGGGATTTGTATTTTTCTTTGAAATTCGGAATGAAATCTGGAACGAGTGTTTGCCTCATTTCGCTTCCCTGCCGCTGTGTACGTCGCGAGAAAACACGCCAAGTGGGACTTCTTATGCATGGTGTAGTGTTATTCTACCTCTCCACACATGTTGTAGTTTACGAATGCAGTGGCGTCGAACTGGCTATTCTTAACTCTCTCTCTCTCTCTCTCTCTCTCTCTCTCTCTCTCTCTCTCTCTGTTTCACACAAACACACACATCACCAAACAACACATGACCATCCCTTAAGCATACACCATCGGTACACACCCACATCTTTAATGCTTCCCCAAAAAAGAACTAATACCAAGGAATTTGCCAAGAGACAGTATTATCCAGGCTGGCTTCTCGTCCGACGCGGGTAAAGCCGGCGATATACGGAGGTAAAGCCGACGGGCCAACACACGCGACACACGCTGCTTCTGAAACACGTAAACAAACCCAAAGCTGAAGGTAAATACGCCTGGAGGAAAAGGTAAACCCGCTTTAGGGCAAGGTAAGCCGACCTAGGGTATGAGGGCGCGCACTCCTCCTCTCATTCCACATTCTCGTGGCTGACATTAATAATTAGGGAGGTTCTCTTGTGAGCAGAGCGGCCGCCAGGTGTTGGTTCAGACTCCAATGTGACGCTCCGAGGGCGACGAGGAGCACATAGGAGGAGGAGGAGGAGGAGGAGGAGGAGGAACAGCGACGAACGAGGAGGATGATAGGAAGAAGAGAAGAGGCAGAGGAGAAGGTGTGGCTGAGGGGAGAAAAGAGGGTAAAACGGAGTGAAGGGTTGATGAGAGAGGAGGCATGTAAATTAAAGGGAGGAGAGAAGAGGACAAAAACAAACAAGCAGACACACTGAGGCTCACGGAAGCAGGGAATGGGGGAGAGCAAGCTTCAAATAAAAGGCAACAGAATGATAAAAGCGGCGCACAAACCAACACCAACTTGTAATACCGAGCGGTGGATGGAGTTTTGTGCCTTAAAGAAGATGGTGTGAGGTGCAGAGGAGTGGTTCGTGACACGCGGTAGAGTGACGGCAGTGATTTTGGTGAAGTGTGGAGCTATCAAAGGGAGGGGCGCTTCTCAACCTGCTGTATACTCTTCTGCCTGGATAGAACACAGCATTGGGGCGCGAACACATGCACATGCACACGCGAGCGCGCTCACACGCACGCACGCATGCACGCACGCACACACACACACACACACACACACACACACACACACACACACACACACACACACACACACACACACACACACACACACACACACGCATTATTGCTGGCGAAGTCTACGTAGTCAGCAGCAGTCTTGCATTGTGGTCAAAACAAACAAACAGCAAGCAAGCACACAACCTCTGCCCAAGTGATTGTAGCATTGGTGGCTTCAGCTGCAGCAGCGACTCGCCGCCAAGAAAAGGATGAGCGGAGAAAGGAGGAAAAGAAGGAACTGCAAGAGGCCCCGCGACGCTGTGCTTGGCTCGTCGTGGAAGGTCTATTGAAGCCCATCAAGTCACGGCGCTGATCTCCTAAGCACTGCCGATCTCAGAAGCTTAAACGCCCTGGTGGCTTCATCTCCCAAGTTTGGGCTCAGAAGCGTTTTTGTTCCGGAAAGTTTAAGGGAACAGAATTCTGAAGTTCTTTTTCCAGGAAGAATACAAGAAAATAGAAGGAAGAGAGGGAGAGTGAGGAGACTGCCGCGGTGGAAGTATTGAGTAGGAAGGAAAGAAACCAAGACAATCAAACGAAAATACAACTGTTTCGGCGCGAGTGTTGAGGCTTGAGAGTTGCGCCCACCACAAAAACAACCAAAATAAATCCAACGAAAAGTATAATCTAATTACGGTTACTTAAAATTAGATCAAATTAGATCATATCTATATATATATATATATATATATATATATATATATATATATATATATATATATATATATATATATATATATATATATATATATATATATATCGACAAGCAGACGAGATGACAGTAAACAAGGAAACAGGATGCAAACATCAAGGCGCAGGAGGAGGCCGCAGTCAATTGAGGGAAGGGTACGGGCCCTCTCTTCTGCAAGACCAGCAGATGGAGAGAGGCAAGTCAGCGGGTAGGAGGAAATGGGAGAAAAAAAAAGATAGGTAGCCAAAGATATATATGATGAACAGCAGTATGCAACAGTGGAATATCAACACGTATTATCTGTTGTCTTTAATAAAGTGCGTGAGTCGATAATTGATATAATGCACCCCAGTCATGTACACGAAAAGCGATTCTGTGGCACAGTGACGAACGAGACCGGGACATGGCCTGGCAGCCTTCCTGTCTACCTGTCTGTCTGCCTGCCTGTCATTTAGCCAGCTATTCCTCCAACCAAGCCGACAGACAGATAGGTAGACAAATAGATAAACAAATAAACAAAAAATAAACAAACAGACTTTATGCCTGTCATCCGACCAGAAAGGTAGGCAGCAAGTTGGATAAAATACACAGATATCCCAGCAGGCACTCTGCATGCCAGCCAACTCCTCAACCATCTAAAAGTCCAGTGTATCTGTCAGCCAGCCAGCACAACCGGCCAGGCAGCCAACTGGCTGACTCGTCGCAGGAAACTGCACAACGATTCTCAGGGATCCTGGCTTCCCATCACTCCTTTCCAGCTTTGCCACGTCGACCCCTTCCCTTCCCTTCTACCCTGGTCTCCCCTGACAGGACGAGGCTTGCCACAGCCCCAAAGGAGGCTCTCCGGAGGGGAGAAGGACAGGATGTGGAGAGTCCCGAGGGACTAGCTCTACACACAGCGACTACACCTTCTCTGCGTTGTCCGGGACACTATGGGAACTGGCTCTGTTGGTATTTAGTGCACGAATGTAGCTTTAGCTGTCTGAGGACCGCGGAGGATTAGCGTGTCTTTATCTCTACATTATTCTGGGGTGACGGGTTTAGGAGGTGGCGGCGGTGGTAGTGATGACAGTGATGATGGTGGTGGTGGTAGTGGTAGAGATAACAATAAAAGATGCAACACGAGAAAAGAAACATCATCAATTTAACACAAGTACAACACACAAATAAACACACAAATTAACACTTAAATACTAACTACTGCATACCACCACTCCTCACTGACACACCCAACACACTCTGATGAAACACCGCAACACCACAAACACCAACACCAACACCAACACCATACAGAACTTTAGCAGCCACCAATACCACACTACCACAACCCTGACCACCAGCACCACCACCACCACCACCACCACCACTGCTGCCTGACTCGCGGGGAAATGTTGCCCGTATTGATCCTGTTGTCTCCTGTAACCCACTTCTGACGTCCTGGTGTGGCGTATCTCTCTGATCTGGCCTGATGACTACCTGCGCCGCCCCTTCACGCCCGCCCACGCGTGCACTTCACAAAAGCCCAACAGCGACCACCAAACTGCGAAAAGAAAACTGTCTGGGAAGTGTGAAGCGCGCCGCCGCCTCAAGACAGAGGTGTAATTTTCTTCCATAAAGGGAGATTTTATGTCTTATTTACCCTCTCTCTCTCTCTCTCTCTCTCTCTCTCTCTCTCTCTCTCTCTCTCTCCGCACACACACACACACAGACTTCCTCGCAAACTTGCATACGACACACACAAAGGGAAGAAAAATCAGTAAATCTGTGAGTGGTGTCTGAAGGTTTATCAAGCGCCACACTCGTCTCCTCGCCGCCTCCCGCCTCACGCACCTCAGATCGAAGTTACGGTCTCGTCTTTCACGAATTTCTGCAGCTTCGTCGTTATTTCAGAGCGTGAGGAGCATACAAGGCTGAGAGCCGAACCTGTCGCTGGCGAAATATATGAATAACTCACATTTGCGAAGGATGGTTTGAGGCAGGTGCTTTAGGCCTCGGAACCAGCATACAAATAGGTCTGCTACGAATCCCACAGGTGCTCGGTCCCCACTGCTCACACCTAAAGGCTCAGAATCATAATCCATACTTCTTAGTGCGGTGCGGTTTTTCTGTCTACCGTGAAATTAAAGGGCAGTGTTGTTCGTAAAGATACATTGTTTCAGATTACCATGAACAGGAAGTAAATACTTAAAGGCGTTTAGATACTTGCCACTACTGAGTAGAAGTGCAGCATGGCACGGAAGTGGAGTCTGTGCTGAAATGTAGCAGTCTCACAAGTGGACTCACAAGGTAATAGCAGAGGAGAACAACGTCAGCAGCAACAAGGACGCATTCTCCAACCCTGCTGTGCAACGCTATTTCAGACACTGTAATCACACAAATGCACCACACCTTAGCAGCCGTGCACTCATCGGGTTTAATCCACACCAGGACTGATGTTCGGGACGTCCATCAGTGCCTTCACACAGCCCTCGCCGCCTCCACGGTCTTGTGCAGCTGCAGAAGGTCACCACTTTTCAGAAAATCAGAGAAATAGCACGGCACCGTAACTTGCACAAACAAAATTTGCAAAGTACGCAACGCATTTCATATAAAAGAGAAGGCGTTTTTGGTGTTTTTTTTCTTTTCTTTCTTTTCTTTTCTTTGTGCATGAATGTTGGAAAATGAAGCATTATTCTGTGTTGCTCGCTATGTAGTTAATGTTTCTACTTTCCCAGAATGTGGCAGGAACACGGAGGTAAATAATGAATGTTGTGCTGTCAGGGCTACGTGTGGATCAATCCTTGCTGAGGAGGAGGTCGCGTGTGTAAGGCGGAGGAGACGTAATATTGAGGAACTGTCTCCATCACCGAGACACAAGCCTTCATGATGGTCCTCCAGGCGCCGCCCGACCTTGGAACTCTTCCTTATTGACAAGAAGAAAATTAAAGCGAAATGAAAAGTTTTCAAACGTGGATTTAATGATACTATTTTTGTCTTTCTCACCGAGGCAAGTACTTTTCCAGGAAGGGCTGTGTGGTGGCTCCCGCTCAGGTGGATACCACGCAGAGTTTGTTAGCTTAATGATACCTTCATATTTTCTGCCTCAAAGATGATTTTATTGGTAATGGTAATGAGTAAATTACAACACGGTGGAAAGGACTGATACAGCACGTCACAATTCCTTAAAGACAAGCAGAAGCCTCGAGGCGTGACTGACGCCAGTGTTAGAGTGCGGAGGTCGCGCGAGATTCCCGGGGGATTATGACAAGTCTTCTTTTCCTTTCCTGTATTTTTTTTTTCTTTCGTGCTCTTGGTGGCTGTGCGTAGCAATGGCAAAGCGTCCACCACCACTGTAGTGGCAGTAGTGATAAATAAAAACTGTAACACGATTCTCCTTTTTAGGTTGACACTGCGCGGCGTAGTGGCGGTGGCGGTGGCGGTGGTGGCGGCGGCGGAGCCTGCAGCGGCGATGAGCGTGTATCGTATAGCGCCAAGGTCCTTGTGGTACCCAGAATATCAAGGCTAATTGGCAAGACAACTTTTTCCCCAAACTTAGCCAGGCTGACAAAGGAGCGCTGTATTATGAGGCCCACATTAAAAAGTGCTTTGTGTAATTAGAAGTTAATAAGGATAAAATTATGCAAGACTTGATGGCTGGTTTGACCTAACTTACAAGGTGGAAGCGACAAGAGCCCGCTGGGATAATACAGCGATATTCAAATAACGCTGAGTCCTGCACGCTGCTTTCCTGCGCCCTCATCCACACACGCACGTGAGTGTCCTCTCATTAGAATACTAAATGAAACGCATTGTTTGCTGAGTTTGCGCTATTAAAGGAGGGCAACATTTGTCAAATAGGCCAAATTGGCAAGACGAATGACACACCGCAGCGTGTAAAGCATGTCTAATTATATGCAAATGAAAGTTGTATACATCCACCAGGTTTAATGAGATCTGATTTGCGTATCAACACGGGACTCGAGACGCAGGTGATTGCCATAAATAACGTACTAATTTAGTTCCCCTCCCCATCACCTCATTTCACGAGACGCTATGCTCCCCATTACCCATATGTGAGTATATTTATATCCCGCCCACCACCAACCCTCATCTTAAATTATACAAGTACGTGTTGCCGCCTTTAGACTTGAGTATATATATCCCTTGGAGGCATTCCTCGCCCGCTGACTCACTGGCGGGGGTGGCGGGGGGCGGGGAGGGAGGGACAACACGAGGCTGTGGGCTCTGAGGGCATCCTCGAAATAATCCTACCAACCCCTGATAACATAACCTCTTTGGGCTTATCAAGGCCTTACACACACACACACACACACACACACACACACACACACACACACACACACACACACACACACACACACACAGCAGGAATTAACAGTTCAAGCGATAAAATCACATGACACCCAACTTGTGACGTTTCTATTACTTCAGAATGGCGTAGAGCGAACCTTGTGTAGTTCCACGCCTCGAAATCTGAGTGACCTCATCTGTTCATTCGATACAACCTTCTAGAACACTAACCTCTTTTCTATAGCGACACTCAACTCTCTCCCTCCGCAACATTGAAGTTACTTGAGTTACCTTTCACTAAAATTCACGAAGGAGTATTTCACATCTCTTCTCTTGCTACATCAGCTTCCAGGAATTTATTTGTTGTCTCGATTCCAGCAATGCTTTTCTTTCACCGTATGAGTTTCTCTATACAAGGACTTGATCTGTGTATGCACTGAGTAATGTCATATAAGAAGATCAATTCAACAAGACCTAGCTCACAATTTACATTTTAGTCCACACTGTCTCTCTCATGACCAATGTTCCTCCCTTCCATTCCATCTTGCTTTATGTAAAACCATTCCCGCATCATCACTGCACCACCCTGTCTGCACCTCCACCTACCCCACTGACCGCCTCCGCCTCGCTAAAATATAATGCAGTTATCTTCCTCAGGGCATAAATAATAATGCTAAAATGTAAAGCAAGAAAATAATAAGAGAAAAGAATGCTGCAAATTATGTTTTTGCATGATGTTTTCTTGTTTTAGCCATTACCAATCTTTTCCCATTATAAACGGCACTGTTGTTATCATTACTAATACAAATTACTTCTACAGCAACTAGTACTACCTACTACCACTACTATTACGACTACAACTATTCATATTACGACTACAACTATTCATATTACGGTCACAGCAGAAGCAGCAAAAGGTAGTAGTAGTAGTAGTAGTAGTAGTAGTAGTAGTAGTAGTAGTAGTAGTAGTAGTAGTAGTAGTCGTAGTAGTAGTAGCAATAGTAGTAGTAGTAGTAGTGGTAGCAGCAGCAGCAGCAGCAGCAGCAGCAGCAGCAACACATATATATGGCTACACCAGGCTCACATTTCCTTGAGGGCGGGGTGAGCGAGACAATGGGACTACATACATACACAATATAATCACAAGCATTCCCTTACATCTTAGTTAGCCTCTGGGTCTCGAGGGGAGTCACCACCGATCCTCACATTATCACATTAATTATCATTATTATTATTACCATTATTATTATTATGATCATGATTATTATTATTAATACTATTATTATTACTATTATCATTAAAACTAGCAATCTTATTATTATTCTATTATAGCGTTGACTTATTTTTATACCATGATAAGAATAATGATATCAATAACTATGAAAATGCAACAAAATGCAATAATGATGGTATTCATAGATAATTATGATAATGATGACAAATAATGATAATGATAATAATAATAATAATAATAATAATAGCAATGAAAAAATATAGTAGTAGTAGTAGTAGTAGTAGTAGTAGTAGTAGTAGTAGCAGCAGCAGCAGCAGCAGCAGCAGCAGCAGCAGCAGCAGCAGCAGCAGCAGCAGCAGCAGCAGCAGCAGCAGCAGCAGCAGCAGCAGCAGCAGCAGCAGCAGCAGCAGCAGCAGCAGCAGTATTAGTAGCAGCAGTATAAATATAAACATAAATATAAATATTAATAGAAGTAGTAGTAGAAGTAGAAATAAAAGTAGTAGTAGTAGTAGTAGTAGTAGTAGTAGTAGTAGTAGTAGTAGTAGTAGTAGTAGTAGTAGTAGTAGTAGCAGCAGCAGCAGCAGCAGCAGCAGCAGCAGCAGCAGCAGCAGCAGTGCCTACCAATACTACCACTAACAGCAACAATAGTAATTGGTGCACTTTTTGTTGTTGTTTTTGTTGAGGACATTGGTGGAGGCGAAGGGTGCGGGCGGCGGGCGGGGGTGCATGGGGGAGGGAGGGACGCACGGTGGGAGAGCCCTAAGTTAGACAGGCCCGCCTGGCCCAGTGACAGTCGCCTGCCAACCCTGAGTCTTGCCCTCGAGACGGCCAGGCAAGGTAAAAATAAAAACAAACTAACACTGAAAAACATATAAACAACCAACGCGTTATAAGATTATGATGAAACACTACACAAATACTACTACTACTACTGCTGCTGCCGCTGCTACTACTACTACTACTACTACTACTACTACTACTACTACTACTACTACTACTGCTGCTGCTGCTCCTACTACTATTCCTACTACTACTACTACTACTACTACTACTACTACTACTACTACTGCTGTTGCTGCTGCTGCTGCTACTACTGCTACTTCTACCACTAATAATAATAATAATAATAATAATAATAATAATAGCAAAAACCAAATTTAATATTTCATGCAAATTTCTCTCTCTCTCTCTCTCTCTCTCTCTCTCTCTCTCTCTCTCTCTCTCTCTCTCTCTCTCTCTCTCTCTCTCTCTCTCTCTCTCTCTCTCTCTCTCTCTCTCTCTCTCTCTCTCTCTTTCCTCAACGTCACAGAAAACCGACTATATTTTCAGTCCTGTTGTTACACTTTTGCATCAACACCATACCCATCCTTCCTCCGCTCACGCCACACTCACTCACTCACACACACACACACACACACACACACACACACACACACACACACACACACACACACACACACACACACACACACACACACACACACACACACACACACACACACACACACACTGATTTCTCTCTCTCTCTCTCTCTCTCTCTCTCTCTCTCTCTCTCTCTCTCTCCCATGGCCACTGCTTTGCCTTTTACTAGAAACGTGCGGGACATACCTGCATCATTTCTCTCGTTCTAATGGCATTCGTCTGCCCGGGCTTGCACACACACATCCACTCCCCCGTCAACCCACCCATCCACACACCCACACACCCACACACACACACACACACACACACACAAAGCTGTTCAGTGTTCCCTTTGATATCATTTTTTTTAAGTAAGTCTAATTGGGGTCAGGACGCCGGATTAAGGTAAAATTAGAATCAATAACTTATTAGCGGAATTAATATCGCAATAGAAACACAGTAGGAACAAAGGTAACGCTTGGGAACGACAAGGCACAGCTGTAATCAATGTTATTTCGGGGGTCGGAATGTTTTCATTATTCACAGGATCAAGTTTCTTTTTTTGTTTCGTTTTTTTTCAACTTCATTCCACGTTAAAAAGAAAATCATGCACGGATTAAACACAGTATTTTTTTTCTTTTTCTTTCTTTCTTTCTTTCCTTTTTCCTTCAGGTGGATGATCGACGCCCATGCCACCCATCACTTCCACGCCCTTCCTTTCAGTACCTTTCTGTTTCCACTCTAATGAAAGGCCGTGAGGCACTGACCCCGAGCACCAACCCCCTCCCCCCTCACCCATCCACTTAGAAAGAACAGCTCCAAGGATCCACACGACTGCCCATCCACCCACCCAAACCCTCACTCTTCCCCACAGGTCACACACACACACACACACACACACACACACACACACACACACACACACACACAAGCCACAGTCTTCCGCCCACGCCTGAGGTGAGCTTTCTCAAAATAACTTGTTTCTCTTCCCTTACTACACCTCCACCTCAACCGCCACCGCCCCCTCTTCCTCCTCCTCCCCGTCCTTCACCACACCCACGTCTGAGGAATTTCGCCAATTACTTTTGCACATAAACGCCACATTTATTTTGTGTGATGCTCTCAGGCTGGCGAGACGTCAGTGGCGCAACAGCATGAGTGACCATCTGGTGTGTGTGTGTGTGTGTGTGTGTGTGTGTGTGTGTGTGTGTGTGTGTGTGTGTGTGTGTGTGTGTGTGTGTGTGTGTGTGTGTGTGTGTGTGTGTGTTTGGTTTACTCAATGGAAAAAGGTTTGGTGGTGAATGGAGAATAAAGGAGGTCACAGCGAGTATTCAGCAACATGAAGGCTTAATGGTAATCTCCAGGTGTTTATTTATACATGTATTCCCACCATTATCAACACTACCTCAACCACCAGCGCTGCCTTAACCGCTACCATCACCGCTACCACAAACACCAACATCTGGCAGCGCTGGGCCCTCCACGGAGGCTTACTGTACACACAAGCAGAGGGGGAAGCACACAAGAGCATCGATCGACAACACATCACGGAGCCCCAGAAAAGCCTCGCAATTCGAAAAGACGTTCCCGGTAAGCTCCGCGGATTACTGATATTATGTATTTTTCGCTCCACGCTCTCAAATTTTCCCTAACCTGATTTACGTATATTTAGTCATTATTTTTTTGCACTTTCTTTTTCTCGCTTTTTTTTCCCTCACCTCCGTAACCTTTCCTTCCACCCAAATGCCGCATCTTCTTCGAAAATTATACATTGCTCCCGTTTCCCCTTGCGAGTGTAAACATCTTGAGTTGGTGATGTTTGTAGACCAAAACAAAGTACACACGGGCGCCCTACCTTTCCCCTTAGCCGTGCTCAGCGTGGCTGCCCTAATTAGACTCTTTGAACCTCACTAAAAATATGTCTCGGCCCCAAATTAGAGGCAACGTTGCAAAAATCAAGGGCGATCGTAACTTCAGAATCAAAGCTCAGCATTACTTTTATCCTCAGATTTAATCGACGCCGTAAATCGACCGAGATGACAACGCGACAGGTTTACTGGAGACACGTGAAAATCGCACCTTGATGCTTCCTCTCCTTCCTCTTACTTCTCCTCCTCCTCCTCCATCTCCTTCTATCATCTTGCTTTATTCTCTCTACTCCCCCCCGCCTCCCACGAAATCCAGCAGGATTTCCCTGACTAGGCGCTTCCTCGAGGCTGTGTCAGGAGGCGGCGGCGGTGGCAGGTGGACGCCCGTCAGTGCCGCCCAGGTCGTGTCTCCCACCAGCAGGCGGTTCTTCCCTTTGTTATACAGCCCGAGGGAGTAGAGGCCGCGTGATAACTCTGTGGCTCCTCGCCCTCAGGGACTTCGCTCGTGACCTACGAGGTACCTACAGTAATCCTCGACGCGCGCACACACGCACGGTAAAAGAGGCGAAGTATGAATACGCACGTACGATTACATGTGCCTGGCATGAATTCCTCAAAAAGTATTTATGATCCCTCTCTTTTTTATCCAGCTTGAAATTCAATTTATGGAGGGAATGAGCGACGGACGACATGGCAAAAACGAGCAGGATCACAGCTGAATGCTGCAGCCCGCCGAGGCCCGCACACGTCACCCGGGATGAAAGTCACCACCCCACACTGCTGACCTTGAGGCTTGACCTTATTACAGTCCACTTTATACACGCCACCACCGCCCCTCACCCACCCACCTCCTTGTAGACCACCGCGCCCCCACGGGAGATCACAAACACGGTAATTTTGTCGCTGTTTGTTTGTTCTTGCCACTCCAACATCCACATTCCCCCTTCTCTCCCGCTCGTTCTCCCTCCCTCTCTCTCTCTCTCTCTCTCTCTCTCTCTCTCTCTCTCTCTCTCTCTCTCCCTCTGGGTATGTATTAGTTTGTACGTTGTGTAGGAGTATATGCACGAGTATAATATAGATATATGCATCATGTATAAAACAAAACTGAATGATTTTGGTTGAGAAATCTGTTCAAATTCGCGACAATAAATATGAAAACAACGAATCCACAAAAGAGTTTCTGCTCAGCGGGCCGCGGCGGATTCATGTAATGTTTTAAAGCACTTGTTTTATAAATGAGCCAATGAAAAACTAAATAAAAAAAAAACAATCAATCGGTCTCTCTCTCTCTCTCTCTCTCTCTCTCTCTCTCTCTCGTGTGTGTGTGTGTGTGTGTGTGTGTGTGTGTGTGTGTGTGTGTGTGTGTGTGTGTGTGTGTGTGTGTGTGTGTGTGTGTGTGTGTGTGTGTGTGTGTGTGTGTGTGTGTGTGTGTGTGTGTGTGTCACGTATCTATTACAGTTTGGTTTACGTCCGTCCCGTTTGTGCCATATGCCTTCATGGCTCGTTATGAGCAGGCACACACGTTATGAATGTCTGTCCCTCAATTAATGCATATAATATGTGTATGTGTAGGTATGCATGCACGTACATATACATCATTGAGCTAAATCTGTCATACCAGACTCCCTTTACCCTCCCTTCATTACTTACCCCTCGTGTCTATACTCATCTCCCATCGCTGCCTCACCTGCTCTCTTTATCCCCCCCCTCACCAACCTCCATCCCACCACTCATACTTTTAAACGTCTTCCTTCCCTCTAGTCCTCTCGCTCCCCACCACCACTTCACCCCTCCTTCCCGTCTTCCCTCCCCTCACCTGACAGGCCGAAGTAAGCACTCCCTCCGCTCATGCATTTAATCAGCCGGGCAACAGGCGGATTTGAGCATGATATAAACGAGAGTACATCATTTCCTTCCTCTCCAAGACGACACCTATTCATCTTGACTTAGGAAGCGGCCACACCCACAGCACTTCTTCCCTTCACTCACGCCCTCTAGTCGCTTCCTCCCCTTCGGTATCTGCATCCTTCTTAAACAGCGATCTAATACACATCCCTTTAATGCGTCTTTACAATATTCAATGCTATTTTGTAACACACTTTACCTAGTCCCTAGCTCTTCATATGTTCTCACTATCGTTATACCTGTCTCTCAAGCTTCAACATCAACAGTTCTGACAATCTTCACTTTCCTATCTATACATTTTCTCCCTCCGACAACTTCCTCTCCTACCGCCGTTTCAATCTTTTCTCTGCCCCCCCAGCCATGCCTCCCTCTCGACACTATCCCTATCCCTGGCGACCTACCACCCTCCCTCCTCCTGTGTCCCCTCTGCTAATCAAGGAGTCAAGCAGAGAACGAGCAGGTCACAC
Organism: Portunus trituberculatus; assembly: GCF_017591435.1. NCBI lineage: Eukaryota > Metazoa > Arthropoda > Malacostraca > Decapoda > Portunidae > Portunus > Portunus trituberculatus. The sequence continues at coordinate 1,077,483 of NC_059296.1, forward strand.
AGCAAATCGCAGCAGCACGAAAAAGGTAACCGTAGACAAAGGACGTGCAGGTGTATGACATGGGAGAGTTTTATTTTGCATGTGTGTGTGTGTGTGTGTGTGTGTGTGTGTGTGTGTGTGTGTGTGTGTGTGTGTGTGTGTGTGTGTGTGTGTGTGTGTGTGTGTGTGTGTGTGTGTGTGTGTGTGTGTGTGTGTGTGTGTGTGTGTGTGTGTGTACATTTACGTGTGTTCATTTGTTCCCTTGATGTGCACGCCTTTCTCCGCCTGTCACTCCTCCCGCCCCTCCCCACCACCCCCTCAGAACGTTACTACGGGACGCACGACACGACGCTTTGACTTCATAATTAAACGCTCGCTTGAAACGGAATAATCTTTAGAGTAGCGTGCGTAATCACCAGGTACAGAATGGCAGCAAACATCCACTGGCTAACACGTAATGATGGATGGCTGGTGCACGCGGGCCGTACGCACCATACACGGCAGCTCTCCTCCCATAGCGGCAGTGCGTCGGTGTGCAATGTTTAGCGTTAAATGGGGTGCTACTGGTGCCCATTGCAAAACAGGGTGAAAATTTGTAACCCAGAACGACACTAAAGAGCGCCATTCTTAAACATTATATCCCAGCGGGGGCCATTCCTGCATTCACCCAATAAAGAAAAAAAAGAAAAACAAAAACGCATAGTGCATTTTTACGCTCATTACAGGAGAAAATAAACGTGGCTCACATTTATTTCGCTTAAAATTAAACAAAAGTACGCGTATGAACCGTCCCTCTCCTCAACACCTCTGCTATCATCACTTTGAAAGAAAAATGTCCTTTCCAGTGACTCGAGTTATTATTCTCTCTCTCTCTCTCTCTCTCTCTCTCTCTCTCTCTCTCTCTCTCTCTCTCTCTCTCTCTCTCTCTCTCTCTCTCTCTCTCAACATCGCAGACTTATTGAACGAGACGAAGAGGGAAGAGGGCAGAGCGTGGCGGGTCGGCCGGTGATGGCGTCACATGCCTTCATGGGGGACTGATTGGCCTCATGACGCGAATGTGTGTATGGTGAAGGTGGATTTCTTTGTCTCTATCTGTAAAAATCTCTCTCTCTCTCTCTCTCTCTCTCTCTCTCTCTCTCTCTCTCTACACACTTCTGTAATACATGACCCTTTTAATTATCTTTCCCACTCGCCATCTCATCTTTTCATTCCGAGGCGCCGTTCTGACCGTAGTATATAAGTTTTTTTTTTTTTCGTACATATTCTTCCTTTCACTCTTTTCAATCCTTTCTCTGACTCACTCCCTACCTCCTCCTCCTCCTCTTCCTCCTCCTCCTCCTCCTCCTCCTCCTCCTCCTCCTCCTCCTCCTCCTCCTCCTCCTCCTCCTCCTCCTCCTTCCTCCTTCCTCCTCCTCCTCCTCCTCCTCCTCCTCCTCCTCCTCCTCCTCCTCCTCCTGCAACTCGACCGTCCTCCGTGTATTTTTCGCACATTCACCCCTTTCCTTCCTCTCCTTCTTTCACACGCTGGGTATGTTTTTGCCTCCCTGCTTCCTCTTTCCTCATGTCGCTTATTTTTACTTTATTTTCTAGTTTTACCTCAATATTAATTTCGCTAAATATTCGCCGGCGCAAGCCATCTATATTTTCTCGTATCAATTACAAAATAAAACGTGAATTCTGAGTTTTAAAAGGGAAAAATTTCGATTTCATTCTTATATTCTTATTTATATTTGCAATCGAATATAACGTAACTGGAGGTATTTCTACCAGTTCCATTCTTTGCTTCAATTTCCTCTGCAGTATTACTTCATTTTCTTTCGTCCCTATCAAAACCAATACCTCTTTTTTGTCTAGTATTTCAGCTGGCTTTATCTGCCCGTGCAGCGCTGTGTTTTTCCTATATTCTTTATTCTGCTGGCGAAATGTTTACGTTAGTTGGGAGCCGCGGCAGGCAGGGAAACGCGCGTCTCTATCCCCTCCTGCCTCATTGTTGTCTTACGGTCATGGATTATTCTTCACTCAGCCCGGTGTTGTCATCGCCCCGCACCCTTCCCTTCCTCGCTTCCGTCTTTGTTTCCATCTGCGCCAGGTAACGCTCCTTGAAAACTCCCCACCTCAGATTTGTTGCAGAATGGAGTGACTCGTTTATTACGTTTACATAAACATAAATATATCCTTCCTTCCAGCGTTTCGTTTTGTAAAATAATTCGCTTTTAGTTCCAGCGTAAAGCATCATGAGCATATATATGTACGCATTATTAATTTGTTTTTATTTTCAAGAGCTGTCACCTCCTTCATTATAATTACTGCCACGGACGTACCTCTGCATTACTACCCTTTTCCCTTTTTTTTATTTTTTATTTTATCATCATCATCATAATATAAAGAGTCCCGCACATTATCATTATCTCGCGCCGAGGGTGTGCATTACTTAAGAGGGCCACCATTAGCATACTCATATTTCAAGGGGACGTTTTACAGTAATCTGATGGATGTCCTTTTCCTTTGTACTTTTTATGTCACTTCTTTTTTTGGCACCACGTCTCTCCCCTCGCTGTGCTGAAAAGTCCCGATAAAGTTTGGAGAGTGAGGAAACCAGTGTATCTCTTTGAATGGTTGATTGCATTTGTATTATTTATCCTCTCTCTCTCTCTCTCTCTCTCTCTCTCTCTCTCTCTCTCTCTCTCTCTCTCTATGTAGTGTGTGTGGTATGTATGCGTGTGTGTGTGTGTGTGTGTGTGTGTGTGTGTGTGTGTGTGTGTGTGTGTGTGTGTGTGTGTGTGTGTGTGTGTGTGTGTGTGTGTGTGTGTGTGTGTGTGATTTCTATCCATTTTTGCAGACCAATTCAATCTCTCACTCCATTTATCTTCCGTTTTATCCTTCACTATCACTTCGTCTTTCCCTTCAGCTTTCATTCCAGTCCGTCAAATAGAAATATACCTCTTTTGTAAGTTCCTTTCTATATTTTTCTTTCAATATCCATTTGTTGAATTTGATTTTTTCGATATCTACACATTTTATTTTTCTTTCCGGGCTCCATTTCTTATTTTGCAGCGTCCTACACGGGTGCTGTCACTTTCTCTGCCTATCAGCCTGTCTGTCTGTCATTCCGCGACACTTCACTGGTGTATCTGCAATTCTATACCAGGTCATATTCATGTAGAGCGAGTGTTTCATTTCATTTAACATTTCCTCCTTTCCTTCCTTTCCTTCTACGTGATTGTGCTTCATCTTTATCTTCCCTTCCGGTCTTTCTTTCATCTCTCCTCTCCGTTTATCATCCGTGCGTCGTTCCCCAACCCTTTCTTCCATTCTTCTTTCATGAAGCTCGTATTCTCCCTACTACCGAATTCCACTCCCTCCACCTCTCCCATCCACGACCTTCCCCTCTTCTCGTATTCTCTTTAAACTCCCTTCCTCACATCATTCCTCTTAGTTCCTGCCGATTCCCCAAGACTAGGCTCTCTTTTTCTCACTTATTCCTACCCTATCATTTTCCTCTTTCACAATTCCCCTTTCCATCCGACACTTCTACTTTGAAATCCCCTTCCTCCCTCTCCTCAAGCACTTTTCCTCCCTATTTCCGCACCATCAACTCTTATCTCAATTTCCCTAACCTTTCCTGCTGCTCCTCCTCCTCTTCCTCCTCCTTTTTTCTCCTCCTCCTCCTCCTCCTCCTACTCCTCTCCCCACAAACTGCTCCACCTCTGAACCTTCCATCATCTTTCTTTCGCTCCTTTCATCTCTCTTTCTGCTTGATTCTTCACCCACTCTACCTGCCTAGCTCTCTTGCTCTCAGGAGTCCTCGCAGCGATCCCTCTCAAGCCTCAGTACGCATGGAACTCAGAAATCACATTCTCAAACGGTTCCACGCTTAATCTCGACAACTTTAACGAGCTTTAGTGCAACTTGTCAGGGATTTCAAGGATGTCTTCATGGTTCCAGTGATAGTTTGAGAAGGCTACTGAATAACGAGGGGAAAAAGCAACTATGAAAATACTCTTAATCGTCTCATTTCGTAATAGTAGTCTCAAGGGCTTCAAATTTCGGGGTTTTCATGGTTAAAGTGATAGTTTGAGAGGACTATACCGCATCATAAGAAAAAAAAAAAAAAAACACACTTGAGAAACTCCCATCAATCATATCTGTGGCCTTTCAAAACAGTCAGTCTAAGGCGTTTCAAAATCTTCGGCTGTACAAGGGCGGACCATCAGGAGTATCAAGTTACAGAAAGAACATCGTATCCTCTTTTCTCTCTTTCACCGCCGCCACTAACCTACCGGAGACGCAGCGGGGATATCAACTAAGATGAGGATGAAAGGAAGGGGATGTTACCCAGCAGCGGTGGTGGTGGTGGTGGTGGTGGTGGTGGTGTAAGAGGGCAGGAGCGAGGACTAGAGGGCTTACTGAAGGTGTAAAAGAGAGAAAGGGTATGAGGAAGCTAAACACAGGGAACAAAAAGAGACAGTGGAGAAGGAAGAGAGTATACTGAGAGGGAAAGATACAGGGAAGGAGTATCAACTTTACCAATGCGACGCTGAGTTTGAGAGAAGAATTGATTATTATGATTAGATTGGTGGTGGTGGTGGTGGTGGTGGTGGTGGTGGTGGAGAGGGAAAAATGGAATGGAAATATAAGACAAGTAAGGCAGAAGAGGAGGTGCTTGTGGACGGATTAGAAGGCTTGTGAGAGGGAAAAATAAAGGGCGGAGGAGGGGAGGAGTGGGAAGGGGAGGGACTTAATGGTTTAGGTCACAAAGATGGAAAGAGAAAGGCGCGGTGGAATGCTAACACGAGAGAGAGAGAGAGAGAGAGAGAGAGAGAGAGAGAGAGAGAGAGAGAGAGAGAGAGAGAGAGCGTTGAGATATGTTTTAATATTTCCATGTATTCTATTTGTATTGTCGCGTTATAGCACACAACCATAGGGGCAAAATTAGGATGCTGGCGAAAATTGAACAGTGTGTCGTAAGTATGAAGAGAGAGAGAGAGAGAGAGAGAGAGAGAGAGAGAGAGAGAGAGAGAGAGAGAGAGAGAGAGAGAGAGAGAGAGAGAGAGAGAGAGAGAGAGAGAGAGAGAGAGAGAGAGAGAGAGAGAGAGAGAGAACATTGAAGTATATACCATAACATTTCCGTGGATTCTCTTTGTATCACAGGATTGTATTTGAAAGCTTCTCTCGTATGATTCCCAGTCAACTTTTTGCACCTCTATCTAAAGTTTCCTTTCCGGCCGTTCTGTTGCTACTGTGGTGCACGGCTGTTGTGGTGCACGGCTGTTGTGGTGCACGGTTGTTGTTCTTTTCAAGGATTTATTAACAATGATGTTCCAGAGCTCAGGTTTATTATTTACATTCTTCTTATCATTCATAAGTAATGTTCTCAGTCAAACGTCTTGGCCTGTTCAGTCTTAAGGTGACGACTAAACATTTCTCAATACTCATACCCATACATCTCCCAATCTCATTTATCAAACGTTCAATTCAGAGGAAATTCGTAACTTCAAGCGAGGAATCCAAATATCTGATTTCCATATTTCTTTATACAAAGCGATTAAAAACTCAGTTACTTCATCTATCCACTATGCAAAGCGTCACAACAATATTCTCCACGTATCCTCACTGCAATCTGTTCCTCCACCTCACTAATGCAAGACTTAATGGTTAGCTTCACTCCTTCACTTCATTCACTGGTACTAAATGTTCATCTTTCTCCCTGTTTGTTTTCAATTTTCGAATAACATAAACTGTTTCAAAAAGAGGAGATTGGAAATACCTCAGAAAGCGAACTGGCCAACACTAAATATTTGTAATTTCTTTTTAGAGGTTGACGTTATGAGCAGCATTTTTAGTATTTTGTCCCCCTTGACGTGACTCCCTAACGTGAAAAAAAAAACAAACAAGCAACGTCACTAGCTAAGTCACTGAGAATAAAAAAAAAAAAAAAAAAAAATAGGCTGAATAGCGCATCGTAATCTTGAGAGAGAGAGAGAGAGAGAGAGAGAGAGAGAGAGAGAGAGAGAGAGAGAGAGAGAGAGAGAGAGAGAGAGAGAGAGAGAGAGAGAGAGAGAGAGAGAGAGAGAGAGAGAGAGAGAGAGAGAGAGAGAGAGAGAGAGAGAGAGAGAGAGAGAGAGAGATGGGGATGGGTGGGGGGAATAATGCTCCCAAAAACTAATTAACTAGACATACAGGTATACCACGTGTGGTGTTCCGTGATTAATTAGCCGTGGAAATAGTATTAATGCACCCCCACTCCTCTCTCTCTCTCTCTCTCTCTCTCTGCTGTATTAACATTGTCACCCACAACCTCATGCAAGCAGACACGTAATAAGAGAAGGAGGACGAGGAGGAGGAGGAGGAGGAGGAGGAGGAGGAGGAGGAGGAGGAGGAGGAGGAGAAAGCATCAGGGAGGGGGACAATGGAGAGAAAAGGAGAAAATAATGCAGTGAGGTGCATGGTACGAAAAAAGAATGAACTGTGTGTAGAGAAATACATTAAGGAAAGAGGAGGAGGAGGAGGAGGAGGAAGAGGATGGTAAGAGTATGAGGATGAGGGAGGAGACGCAGTGTTTGGAATGTAGTGAAAAGACAAGGCTGAACTATGGGCTGGGTCCGGACACTTATCAGCCTGACCATACGCTACTTCATGCCGTGTTCGTCGCCATCCCATGAAAGTATTTCCATAATGTGGCGAGGCGAGGCGCGGCGAGGGAGCTTCTGCGTACAGCATACGCCTCGGCCTCCGCTGCCTCTACCTCCTCTTTATTCTCTCTCCTCCATCTCCGCCTCCGTCTTGGTTGCCGCCGCCTCGCATCCCCGGCGCTGTGAGGCTGCTGCTGGACGACACGTTGGTTCGGTTGCGCTACTCGACTGTGAAATTACCCCGACCCGTGTTATGACATGTTCCGCCTCCTCGGATGGATCACACGGGCGCGCGGGGAGAGAGAGATGGAAGGTCACCAGCTTTTTCCTCATCCTCTGACAGAATTGCGAAGGGTTTTTTCCTTTGCATTCTTCATTAATGTTTACACTGGAAGCGCTCTGTATATACATATATAAAAAACAAACAATAAAAAAAAAAATCGGGTCACTGATAGACTGGTGACTTATTTTACTTAATCCCTTTTTTTCCGAGTGTCTTTTCCATGTTGATTCTGTCTAGTTTGTTTAGTCAAGAATAATATGAAACTGATGCATTAAATACGTGTCATATTCTGGGTGGAGGCGAGTGTTGGCGTGGCAGCGTTGTGGGAGTGGCTGTGCGGGGCGAGGGGCGTCACAGGAGCGGAAAAGGGGAACCAGGCGTGGGGTGGGGTCGGAATGATGTCGGGGCCAAGGGTGGGATGTAAAAGGTGGAAGGGAGAGGCGAGGCGGCACAGCGGAGGCACGGGAAGGGAGAGGGCTCAAGGCAATCCCTGGTGGGTAATACTGTAACCCTGAAATTAGGGTCGAGGCTGCATTTCCTGGGGCACTGATCCTGTAGAGGCTGTCTGTGGGGAGGGGGAGGAGTGGAAGGAGCGAGGGGAGGGTCTGGTGTGGCGGGGATAATTAGGGAACTGAGGAAACCGTGAAGTATCATTCTTGAAAATATACTTATCTCTGCACGGCTGCGGCCCGGCCTGTGTGGGCGGCGTGGCAGGACGCAGGCTGCTTACAAAAGGGACAAGAATGGAGTAAGATCTCGGTGCACTGCTTGAGGTCTGCAATTTGATGTATAATTTAGATGCTTTTCTGCGACTGTTTCTCTTATAAGCAAATCGTGTCCTACTCAAGCTGTCTATTTACACTTCCTCATTTACCGAAACATATTTTACTGGAATTCAACGCAAATTTAAAATTCTTGTTTAATGTTTCAACATTTCGCTCAGCTAACTCTGAGTCATCAAACATTAACTTGAGTGATTACACTGCAAACTATTTTCGAATGTATCTTTCCAAGTTTTTCTTTTCCGTGCGCACTATTTCAGCTATTCGCTCCTCCGCCATGTATCGACTTTCACACGCCTCAGCACAAGAGGCAGCGAGAAATGGGCGCCCCTTACCTGCTCTGCTAAATAACTAGCTTTGCTTTGGGTTATTCGCTGCCGCGGCGCCTCGCCTCTACACTGCTTCCCTAAAGGGAGAGGATTTGCTCACCCACCAAAGGTCACCAGGTCACGCCACAGAGAGGAAACTTAATTAGGGAAACTATATACGTGTGTGTGTGTGTGTGTGTGTGTGTGTGTGTGTGTGTGTGTTAAACTATCCTTGCATGGTATGCTTGTATTGTCTACAGGACAACAGCGAAGTGTGTGATGAGTGATGGTTGGCTTGGCCGCGCCTCGCTAGCACACAGCAAGCTGGCTGATGGTCACATGCCTGACAAGTGCATCATCAATATCACGGGCGCGGGCTGGCGGCAGCGATGACCAAGCTGCAGCAGCACGCCTCCCCTTCACTACCTCGCGACTCAGAAACACCTTTCTCGCCATACCTCAGCACTGCACGCCGGCTTCACTGACCACCACCACCACCACCACATCCAGGAACTGAGTCTAAATCTTGTTCTCATGGTATTGATCCTCCTCCTCGTTCTTGTTGTGGTTCTTATCACCATCACTATAAAGATCATTGCTATCACCACCACAATAAACGCTCCTCACAACAGCCACAATCAGTAACAAAAATCATGACGTTTTTAATCACAATTCCACACAGTGAGGGGAAGAGCGACCGTCATTCCACCTTACAGTATTCACCCTCATATTCTCTCTCTCTCTCTCTCTCTCTCTCTCTCTCTCTCTCTCTCTCTCTCTCTCTCTCTCTCTCTCTCTCTCTCTCTCTCTCTCTCTCTCTCTCTCTCTCTCTCTCTCTCTCTCTCTCTCTCCACTTTTTCTCCCAATTCTTTCTCCTCTCCATCTCACCCTTCTCCAACACCCGTACCCCTCACCCCTCACCCCTCATCCCCACCACACTCACACCCTCCGCCCCTCTGCCAAGAAGTTCCGGTAAAGTAATCAACCTCTAGACCAGAAATAATACAGCAATTTTCCAGCAAAAGCCCAATCCCTTTTTGTAATTATTGAGTTCATGACGTAAAACTGCGGCCGAGTAATCACAGCTTCATCCGCCTCGCCTCCCGCCGGGACGCGCGTCACGGTTCTGAATGCAAATGTCTAAATGTACCGCGATCGTCACGTAATGAGCCTCGCAGACGCCACCCAGCATGAATAAAATGTAAACGTTAGGTTAGGTTAAGTTAGGTTAGGTAACGAGCCTCGCAGACACCACCCAGCATGAATAGGAGTTAAAAGTTTCTTCTCCCTCCGTATACCACAAGCTGATTTGTTGAAAAGATGACTTGATTTCCACCAAAGGGACAGTCTTGCCGGCATTCACGACGAGCCCCGCCACTGCCTGCATCGACAGCCCCTTGTTATCGGCTGCTGCTGGCAGTGGTGGCCCGTTCTCTCGGCTGTTTTCGATAATTAGTAGATCTTATGAGGCCCCAGGTGCAAGAGAGAGAGAGAGAGAGAGAGAGAGAGAGAGAGAGAGAGAGAGAGAGAGAGAGAGAGAGAGAGAAAGTGGCTGGTGAGGGCAAAGTGAGGTATTTCCCAGTACTTGACGATTTTTCTGCGCGAGTGTGACAAGTTAAAGCCTTCTAATCTTGTTTATTTGGCTTGGCAGATAATGCGGAAAAAAAGGTAGTTTTCTTTAGGAGAGAACCCAAAACAAAAGATGATCTTGAACTGTCAACAAATGGAGGATAAGACTCGCTGCGATCTTCTTAAAATTCTGTCAGACAAAGTAAACATTTTCTGAGCAGAGCAAACACACTCACCTCTGCTGCTAATTGGTCTATAAATAATGTGTAGCCCAGTGAGACTCCAGTGTTTACGGCTGCCCCTCCTCCCGCCAGCCCAGACTCCAACCTTTTGAAGAAGTGAAGGAATGTTTGGCAGGTAAACATTTCACAGAGCTCATCAATAATTAAGAGCTTCATTTCCCTACCGCTGAGAATTATTTTGTATTAGCTTCGTCCTCACTCCATCTGTCCTCCATCACACACGCATATTGACTTCTGCATTTTTACCTCGCCGCCCACTGAGGATACCTGGCCTCACCCCCACGCCCCCGCACCACACCACGATCCCGCCCACACCTCCACACATCTGCCTCTTGCACCAACACACTCGCGCAGCTTCATCTCTTTGCCTGACGCATGTTTGTCATATTCTTCTGATAACAAACACACACACACACACACACACACACACACACACACACGTGATATGTACGAGAATACATCATTCTCTTTGCTTCAGTACTAAATCAACACAAAATCAACGCTACCACCGCTGCCTTCTCCCCTTCCCCCCAACTCCCGCACACCAGCACACCCACGCACTGATAGTTGCTGACGCCCTGCACACTGCACGAGAGATCCCGCCTTGTAAGATAAGGTAATGGTAGAAGACGACGAGTAGTGGCGATGCTGCTGATAATAATGATAATAATGATAATAACAACCACATATATTAATAACGAGAGTTGTTTACCTTTCCAGCTCCAATTGGTATGGCAAAAACTGAATAAACAAGAGGAAGCGAGGAGGAAGAGAGATGGGGGAAGGTACGGAGGTAAGGAAAGGTAAGAGTGCAAAGTGAAAGTAGTAGTCGCAGGAGTAGGCGCGTGGTGTGGTGGCAGCGATGAGGCGGGCAAGACAGTGAGCGGCGTAGCACTGGAGCGTCAATTAGCAGGTATTTATGTGGCGCCAGACTCAGCTAATCTTGTATAATGGTGAGTTATTGTCCTCATCCTTTTAATTTGTCACCCGTAATTTTCCTCGGGCGTGAAAAATCGTAATTGACAGGGAGGAAATTCGACGGGAGGGGAATCAGGCGAGTTTACAATTAATTAACGAGAGTAATTAAAGTTAATGTATGTAAGTTGCTTCGGCGCGACACAGATGACGAGGTTAACGATGCATTCTTCACTGCCTGGCACGATCAGCTGCCTAATAGCTCCCCTCTCCTTCCCTTGCCTACCCCTCCCCACGAGATGTCAACACACTCACCACCACCACCACCACCGCCACGTCAACCCGCATGCCTCACCAGGTCCTCGAGTCTCGGTCACAGGTGAGGAAGAAGATGTTACACTCAATCTCTCTCTGCTACTACTCCCACGCCATTACGCCACCATCACCGCCACCATCCCTTTGCGGTGCCATCACTCCAATTATAATGCCGCCACCGCCACGCAGAGCTCCAACACAGCGCCTCCTCGACGCCCTCCAAACATCAAACGGGTTCCCCTTCCCCAGCGCTGCCTTTGAACCATACATATGTCTTGAGCGCAATAAATTACATCCCATTATATGTGAGTAATGGAGAACGACATGCGGACAATGGCCGTCACAAGCAGACTGCCACCACAAGCACCCCGAGACGCCGCGCACACACACACACACACACACACACACACACACACACACACACACACACACACACACACACACACAGAGGCATTCCCCACGTCTATCCAACAACAATATCACGTCTTCAGAGTTACACCACACGTCTGTCTCCACTAAGCACATCACGCCTGTCTAAGATTCCGCGAGTGAGCTGCACAAATGAACAACAAAGCAGCGAGGAAACACTTTACCGGCGGGGCCTTTACACCTTCCATTTGGACGAGCCGCAGTGGACATGAATGTGACTTAGTTCGCTTAATGTTCCCGCGGCCAACTGCTGTTTATCAAGCGGCACCAAATTGGAGTGTCAAGCGTGCTCGGTACTTTTAACAGGGAGTGTAAAACATCAGCGCCATCACCATGTACGTCGCCTTCATTGTCGGACATCTCATCGTTCCGTCCATAAATAATCCTCAGCACCGCCATCAAAGTCATTATCCTCATAATCACCGGCACCAGTTGGCTCATTGTAACACCAACACCCTCACATAAATTGTATCTGGTTTAGCTGCACCAGCATCTCGTGTTGCCAGCGAACTCCGAGGTATTACTGACCTGCCTGCTGCGGACACCAGAGGCTGCCAACCACAACAAAGACAACACCAGTGCGAAGGAAAAAAAAATTGACAGTAATGGTGATGATTATTATGAACCTGATGTGAATAATAATAATAATAATAATAATAATAATAATAATAATAATAATAATAATAATAATAATAACAAAAACAATGATAATGATAATAATAGTAATAATAATAATAATAATAATAATAATAATAATAATAATAATAATAATAATAATAATAATAATAATAACAACAAATAATACTATTCATATCTTTTAGCTGATGAAAATAGCACTTCTTTTCGTACCTTGTTAATTAACTGGAAAATATCACCAGTTTTCTCAGCGTTTGACAGGCTGATGTTTGTCGCGTGTCCACTGAAAACACTCCACCAATCTCAAGAGAGGTAAAAGCGAGAATTTAGGAGAGCTCCGCCACGGGCCATCTACACACAATAAGCCAGGAAATCGAGAAAACCACAAAGCATAATAAGCCTTTATGTTTGGCTTCTGTTGACTGTGAGGAGGTCGTTGACTCAGTAGAACAAGAGGTATTTTTTCTCTTTATTCAAGTCAGCGAACAAGGAATTAACGAGCACAGACAAGGACTCCATTAGTCTCTATGCAAACACCACACCACTGATTAGGTTATGTAAGGACACACACACACACACACCGAACCAACACTGACAGGGGAACTACACCGCGACATACGATACTGTCCAACATATTCACGTACGTGGAAATCTTTATATCAATTTTCTAATGCAATCTACGTGAAATATAAGAAATAGGAACTAATATGAAATATTCAAATCAAGCAATGTTTGCAGATATAATATTTTCTCTTATAGAATTATGTAGAGAAACCTTATATTACGTTCAAATATATATAGAAATTAACATACAGTAGTACTTTGTTGTAAGAAATAAAACATCGTTATTAAGGATGACAGTGAAATTTCCTTAAGTTGTCAAGTCAATCATATTATGGAAGGTTCAATATTTACTAATGGTGTGCTAGTTAGTCGCAAGGTATGTGATGAACACTGATTTGTTACAAGAAGACCGTAACATTCCTGCTACAGACTATCTTTTGACCATTATCCAATGAGTGGCTAAGGCAGAAGCTTGCTTGCATCAGTGGTGGGAAGATGAAAGGAAATATCGGAGTTGATTGTAAAAGAAGACCGACATGCAGGAATCAATCACAATCATAGGTATTTCATATGGTAAATGGTCAGTATACGTAGTGCAGCTCTGCGAGATGTTGCGAAAAGAATATGTTTGGTGATTGGACTCAACCTTAAAAAAATGTAGGCGTAATACAATGAGATGGAAGTGTGTGTGTGTGTGTGTGTGTGTGTGTGTGTGTGTGTGTGTGTGTGTGTGTGTGTGTGTGTGTGTGTGTGTGTGTGTGTGTGTGTGTGTGTGTGTGTGTGTGTGTGTGTGTGTGTGTGTGTGTGTGTGTGTGTGTAAATGCCGGAGAAGATAAATAATGTAAGATTGAAGATCCATCCAGTAGCCATTTATATAATGAAGCGTTTCGACCTCTGCTCACCTGCCTCCCTGCAAGCAAGCGCGTGACTGCTCACACCCACACACTCACACAAGCAGACATTTCACCCAAATAAGTCAACTAAGCAGGTGATCAACTAACGAGATGACTAACTAAATCATTTGCAACAGTTCACTTCTGAGCGGTGTGAGCTTAGCACTGCTGCAGACTGCACAGAACACTAAATGTTGCTCTTGCTGTTTCCAAGTGCCCACGGTGATGCAGCACGTTCTGGGAACTTGGTGGCAACATTCGGTGCTGTAAAGTTGTGAGCAATTAATTTACTTGGCGTTCCTTGTTAACTTTTCAATTTATATATTAGCTTTTACGGACTAATTCTATTTACACAAAGACTTAAGAGAATAGCAAACTGGATTAATTTTCTGTAGAAGCCGTAGACAACAATAACTGTGTATGAAATCTGATAATCTAACCCGCGGACACGAGACCTGTACACTAGTAAGAATACTTGAGTGTCTGCCGGGAGGGTGTGGGGACGGTCGGTGACGTGTAAACCCAAGTTACTCAGCGACGGGTCAAGATAATTCATGGGTGAGACAAGTAGTCACTCGCATAACAACACAGACTCCAGATCAACATCCACCACATGCACTCTGCCGACATCACACTGCACACACGCACTGCACTGCCACCTCAACCGCGCCGTCCAGTGTCTGATAATAAAAGCAATACTGATGCGCTTCCTCAAATGCAACACATACACAGGGAAAAGAATCTTCAATCTTTTATTTCTGTATTAAGCATCGATGAAATATTTCAGGTTGATGAAAGATTTCCATTGAAGAAAGAGATAACTCAGAAAATAATTTTGTGGTGATGTTTTATGATTACAATTTGCATGTAAAGAATGTACTATTGGTTTGGCATGACGGAATCTTTATAGTAATTGGCAGCTGTCACCTCACGTCCAAATGGAACACAACTGATTGATTTAATAATTTTCTTTTATTAAATCTGATTATCAAACTATTCATTAATTTATCATTGTCTTAATTCATTCCCTATCACAGCAGCAGCACGGTCATAAACACCTCAATTTACGACCCACTGAAGGATATTGCTTCCTCATCCCTCACTGCCTTGCGTCGGTACCCCAAGGAAGGGTCCTCACTAAATCAAGCAAAGAATGCATCATTTCTCCTTTCCTTCCCTGTGACCCGCCACACATCCAGACACGCCCCCTAGAGGCTGCATGTGCTGCGTCCGCTCTGTGTCTCTATCTCGTGTATCGCCTCCCTTACTCCATAGATATTCCTCTTAATCAAACTTTCATAATTATGTAAGTCACTCTTCGCCATGAAGTATGTATTCGCACTGCGGGGTGGAAGGTGAGGTCTGCGCTTTTGTCATGCATGTGACGGAAAACAAAATAAGTATGCAGTCACAGCTCACCACCACCACCTCCACCACCTCTACCACCACCGCCACCACCAGCAACTATAATATTGTAACTCTGAATATATATATATATATATATATATATATATATATATATATATATATATATATATATATATATATATATATATATATATATATATACAATAAAAAAAATTAGAAGAAAAAAACAGGAGGAAAAAATAGGGAACAAGCAGCGAAATGTAAGGAGCTACTTTGTCTGCCAAGGAAACTTTTGGTGAGGTAGGAGGGCGGTTATCGGGCCGAGGGGGTTCCGGCGGCCCGACACTATCACCTCAGCAGCACCAATCACCCCTCACCCCACCCACCCCCCAACACTGCCCGTCCCTGCGCGGCCTAGAATATTACACTGGTGCCAACACACGGGAGGGAAAAATTACAAGATACGCATCAGTGAAAAAAACGACTTGATGTGCCAGTCTGTCCCAGCGACGAGAAGAGACAGAAAAGAATAAGGAAGGAAGGAAGGAAAGAGAAGGAGGAGGAGGAAGAGGAGAAGGAGGAAGAGGAGGAGGAGGAAGAGGAGGAGGAGGAGGAGGAGGAAAAAGGAAACGTCGTGTGTGATGTGAAAGGCGGGGCGATAGCGAGGCGTTGAGTGAGGGATAATAGTGATGGAAAAGAAATTTGAGTCGAAGGAAGGGCCGTGGGAGGATTTCTGGATGGGTTAGGGCGAAAGAGTGACGGTATGTATACATGTCGTGTGTGTGTTTCACTGTTTGTTTGATCCGCTGCAGTCTCTGACGAGACAGCCAGACGTTACCCTACGGAGCGAACTCAGAGCTCATTATTTCCGATCTTCGGATAGACCTGAGACCAGGCACACACCACACACCGGGACAACAAGGTCACAACTCCTCGATTTACATCCCGTACCTACTCACTGCTAGGTGAACAGGGGCTACACGTGAAAGGAGACACACCCAAATATTTCTACTCGGCCGGGGAATCGAACCCCGATCCTCTGGCTTGTGAAGCCAGGGCTCTAACCACTGAGCTACGGGTGTGTGTGTGTGTGTGTGTGTGTGTGTGTGTGTGTGTGTGTGTGTGTGTGTGTGTGTGTGTGTGTGTGTGTGTGTGTGTGTGTGTGTGTGTGGGTGGGTGTGTGGGTGTGTGTGTGTGTGTGTGAGCATTTCTTTCCCAAGCCAGCCAGACACAACGCACTTTTCCTTGATCAGTTTCCCCCGCAACACAACACAACACCATTAGATCTCTGAGCCAACACAGGCATCCCGTGATGCTCTGCGCTTACTGATTTTTATTCTTTTTCTTTATATAGTGCTTAGTGCGTCTCTCTCTCTCTCTCTCTCTCTCTCTCTCTCTCTCTCTCTCTCTCTCTCTCTCTCTCTCTCTCTCTCTCTCATTGTCTTTGTGTACACGGCTGGTTAGACTCGTGATGATTATTGTGTTATGCACTCTCTCGTTCCGGTTCTTTTCTTCTACAGGTTTTGGCATTTTTTGTTTTTCGTCTCTTCTTTTCGGAAGTAAAGAAAGTATTAAGAAAAAGCCTTTGTTTTCACGGATGGCTAGACTGGCGTGGTTTATAAAGATTACCCTGTTTTTGTTAATATCGACGCTGGTGACCCGAATACAACGTCACTGTTCCGGTAAGTAAAAAAAAAAAGGAAAAAAAATCATAAGGGAAGCAAAAAAGCGGACGTTGGATGGAAGACAAAGCATCACCCGAGGAATAGCAAGGACGTGGAGCCTTGCAATGGAAACACACAAACTTAGGTCTTCTGAGTTACGAGTACAGTTACTTTCTCTTAACTGGCTGGACGTCCTCGTACCTCCCGGAGTAAAGGCGTTTGGGACGTGGAAAAGTGCCCGCGTCTTCCCTCAGCCTCTCACCGATGGGGCAACAACACTCCAGCCGCCGGGAACACCTGTCACTACTCCGAAAGTGACTCACGGCTGCGATTCTTGCCGTAGTAAACAGGTTGGTGCTCACAGCCTTGAGGTTTGCTACTCAGGCTGTTGATGCTTGCTGCTGACACACGGCCACCTGTTATTGCTCGGTGGTCATGCAGGCTGTGGGTGATGTTGTTTGCTACTTTCACTTGCAGTCCCAGCCTTGTTAGATCCTCACGCAGCCTTGTGTCGCTGTTCATTACACTCATGCCCTTGTGTCTGGTGCTCACACATGCTGCTGTTATTCCACCACCATCACCTCCACCTCCACCTCCACCATCCCGACGTCCACCTTCACCACCACCTGCATCTGTCTCACGCCGTAATGCTGTACACGTGATTATTTTCCTAGGTGTGGAGGGTGTGGAGAGCAGGTGGAGGAGCGGCAGGTGCAGGGTGCATTACTGGTGAGGTGCACCGTTTGCACTCCTTGTCTCCTCTATCGAGAACCAGACTGTCGTGAATTACCGGATTAAGTTGCTGCCACGACCGGCATTGTGTCTGAATCGTTCTACAAAAAAACATCAAAATATTCGCATTCAAGTAGCTGTAAATATACATTTCTTACTCTCTCTCTCTCTCTCTCTCTCTCTCTCTCTCTCTCTCTCTCTCTCTCTTCTGAAAGCATAAAGAACGTTTTAAAAACGCTGCAGCACCTTCTCTCTTCCAGGAACTAACCACTTAATCCCCAGGTCACGATCGTTTGATGTAACACATTTGCCGCAGATTATTTCCGCAGTTTTAAAGGATACCACTTACTGCAAACACACACACACACGCAAGCACACACACACACACACACACACACACACACACACACCCGGTAGCTCAGTGGTTAGAGCGCTGGCTTCACAAGCCAGAGGACCGCGGTTCGATTCCCCGGTCGGGTGGAGATATTTGGGTGTGTCTCCTTTCACGTGTAGCCCCTGTTCACCTAGCAGTGAGTAGGTACGGGATGTAAATCGAGGAGTTGTGACCTTGTTGTCCCGGTGTGTGGTGTTTGCCTGGTCTCACGCCTATCCGAAGATCAGAAATAATGAGCTCTGAGCTCGTTCCGTAGGGTAACGTCTGGCTGTCTCGTCAGAGACTGCAGCAGATCAAACAGTGAAACACACACACACACACACACACACACACACACACACACACACACACACACACACAAGGAGAGAGTGAAACGCAATCTCCCTTTACTTTCTGTTGACGGAAATAATGAAGATGGTAAACTTATTTAAAATAATTACAAGAATCGCCAAGAACCCTTTCCAGCACAGACTTAATCACGCACTTCCCTCCATTATCACAAAAATAATCGGGGAGGAAAGAACGGAGAGGGACACCAAGCAGCACACCGTACGATACAAAAAGAGAGAGAGAGAGAGAGAGAGAGAGAGAGAGAGAGAGAGAGAGAGAGAGAGAGAGAGAGAGAGAGAGAGAGAGAGAGAGAGAGAGAGAGAAGAAAGAATAAAAAATAATGATAGCTGGCGAAAACTGGAGAAAATGCAAGAAAGATAAGCGAAAGTAATGAACAGGAATCAAAGGATATTTCAACGCGATTACCAAGCGAGGAAAGGAAAGACGAAGGGACAGTTAAAGAGAGGAGCAGATCAAAGGACGTGGACGAGTGACGAGTAAATGCACGATGATTACCCTTACGGGGATAACGCACCGAATTTAACGGTAAAAGAGATGACGGTCGTGAGTACAAATGTGAGAGGGAGAGAATATCAAAGAGTACAGAGGACGGAGCCTAATAAAAGAGAGAGAGAGAGAGAGAGAGAGAGAGAGAGAGAGAGAGAGAGAGAGAGAGAGAGAGAGAGAGAGAGAGAGAGAGAGAGAGAGAGAGAGAGAGAGAGAGAGAGAGAGAGAGAGAGAGAGAGAGAGAGAGAATACATAAGAGAGATATGAGGGGGATGAAGAGAGATTATGAAGGGACAGTTAAGAAAACGAGAGTGGATACCAACGAATGATGTGCTGATGGCGGTGGAGGGAGCAAAAAGAGAGAGGTTATGAGAGCTGTGGGGAGAGGAACGCGCGTGTGGTGAGAGGGACGAAGGGGAGCGGAGCGTGGTGGCAGTTGGAAATGAGAGGTGTGGACAAAAACGATTGGGTGTGGGCTGGTGTGGGTTTGGATACCTTTTACAGTGTATACAGGATAGGAAACAGCTATGCAGGTGTAGGAAATGAGAAAAGCTGGTGTGGAAATGGAGCACAGCTGCTGATGTGGATGCGTGACAGGGTGGATGAGAGAGAGAGAGAGAGAGAGAGAGAGAGAGAGAGAGAGAGAGAGAGAGAGAGAGAGTTGAAACAATGATGCAACATTTTAGCAAGCTGTATGTCCTACGCATTAGGATAGAGCGAGAGAGAGAGAAAAAAAAAACATGAAAAAGAAAAGGGATTATATACCTCGGGACGAACGTACACACACACACACACACACACACACACACACACACACACACACACACACACACACACACACACACACACGAGAGGAAAAACAAATACACACACACACAAAAAGGAGAAAATAAAAGGAAAAGAAACACACTCTTACCTCTGCCTGGGCGGTAAACATGGACGGTTCCTAGCAAAAGCAATTAAAACACGCGGCCGCAGAGCTTGGCGAGGCCTCAAGCGCGAACACATCAGCTCCTCCTTATGGGCAAAACACACGCGATCGGGAAAGTCTGATTGGCAAAGTTTGGACGAGACTTTCTTATGCCTGCTGATGCGCGTGGGCGGGAGAGGAGAAGAAGAGGCGAGACAGGAAGGGGAAGGACACGACACACACACACACACACACACACACACACACACACACACACACACACACACACACACACACACACACACACACAGCAGGGATGAGGGAGTGAGTTAGGGAAAGGATGTGGATATGGGTTCAAATGGGTCTCTCTCTCTCTCTCTCTCTCTCTCTCTCTCTCTCTCTCTCTCTCTCTCTCTCTCTCTCTCTCTGTCTGTCTGTCTGTCTGTCTGTCTGTCTGTCTCTCTCTCTCTCTCTCTCTCTCTCTCTCTCTCTCTCTCTCTCTCTCCTTGCTGGGAATTGGGTTTGTCAGGTCCACGCAAACAAACACTGGAAAATGAAGACTGATGAGGGTTGTCCTCTTAAGCATTCTTACATTGCTTCCTGGAACTCTTGGCCTTTTTTTCTCACTCTCTCTCTTTCTTCTAGTTCCGCCGTTTTCTTTCAACGCTTTTTTTCTCTTTTCTCTTCTTTTTTTTTTTTGCTTTGTTTGTTTGCCGCCTCAACATCACCTTCTTTATATACATTGCTTCACCTCGGAGTGCGCCGCGTTTTTCTTTTTCTCCTCGTGTTGTTCGAGGTTCGCTGTTCTTTCATCATAGAGAATTGCACTCTCACTCCCCCTTAGTTTGCGCCCCGACGCCCTTTTCATACAAATTTTCAACTTTTCAATATTTCTTAACAGCAAAATTACCGAATTTCCGGAGGGCAAGGGGGATTTCTTTCTTATTTTTTCATGTAGCCTTTTTGCAGGGGGTGGGATGAGGGGCGCCGGAGGGCAGGATGGATGTTTCTTGTGTGTGTGTGTGTGTGTGTGTGTGTGTGTGTGTGTGTGTGTGTGTGTGTGTGTGTGTGTGTGTGTGTGTGTGTGTGTGTTATAGGTCGGCATGGCAGTGACCCCGGCGGAAAATGAGCGACGTATCTGATGGCGGGCCGAGCGAGGGGTGATGGCGGTGTGGCCAAGGAAGATTGACGCCGTGATATGCCGGGTGACGGTGATGGATGGCGCCCCCCAGTCCCAGGCACGCCTCCGGCAGGACTTCGCGTCGCTGGAAGAGGGAGAAGGAGGTGCTGAGAGAGAGAGAGAGAGAGAGAGAGAGAGAGAGAGAGAGAGAGAGAGAAAGTGTAAATACTTGACAACACAGAATTTTGACCATCTGGAGAGAAAAAGGAGGGAGAAGATAAGTCAGCATGAAGGGGAGGGTGAGGGAGAGTGGGTGAGGAGAGGCAGCGATGGGAGGACACCCGTTGGACAGTAATACAGTTAGTTCTCGTCCCCTCACTCCTCGCCTGCCCTCCTCATCCCTCATCTCATCACGTGGCCCTCATCGCCCTCACCCTCACAGCCTACCCAGACTCCTAAGCCTCATCCTCAGCCCTGTCCTGCACCCTCATCCCATCCCCTCACGTAGCGCTACATCTGTCCCCTCCTCCCCAGCTTGTGCCTCCTCTCCCCCCTCCACACCCGCGTCCCACTCGGCGCAGTGATTGAATTCTCGCTAAGTGATGGAGGGTGACGAGTCTGGTGGAGCTGGAGGAAATAAATACACGCGAGTCAATAGAGAAAGGATGGGGCAGAAGTGAAGGAGGCAAGTCAGTGCATGAGACAAGGGACGTGACGGTGTGATGGATTACGCTGCAGGACACTCAGGTGATCTCATGTACTACCTACAGTTGCCCTAATAAGTGATGGCAAGTTGGACTAAATGTTTCAGACAAAAGAAGTATCAGTCAACCTCATCCACGTATCACCTGCCTGGTTGTTCGTGTCTTTGCGCAGTTCTTAAGATGATGTAGTTTATTGGTTCGTACATTTACTTATACTCGATATATACAAGTAAAGTTAACTTTGAGAAATCGCCCCAAAGGAACAATGATCACATAATACCGAAAGGAAAAGAACGCAACAAAGACAGACTTGAAATCACTTTGCTACATTGTTATAATGGACAGACTCACATTTCACATTCAGAAGGCTACATGAAGAGTCTGGAGTTTTGAAAGTTAACTCTGCCACACGAACCAAGACGTATTTTTTGTCTTTCCACGGAAGAAACAAAATCTCATATTTCTGCCGTGATTAATGCCACGGCGAAAGTTCTGCGAGCCACAGTTTGCTCAACATGTGCCAAGTCGTGGTGTCTCATTATGTGCAACAACCACACACACTCAGGACGGATAATACGCAGCCGTATCCATAACATCCCTAATAAGACCACCAGGATATATTAATTTGCTAATTATTCCAGCACACTGATTAATATCTCTCCATCTGTGTCAAGTTTGAGATCAATTTCCTGTTGTGGGACTTGTGTGCCGCTGACTCTGTGGTCCTCGGGGAGGCCGCTGCGCCGCCAGCCCCGCCACCTCGCCTCACTCCAGCCTGGACTGCGCGCGAGTTTTCACCAAGTATTCTGGAGGCTCCTCTGTGCCACAGTTTTTGTCAGCACTTTGGTAAACTATTTTGAATGATGCTTTTAGGGAAGTTTTCGTGCTTTGTTTAGACTTGCCGCGCGTGAGCCCCGGGGGAAGGGCGGCCTCACGCCTCTGCTGTGCAGAGAACCAGGCTAATGACCTCTCCTGCTGAATAATTTACCTGCTGCTGCTAAATGAGCTACGCAGAGTTTGCGAGCCAATCTGTACTGACCAGAAGAAATTCAGGAATAAAGAAATACATTTTACGTCCATAATGTTGTCAAGGACCACTTGCAGCAACACGGTGACAAGGAACAATATTATTCACCAAGAAGAGCATTAGGAAAGAAGCAGCGGGCTGGGGCGTGACACTAGTTCAAGAGAAGACTGAGGGCGGCGAGCGTTACCCAAGCAAGCGATGCAGGTTGGGATGTG
>NC_059296.1:1107500-1122500 GCF_017591435.1 Portunus trituberculatus
CGGAAAAAATAAGTAATTAGTTTATGCAATAATTAACCGCGCACAAAACTTGTAGAGTCAATATAGGGATAAAAAAAAAAAAAAAAAAAAAAAAACGAAAAAACCTTTGAGTGGTGTGCTTCTGCCCCGCGTGTGGCTGGGCTGCGGGGTCAGTGTGTGGAGGCGAGGCATGGGATTCAAAGTTGTGTTCTATGGAGTCTGTGTTGCACAAAACGAATAGATCTGGTGTATATAAAGGAAGATTATAGAGTACAAATGAGGATTCTTCCGTCCACATGAAGATTGTATTGCGCATGCAGATAAAACTAGTACTCTATGAATGGGAACAAGCAATAGACAAGTGTCAGAAGGTTAAAATATATCTGGGGAGGTACACGCCTAAAAGTCTGCAGCTGAAACTCCCCATGTCCTGTTTCCTCCCATGTCTAACACTGGAGAGCAGCTGCTGTATGCCCTCTATGCTATTCCCTATTCTACTTAAAGACCTCTATCAGTAACTGTTTCTGTGCTTGCTCCTTGTCCCACCAAACTTTTCTGACTGTCTACAAACTCACCATTCCTTCTTGCTGGATGTTTGCCAACACTCAAACCTCTTGACAGATTCATTCTATCAAACTAATGAACAGTAACTTTATGTTCTTGTCTCTCTAAAGATCCTGAGCCCATTCTAAACAAAAAATTGTTTTTACTGGTCATCCAGGTTGTGGTGGGTCTATACAAAGGCAGACTGTTCTGTAGGCCAGAGGATTATGTTCCATACACACAGCAAAGTTATATTCCACATACAACTGGACGCCTTTGTTCATTGCTTAGAAAGGTTGTGTTCCTAACATAGAGGAACAATGTATTTCTTACACAGAGAAGGATTGTGTTCCGTATCCAGAGGAAGGTTCTCTGAAAAGGAAATAATGCTCGGGACACACAGCGCCACCTTCCGGGGCCTTTGGACAGCATTCTCTCTCTCTCTCTCTCTCTCTCTCTCTCTCTCTCTCTCTCTCTCTCTCTCTCTCTCTCTCTCTCTCTCTCTCTCTCTCTCTCTCTCTCTCTCTCTCTCTTCACTTTTACTCCCGCTTCTTTGCTGTCGGCCTGGATTTGGTTTTCAAGTGTGACTGCCTCAGATGGACGGCAAATTTTCTTTCCTCCGCTAAATTTATTAAAGCTCCTTTGTGTGGCGTTCCCATCCCAGGAGAGATAGCGGAGGGAGAGAGAGCTACATCTAAGAAATGTAATGAAATACACGGCCATATATTTAATACGTTGAGGTGGAGAGAAGAATATATTACCCGAGGTAAGAACAAAGGGAGTAAATATATCAGTAGGGAGAGGGCGAGAACCACATCAGTAGAGACGACCCCGCTGGCTTCTCCTGAGGATTGGCTCGCGTACACGCACGAACACATGTACAGTACATGCACGTGCAGACACACACACACACGTACACACACAAACAATCATCTCTTCGCTCTCTCTCTCTCTCTCTCTCTCTCTCTCTCTCTCTCTCTCTCTCTCTCTCTCTCTCTCTCTCTGCACCACAACGCATGGTGGCATGCCGAGGCGTGGAGTGGCTGTGTGGTGCAGGAGGTGGTGGAGGAGGCGTGGGGAAGGGGAGAAGGGCCAGACGCGGGTCCTAAGTCGCCTGATCTGGTAAACAAACCTTCGGAAACTCTTCACAGTCTGCGCCAAGTCACGTGGAATACGAAATAAAGCTTTTCCTCAAGCACTACATTTTTACAGGCGATGACGGAAAACGTCTTGAGCTCGGTAAAGCTTGTTATATTCTTCAGTGTCACTATCGCCGGGAGTTCTACAGCTACATATAAGACTGAGATGAAAATGAAGAAGAAATTCAACTTGAAATATGACCCCCGAGGAGGAGCAGAGCAGGCCTCCAGACATCACCTCCAGGAGCGACGCAGCGTTGTCCTAGAGGTTCCTCATCGTTACTCATTCCGTCGGGTGGAGTGAACGGCAGGGAGTGTGACTGTGTAATCGGCGGGGCTCATTCCTGATTCCCTGGGCGTCGGGGAGGCGGGCGGCCGTCGTCAACTTTTCTCCCGACCAATGGTGCCCGAATTTTTGGAGGTGAATAATGCATGTCAGCCTCAGACCGTGGAGAATCTGTTAATACTTCAGGTAAACTGTTTTCTCAGTATAAACGAGAACTCTTTCCTTTCCGGCCGACACTCATGGCCCAGAGCAGCAAAAGGGCCGGGTGGTGCTGACACGTCCGCCGCTTTCACGGGTTGTTGTGAGGGGCGGAAATACCCCCGTCCGCGCTCCGCCAGGCATCTCAAGGCCCTCACTTCCTTCCTATCGTCTGTCTGTCTCCTTACCTGTCTATTTGTCTGTCTGTCCGTCTGCCTACTTGCCTACCTGCCTCCCTGACTGCATGCCTGTCTGTCTTCCAATAGCACACACACACACACACACACACACACACACACACACACACACACACACACACACACACACACACACACACACACACACACACACACACACACACACACACACACACACACACACACACACCGCGTTAGCACGCTCGACTCACAATCGAGAGGGCCGGGTTCGAGTCCCGGCGCGGCGAGGCAAATGGGCAAGCCTCTTAATGTGTAGCCCCTGTTCACCTAGCAGTAAATAGGTACGGGATGTAACTCGAGGGGTTGTGGCCTCGCTTTCCCGGTGTGTGGAGTGTGTTGTGGTCTCAGTCCTACCAAAAGATCGGTCTATGAGCTCTGAGCTCGCTCCGTAATGGGGAAGACTGGCTGGGTGACCAGCAGACGACCGTGGTGAATCACACACACACACACACACACACACACACACACACACACACACACACACACACACACACACTCTCTCTCTCTCTCTCTCTCTCTCTCTCTCTGCAGCAGCCAGTTTAACTTTCACAAAATATTGCAGCCATTCACTTAATCCTTGAGTGTAACGTCAAGCAGAATTTCTCTTTTAAGTAATTGGTTACAAGTTCAGACCGATAAAGTCTCAATGCAATCCTAATGGAAATGTTGCTTGCTGGTAAATACAAACACTTAATGTTCAACGTCCATTTAATCCGTATTGAATCCTAAATACACATACCTCAAATAATCTCTCTCTCTCTCTCTCTCTCTCTCTCTCTCTCTCTCTCTCTCTCTCTCTCTCTCTCTCTCTCTCTCTCTCTCTCTCTCTCTCTCTCTCTCTCTCTCTCTCAGCATACATTCCTCACTTGTTGACACTGAGAAGAGGATTGAGCGTGCCAGTGATAGCAGGTTTAGTGGCGTGAGTCGCGGCGAGGACATCCTTGCTGGGCAGTCCCGTAACCTCCGTGTAAAAGGCGCAATGCTCCGACCTTCTGTGACATGTCTAATTCAGAGAGTCTCCGGACAGCACTCTTCAATTGAGACTGAACAAACGACGGCGAGTTCTGAAAGCCAGCTGCTGAATTTATCATAGTTCGGCTTTGTCACCTCTGAAAATTGGACTTTGAAGCGTAGCATATCTAATAAAAAATATGTAAAATGAATAAATGAATTTGGCAACTTGGAAACCATTGTCAGCTACACATGTCCTTCATTTACCAATGTGTGATATTGCAGTGTTGTAGCTCAGTTGTGGCAATACCGTGTATATTTCATTTCAGTCTTATATATATATATATATATATATATATATATATATATATATATATATATATATATATATATATATATATATATATATATATATATATATATATATATATATATATTACTTCTTTCTTCTTAGGGACATATAATTTATATATTTATTATCATTATTAATATTAATATTAATATTATTACTATTACTATTATTATTATTATTATTATTGTTATTATTCTCATTATTATTATTTTGATGAATATTATTAATACTATTATTTTTTTTTATCTGCAACATTGTCCCACAAAGACTACAAATGTATCTGAGCGACACTTCCCTGAATATGCACGCGATAATTCACGCTGTGTTAGAATAATGCTGGAATTTTTATAATGTTATCCTTTTCTTTCTTTTTCTGTTTTTCTTTAAGAAGAATGTGTATGCAACACAGGATCACAGAGTTAGTCTTAGCGGCCCTAGCATACGGATGAGTAGAGGACGGGTGATATCAGCTGCGGAAATGTGAACCAGAGGAAAGGCCCACGCTGCAGCATCGTGCATCATATCTCAGCTATCTTAATCCCGCGCCTCGCTATCTCCCGCCGGAGCCATGGTGAAAGAGGGTAGGAGCACCAGCGAAGTCATCAATATCTGTGGCAACTTTTAATACACGTAAATAACTTCAATGACCTACTTGGGGTAATATATGATCGTCCGCTACATTAGGCAGAGGCTACCCGGAGGCGCCCACAACGCACCAGCCTCCACCCTTCACCCAACCCCCTCCATCCCTGCCAACACCCTGCCACTGAGCCGCCAGCCAACACCAGCACGAACAAAGCCTTCCACCTCAAACAAACGGTCCATCCACACACATCACTGACATATCAGTGCCGGGTCAGTCCAGTATCAGTGAAATCCGTGACGCTCCAGTGACATCTGTTCACAACATCCGTTGGGACTGAACAGTCAGAAATCAGTGATTCCCAATATGGAAAAGTTTTAAGACGTTGAAGTGGCAATGACTGCTATACTCTGTGGCAAAGATGAAGAGGTTGAGCATAATCTGAAGAAAAGAAAGTAAAAGGACCTTAATCCGATAGGTCCTGCTACAGTCACTAGGTCACCCAGTCACCCCGCCGGCCAACAACTAGTTAGCTAAGTAACCATCCTCCGTCCCTAACCTGCAGCCGCCCAACCCGCCAGTCTCAATTAGCACCCAGCCAGCCAACCATGCAGCCTGAGAGAAAGCTCTCGACCACCAAAAGCACATGCCTGAGAGCATAAAACCACCCAGCCAACCACCAGCGCAGCCTATATAACCTTCACTGTGTACTAAATACCATCCGTTACCTAACTTGAAGCCAGTGGCAGCAGAGCCCGCAGAGCACTGGACCACTCAGGAAATTAACGAAGCATCCATACCACCAACCTCACCACCCAGCACTAAACACCTCTCCCTCCCTATGCACTGGAGCACCTCGCCTTCACCCACTGCACGACTAGTACTCAGCACACTTTACCTCAATGCTCCACAGCACCTGACTTCCAGCATGTAGCACTCAGCACCTTCCAGCCTCTTAACACTCATCCACCAGCCTGCAGTAAGCGCACCTCCACCTTTCCCTGCTTCACCTCGTTAACCTGCGTGTTCATCAACGTGTTATTTCAAGTCTTTAAGAGTGGTGCTCATCTGGTCGTCTCGCCCCCGCGCTGGCCACGGCATTCTCACCTCGCCTTTATTGCTCTCCTCGGATCCTCTTCCTTTACTTTGTTTTTATACAATTACAAAACCCACTTCCTACAGCTCTCCTTCCTTTAGGCTGCAGTGAACCACTTTCCGCATCGCCACACAAAATTACTTAACCTACTCCCATGTTCTCTCCCTATCCCATGAAATGCAAAGAAATGTAGTACCTATTAATATCCCTTCAGGTCTTCAGCGGGGCATACTTCATCTTCTTTCTACTTAAGATTATGAGTGTATTCAACCCGTAGATGAACGTTCCACTCGCCTCACGTCATTTCAAAGCTGTGTCTGAGGGGAAGTGAAAACGCCTTCACCGTCCCTTCTTCCAGCATGTTCACTAATTTCACAGAGTCTTTCCGGGCCTGTAAGACCCACTATTGTTAGCGTTGTCTCCCTCCGCCTCTCCCTGCCTCGCCTCCGTTATGGACACACCCTCTGTATAGGTTTTGAATGGCCAGCCCGCGTCGCTCCCCTCCCGGCTATTTCATCTGTGATATAATTAAAGAGAACATGATGCTACTGCCCCAGCTCAGCCCTGCAGGAAATATTGCACATGTAGCCTGGACGCCGCCCTCCGTAATGAGAGTCGGGAGATGATATTACACCCTCTCAACCCCTTGAAGAAAAAAAATTCAGACGTGCATTGCAGCCACGAATTGTTGGCGGTGTGTCTTGCACCACATAACTGGGAAAGTCGTGCGTCTGAATAATTATTACGAGTTTCTTACCCTTCTAGCGAATGTATGGGAGTGCACTGCCCTTTTGCTAAGATGGAGAGGAAAAGGGAAGTATTTGTAGTCTTACCTTGTTGTTATTAAGCTTTATGACTAGTGAGATAAGAGCTGTTCAGTCTAGCGGTCAGCAAAGTCACCTGCAGTACCGGTAAGAACGTCAGGCCAATTCCAGCAACAGTCTTCATGCGGCGAGTCGTTTACCTCCATATGGTGTTGAGTACTTGAGGCAGCCACGGGGCCTGATGGTGAGGAGGGTGCCCTGTGTGTGTGTGTGTGTGTGTGTGTGTGTGTGTGTGTGTGTGTGTGTGTGTGTGTGTGTGTGTGTGTGTGTGTGTGTGTTCACTGATCTGCTGCAGTCTCTGACGAGACAGCCAGACGTTACCCTACGGAACGAGCTCAGAGCTCATTATTTCCGATCTTCGGATACGCCTGAGACCAGGCACACACCACAAACCGGGACAACAAGGTCACAACTCCTCGATTTACATCCCGTACCTACTCACTGCTAGGTGAACAGGGCTACACGTGAAAGGAGACACACCCAAATATCTCCACCCGGCCGGGGAATCGAACCCCGTCCTCTGGCTTGTGAAGCCAGCGCTCTAACCACTGAGCTACCGGGTGTGTGTGTGTGTGTGTGTGTGTGTGTGTGTGTGTGTGTGTGTGTGTGTGTGTGTGTGTGTGTGTGTGTGTGTGTGTGTGTGTGTGCACCTGGACCTTTCCCTCATTGCCTACAGTCTCTCAAGACACATGTACATACACACACGCTCCCTCACTCCCTTCAACTCCACTGACCTCCACTTTCCTTCCCTCCGCTCTGCCTTCCCTTTTTCTTTCAACCTCTTTCCTCGTCCTCCGCCACCTGATCCTGGCCTCGGATGGCAGGTAAAGTGGGGCCCATATTGCGTTACGCCCTCAGCCACCGCCTATGTTCCTCCTCTCCCTGGGATGCCGCACTGACCACCAACCACAGCATGACCTGACCTGACCTAATAGCACAGGAACGGACGGGAACAAAGCTTTAGGCTACGATGGAAAGTGAGGCTTGGCGGGCACCGTAGAAAGGGCAGGACATTCGGAGCTCCAACACAGACCGAGGAGGCGAAGGGAGAAGGCACGGGGAAGGTGGTAAGGGGAAGGCAAAGGGAAGGGGTTGATGACCTTACCGCAGCCCCACTAAGACATGCACCTGCGGGAGGCTGTGCAGTATTAAAGTGCTTCCGTAGTAGAGTGGATGAAGCAGAACGCAACGTGTGTGTGTGTGTGTGTGTGTGTGTGTGTGTGTGTGTGTGTGTGTGTGTGTGTGTGTGTGTGTGTGTGTGTGTGTGTGTGTGTGTGTGTGTGTGTGTGTGTGTGTGTTTTACTTTAGTTTATTCTGTCTGGTCGAGTTGCGGAAAGAGCTTCTTTTTAAACATTTTCTATCCTACGTATATTTTTAAAGGTTGTTTGTCGTTGTTGCTGTTATTGTTGTTGATATTGTTGTTGTTATTGTTGTTGTTACTGTTGTTATTGATGATGATGATGATGATGATGATGATGGTGATGAGAACTTTGTTGTCGCTATGGCTACAACCGTCAACTGGAGGCAACTTTGTATTCTGGTCAAAAGGGTTCTAATTTTATAACGGAAAGCTTTTATGAATTCTTTTGTCGAGTCGAGAAATGATCAGCTTCCAACAAGTTGTCGGCGGAGCTTCCAGGTAAATGTTGCTCCTTTTTTTGTCATATTCTTCCAAAACATTACCCAGCAGCCTTGATTCTCGGCACCAAAAACTTGGCACACTGAACAAACAACGCATTCGTTTCGGCCCTCTGCTTCAGTCCTTTCATCTCCTTCGCTCTCCCTGTCACGAGGGGAAAATATTCGCTAAAATCTTTGCACCAGTTGTTAGCGAAGGAAAAAGTCAATACAGTTAACAAAGTCTCCGACAGCTACACGATGGTTAAAAAAAGAAAAAGAAAGAAAAAAGTAAAATCCTTACATTTCCTTTAAATTGTAAAGGCAAATATTGACTGAAACACATAATACAAAATACACACAATGTAAGGCGATGGATGATTTTATCTCATAAAATAGCTACGGAAGATCTACAATATTTTTTTTTCGAATATTTACAGAAAAAAGTAAAATTTTATCACACTGAATACACAGAGAAAATGGTGAAGAACTAGATGAATAGATACGAAATCAAATATGGGGAGACTGGAGAGGAAGGTCGAGGACAGGGAGGATGTGAGGATGCAGAGGGTTGAAGTAGGAGAGAGAGAAGCACAGGAAGGGAAAGGGAGGCGAGGCACTAAGCAGACGACACTGAGAGGCCTTCACTGGTCCGTCACCTTCTCGTTCTGACGTGAAATGAAACCGGTCAGCCCATAGGCAAACACTCCGTGGCGAGGAGCACCGGGCGCCCGCTGGACGATTCAGGGCCGCTACTTCACCAACATTTATTACTGTTTACCCTACACGGGGTACACAAACGAAACGTGGAGGAGGAGGAAGAGGAGGAGGAGGAGGAGGAGGAGGAGGAGGAGGAGGAGGAGGAGGAGGAGGAGGAGGAGGAGAACTATGATGGTGTAAATAACATGAGCGAGAAACATTAAAATCAAGATAAATATCACAGTTTTCATACTAAATATAAATGAACAAGAAAAATTGTTTGAACTTATGAACAATCTGCCCACATTGACAAAAATTCCTTTGCATTCATTTCATCTTCAACTCTCTCTCTCTCTCTCTCTCTCTCTCTCTCTCTCTCTCTCTCTCTCTCTCTCTCTCTCTCTCTCTCTCTCTCTCTCTCTCTCTCTTCCCATTTCTGCAGCCGTCATTTTCAGATCCTTCCCTCCACTTTCACACTTCGCTTTCTTCTCCCTTTCCCTCCTCCCCTCCACCCCCGCCTCTCTCTGCCTCCTTCCACATCTTGGCAGGAGATGTCTCTTTTCCGTGCACTGAATGATGAGTTAATTTCCTTATCTCTTGCAAGTCAGTCAGATACTGGTAGTCAAAAAGGCGCTTGGATCCATAACCGAGCCGTGTGGAGGCGGGACGACGACCCACACCATCTAGGGAACGCCGCTCTACATTTTTAAACAGAATCGTATGTTGAGGAGGAAGACAAGTGGTTTGCAGTGAATTTGTCCACCATTAAATTATTTAACGCGCAACATAAACTGAAAAGTTACCAAATAACTGTATAAAAGTTTTGGACGGTTCGGTAAATTTATCGAATAGCACATAAAGGGACGGGGGGAGGGTGTGGGAAGGCAGGCGTGAGGCGCAGGTGACATGAGGCAGTGGCGTGGCTGGTTACCCGTAGTTTGTGGCTCCGTGAACACCTGTGCTGGTTGGTATTTTCATCCGCCCAAAATGTTGCACATCGGAAGGGAGGAAAAATGAGTTTATACTGCTTTACTTCATCCATAGTGAGAAGTTATTTTCATACAGTGGAGGCACGCATTTAAAGTTTATTGTTTATTGAGAGTGTCACTATTACTTAGCCTCGAGGTTATTGGAATCGTATTCTTGTAGATACTATATTGAAAACCGATTATATATTAAGAAGCCAAGGATTAGTGAAATTCCCCCAAACTCTTACTAACTCACCGGAAGTGTGACGTTGCCCCGCCGCGACATTTAATCAATTAACAATCAATAAAAGACTGGGAAGGCCGACTATCGAAAAATTCACATCACGTCCGCCTGACAAGACAACCAATCAATCAGCAAATTAATGAGACTATCAGTAAACAAAACAAAATCAGGTAAAGAGAACCGACGAACCACGACCAGGTAATGAGGAAACAGGGTGAAAGTAAACCAACCATTCAACAAACACGTGGAAACAAAACATTAGCCACACAATACATGAACGTTGAGGAAACTAACAAGCAACACAGGTTTGAACTTTTGAAGAGAGCTGGATGGGACGCAAGGACGCAAAAGCCTGTGCTCCCTTCCACATGACAGACAAACAGACAGACAGACGTCACCACTCACATTCCTCTGGTCTCATTAACTTTCGAGAGGCCAGTTTTCAATCATATTTCTCGGAGCTCCATCTTTACCCCACTCCAAGCCTCTCCACTACTGACAACGCTCTCCAGAAAGTCACCAGTTCTCTTCCACCACGACCACCACCACCACCACTCTCAGCATCGCCAGGCAAAAATGACAAAAGCACTCGAGCCAATCAGCGAAGTCACCTGAGCTCATCAAAGGCGCTAGTGATGCCGGTGTACCTCTAAGGAGCACCAGCCCTCAGGGATCTATTAGCCAGACCCCTAAGCTATAAATCTGCCCTACAGAAGCCGCTAACGAACAGAATCCTGCCCCCCTCACCCCAGTAATCCCCTCTTCACATCCCCTTAAGCGTGCGGCTGTCAGCTCCGGCAAGAGTGTCACGGCGGCTCATCGAGAAAGTGAGGTATGAAAGCGAGGATGACACACGTTCCTGAGCAGCCCCGGGGACGTGAAGTGAGCCGTGTCTTGTGCCTGACACGAGCCAGATAATGTGAGTTATACGTGTCTCCAACAAGAAATGATAAAAATAAGTGAGAGAGAGAGAGAGAGAGAGAGAGAGAGAGAGAGAGAGAGAGAGAGAGAGAGAGAGAGAGAGAGAGAGAGAGAGAGAGAGAGAGAGAGAGAGAGAGAGAGAGAGAGAGAGAGAGAGAGAGAGAGAGAGAGAGAGAGAGAGAGAGAGAGAGAGAGAGAGAGACATAACGAAACCTCAAAAATAATAAATAAATAGATAAAATAAAACCTTCCCACAGCCTCGTCCTCGACCTTGAAAAAAAAAAAAAAAAAAAACACACAAAAAGTAGCAGTCAACAAATAGCCAGCAGGAGAAACGCAGCAAACACAAACTCGGCCTTGTTTGTTTGTGTTAGCTTTTGTTTAGTTGTGTTTTGTGTTAGTGCGGTGTGTTAGGCATGTGTTGGTGCGTGCCTCTTGTTCAGTGTGTGTGTGTGTGTGTGTGTGTGTGTGTGTGTGTGTGTGTGTGTGTGTGTGTGTGTGTGTGTGTGTGTGTGTGTGTGTGTGTGTGTGTGTGTGTGTGTGTGTGTGTGTGTGTGTGTGTGTGTGTGTGTGTAGTAGTAGTAGTAGTAGTAGTAGCATAAAATAACAAAATAATGAAACAACAACAACAACAACAACAACAGCAACAGCAAAAACAACATGAGATAATAATAATAGCACCGACAAACATTACCACTATGACTGTAATGTTAATGCACAGCAGTAAACAAGCAAGTATTTGTTTTTTATCCTCACAGATTCTCGGAGCGTGTGATCATAATATGCAATGGTTGTGCTGGGCGGCAGTTTTTATCGCGAATACATCTATTAACTTACATTGCATACTACATAATGCAACAGGGAGCGCACCACCTGACTGACGCTGGCTAAAAAGTAAATAAATAAATAAATGAAAAAAAAATAACAGCAAGTAAAAAAACGATATATAAAAATGTGTTATGAAAAACTGACGAACAGAAGTTAGAAAAACAAAGGTGATTGTTATATTTTTACAGCTTTTTATGATTTCTCAGTTTTTCACACTTATAATTATTTCTCCCACCTTTTTTGTGTCCCAAGCTGCACAGATACATACTATATTCATCACAGCACCAGTTGGCGTCACGATACTGCAAAGATGTACACACTCGTGCCTACGTAGCTTGGACAAACAAAGGAGTCCCAGAACAAGTGAACATCTACGACTTATATGAGATGATTTCCAAAAGCTGACTGGAGTGAAGGTAAGTATTGATAAAGAAACAAATCTCCTGCTGAGAAGAAAAACAGAACAAGAAGAAAAAGGAGGAGGAGGAGGAGGAGGAGGAGGAGGAGGAGGAGGAGGAGGAGGAGGAGGAGAGGAATAAGAGGAAGAAGAAATAAGAAAAAAATTCCTGCTAAGAACAAGAATAATAAGAAAAAGGAAAAAGAAAAGGAAAAGAAAAGAAAAGAAAAATGAAAGAAAAAGAAAAGAGAAGAAAGAGAAGAGACCAAAACAAACACCACCACTACTACTACAACACCCAACACCGTCACACCACCACCACCACCACCACCAATAACAACAACAACAACAACAACAACAACAACAACAACAACAACAACCCTGACGCGGGCCAGTGGCAAGTCCCAGGTGTCGCCTTGCAGTGTCTGAGGAAGGTGCAAACAAGTGATCATGGTGATGTACGGTACGGCTCCCCTACTACAACCCTGTCACACCCTTACACATCCCTAACGACTCAACACTCACATGTCTTCCTCTCTCCATCCTTCTAGTCTTACTTTTCCCTAATGAGATAAAACCACAAGGAAGACAAAGAGAGAAAGAGAGTGCTATACCAACTAACCACTAACCAGAAACGCCAGGCACAGGGAGAAGCGGTGTTGAAATGCTGATTGATGTTCTGAAAAGCCGTGGAGTTTCCTACAAAGGCATGTGACGAGTGCTACAAGAACCAGTAGCGTTAATGACGGCGCCTGTGTACGCACTAACACACTCCCCTTGTCCACTTGCCTCTTATAACCTGAAGTGACGATAAATCTTCACCGGAAAATTACGGCACCGTCAAGCAAACATACTAACTACTTCTCAAATACAAGGCGTGTGTGTGGGCGTGGAGGGGACGCGGCTGTGCGGAGGGGAAAAGCATATTGCGAGAAAAGGAGGAAAGTGTTCATATAATATTAAAATGAAAGAATAGCATGATATATTACTACGACAGAGGTGAAGTGATGAAACATAGCCAAAGGGGAAGGGAGAGGATGAGAAAGTATGATTTTTCTCATCCGGTGTTTGCAATTATGCTACATATCATAAGGAAAAGGGGCAGACTCCACACAGGAACGCGTAAGATACTGAGCGGGATTAACAGTGACCTGGGATTAAGGGTGTAAAATGAACGGCGTAGAGAGGAAAGCTTAGTTCAGAGAAGGTGGCCTGGCATAATAATGGCATGGAGGCTTCAGGTTAGGAAAAATAATGAGGGATTAGCCGATAATGTCTAATGAAGTGGAGGGGGAGGTGGTAAGTGTCGGTGAGGAAGAGGAATGATCTTCTCAAGGCGACGTTAACTCTGCCGGTGATGAACAGTCTCTCTCAAGCTGAACCTCGTGGCGAACAACGATAACTACGCGGTTCATAAGCAAATTCAATCCTATTTAGGTGACATAAATTACATCTATAACGAGTACGCGAGGGAACAATTTAATTATATGTCAATTATCATTTTCGAAATCAGAATATCACATTATTCTTTAGCCGCACATCACAAAGACATACGCGAGGGATGGGCCGCACAGAACATGGTGGAGGCGCCAGCAAAACATGTATTCACTAATAATTAAAGCAAATATATGGTCACAGACAATTTCGGCTGTAAATATTTCACAACTAAATCCCGCTGTCAACCCTCACCGCACAAACGTGGCAATACACACTCATATTTCAAGCCATTCCCTTGCCGCCGCCGCCACCACCGCCACCACCACCACCACCAGGAAACCCCTCACAGACCATCGTATTTACTCATTACCCGAGGAGTCTGGGATGACGACAAGCTAGTACATAGACGCTGAGACCGTGTTTGCTTCCGTGTACACCAGCTCACCTCTACCTAATGATTCCCCGAGTAGTGAGCAAACAGAGGCAACGCTACAGTGGGCTTGTGGTGGCCAGGACCCTCGTAGTTGACATCAGCGGCGCCGTCCCCCGGGAGTGTACCATTACGGGAGTGGCTCTTTTATCATCTTCAGCACGCAGGAAGGAGGGGGAAGTGTGGCTTTATAGCAGGTCTTGTGGCGGGCTTGAGCGGGAGAATGGAGGGTGTTATCAGAGAGGGGCCATGACGAACTGGGTCGCCTCACGCTACCCGCCCACTCCCTCCCCCTCCCCACCATGAGCTGCCTACATCTGCTCCCAGAGACACTCACACGTACAAACTCAGTGCAGGAAATAGACTGGGATGCATAGGGACCGGAAGATAAATGGGCATAAATGAATACAAGATTATGGGCATGATTAAAGAGATAATGATGTATTGAGAGGGTGTCGCTGGTATATTGTAGTACACACACACACACACACACACACACACACACACACACACACACACACACACACACACACACACACACATTAATGCTACACTACCTAACATTAAGCTCATGTCTACACACTTTTTTACCACTACTGTCATACCACAAGTTCAACATACACACACACACACACACACACACACACACACACACACACACACACACACACACACACACCACTTACTTCCCTTCATTCCTTCCCTCCCTCTCTCCTTCCGTCCTCGGCCCGTATGCTGCGTCAGTAAGAAATGACAACACTCTCTGGCTCCGTCTTTTATGGGCTTGGATAAGGAACACTTAGAAGAGTTACGCGTCTCACATATCATCTTTGACAGGGTAAAGACCGACGGAATGACTCACTCTCTCGCCAAGTGTATTTTAGGGAGCGTTTGACTTCCTCTATATTATAAAGTCCTGCTGTACCTTCCCTTCGTAGGGGCGGGGATGTATACGCACACTGTTGTTACTGCTGTATCGCATGTATATTTTTACCATTTATATTTTCAGCGGCTCATGAAAGCGAAATTAAATCACACAATTTAATAATCTTCCTCTGACCGAAAAAAATAAAATGGAAGTCTACTTTCATTGTGTTACTATATTTGGTCACGGGTTTGTGAGCTGCGCGAAAGGTCTACATAATATTTGTTTTCATTTGGAATAACTACAAGGCCCAATACCTTGTTGCAGGCCCGGAACCTCGTTACCGACCAACACTTTATATCCCACGCCGACACGTATTAATTTATTCATTTATTTATTCATTTGCACTTTGCACAATAAATGCT
>NC_059296.1:1130000-1132500 GCF_017591435.1 Portunus trituberculatus
ATGAGTGGACTGGAAGCGTGGTTCCTCTGTGCATCTTTTGGCGACTCGGGAAGCAGAGCCAGTGCCACTACAACGCTTAAAGTTACACACGCAACTATTTACTACAGCGGCGGACAGGACTTCCATGCTGCCGCAAGGTAATTCCAACCCTATTACGACGGCTGAATGAACGGCGCTGCGGCGATGGGAGTTACGGGGCGCTGGATAGCATCAGTGGTGCTGGAGGTGAAAGAGTTAAGAAGCTTGCAGGAAGATGAAGGTGGAAAGTGTTGAATGGGCAGTGTGTCTGGTAAAGGAGAGCTGATACTGATGTTCCTATGTGTTGAATTGTCATTTGCACACAAGAAAAGCACCAGAGAAACTTGGCAACTCAAAGGTGAGGTCATCGCTGGACGGTTGGTACAAGGGAGATTATTTTTGATGGGACTAAAGAAACAAATGTTGACTTCACTTGCCCACAGAAATAGAAGGCGAACTTTGTGGCAGTGCGATGATAAACAAGTAATAATGTGGGGACACTGTACTCCGGCACTGAAAGGGGAGGCAAGTGAAAACGGAGTGAATTGTATGCTGGCGGTGAGTTGTGGTGCGCATGGTGATATGAGGAAACCTGAGCTGCTGTATGACAAAGGGAAACACTGCTGGCTTATTTTTGTGTGTGCAACATATATTTTAGTGTGGCTGTATAGCACGAGTCATGGCTAGGTACATATACGTATTCTTTTTTTCACATGAATTCATAGGATATTCTTGCTCGCTTTTTTTTTTTCTTTTACATATTTAGACATAAAATCCTGTATTAGAGTTTGTTTCATTGGTAAATTTATGTTTGCATATATATTAATTCAGGTTTATTTAGGTGTACCCAATGTGCAGCCAAAACAAATACACGCATGACTTGATGGCGGCTCTCAATGGTGTCAGTGCTCACGTTGAGGTCACACGAAAAAAATACTTTCACTCACCAGCCTTTGATCACACCACCACACCACCACACTGGTCAGCCCGCAACCTCGTCACTCAGTTACTCCACAAGCAGGGGACGAAGCACAAGGACAGCTGCATATATAAATACTCGTACGAGACAGACGCCTCTGCAACTACCACCTTCGTGCTTTTAAGCATCGAGAGTACACTCGAGAACCCGAAGCCCGACCATGGTTGTGTGTCTCCCTTCCCTGCGCCCAATGTGAGGCAGGAGTGTGGCTCCTTGCGGTAAGGACCACCACCATCACTATCACCACAACTCGAGACACGCGCTCATTTAAATTCAGGAAAGCAATTGGCCTCGTTCCCTTCCCCCACACCACCTCCTATTCCCCACCAGTGGGCAGCGTGCCTGAGCAGGTTTACAGTCTCGTTATATACATGTAATAAACTGTACATACCTTCCAACACGTACAAATTATCTCTGTACTCACGCACCTCTTCCTGCTGGGCGGCGCACCTTCCTCTCCTTCTTGTGCTCCGGAGACTCCTGCATGTGGATAATATAAGCAAAAATGACATT
The DNA here is from genome assembly GCF_017591435.1 of Portunus trituberculatus. Classification (NCBI taxonomy): domain Eukaryota; kingdom Metazoa; phylum Arthropoda; class Malacostraca; order Decapoda; family Portunidae; genus Portunus; species Portunus trituberculatus. Next base: position 1,131,511 of record NC_059296.1, read on the forward strand.
AGTGCAAAGGAAGGACATCGGTGACGAAACATTTAATTTTGACATAAGAGGCGAAACCTAACAATCTCTTTGCCAGAGTGTTTTTGCAACTTGGCACTAAGTAGATCCTACATCATGTACTTAGTTTAAGAAAGTAGGGGTGCCACTCCCTTGGACTGGCTCTCGTCAGTTGTGACAGAGTCTATCCACTTGGAAGGAAAATTCTTTCCCTCAACGAACACGAACAGTGCATGAAGATCTTTGTTTGGCTTCCTGAGCTTGTTCTTAGTTTCTGCACAGATTGTGACTCGTGTTCTCTCTTGGCGCGCGTAAAGTAAGGTGTGAGCCATTCTTCCCGGAGACTGACTGCGACACTTTCCCAACTTGTGATCGACAGAGTTGCGTTTTGTCTCGCCAGCAATGCCATCCTTCTCCTCTGTCGTCTTTCCATCTTAACTCGAATTGATGTGAGGAAAGCGACGCCTCCGCGCCATAAATCTTCATCTTCTCTTTTTTATGTGGTGAACACCCGCGCTACGCTCTGCCTCAGGGGACTGCCCCACCCGCAGCCACAAATCGCTTTATCAGGGATGTATTTCATCTACATTACACCAAGGTGTTAACTTCCTAAGTAATGAAACACGTGATATTTTCTGCTTTGGGCTGTAGCACAAAGTAGTGTACGACATGTGTGCCAAAACTTGCAGATACTCTTGACACAGAAATAAAGGCATAGTCATTCATTGCCTTGCGTTTGAGTCACGCACACGACTATCCTCCTTCCCTCCTCAAAGTTGGCTCCTGTGAGTCACGCTCTACAGCCAGCGCTCACTCTTCCCTCCTCAAAACTGGCCCTTTTGAGTCACGCCACCTGAGATCCCGTCCCTTCCCTGTGCCCGCCTCGCCACACACGCTGCAGGACGTCGTTCTCGATGGCAAAATGCAGACAAACCACATTAATCTGAGGGTAAATCAGGACATGAGGGGAAGGTTTATCTATTTTGCTCACTA
>NC_059296.1:1137500-1157500 GCF_017591435.1 Portunus trituberculatus
GGATTTCAAGTAATTCCAGTCTGTCCCAGATTTGTTTTGCTCTTGTATGTAGTCTGATATTTAATGGGTTAGTCTTTGTTTGCGTGTGTATCTGTATAGTGTTCATGGTGTAAGGGTATTTTTGATTGGTGGCAAACCTTAATGCTTTGTTTTGCACTTTCTGTAACTTTCTGATTTGTGAGTTACTCATAGTATGGATAGGAATTGCTGGATAGTCTAAAATTGGGAGTACAAGAGCTTTAATTAGATGTATTTTGATGTTTACAGGCATGTGGTACAATCTGTATGGTATTTTTAAAGCAGCGAGAGCTTTATTTCTTCTGTCTTCTATATGTTTGTAGTACCCTGTCGAAGTAATTTTAAGTCCCAAGCACTTGCCGTTGTTTTTTAATTATATTACTTCTTCATTAATGTTTAATGGGGTAGTTATCTTGGCCCCGAGGTGGATGGGAGTAAATTTTGTGAGATTAGTTTTGATCTTCCAGTTCTCGTAGTTGTTGACTAAGTTGATTTCTCTTGTGGTTAGTAAATTCATCATATTTTTGGATTTTCCATGGTAACCAATGATTTGTGATATGCCGTCAGCATAACATATGTTTAGGTTTCTTGGTGAATTTTCTATGTCGTTTGTGTAGATCGTGTAGAGTGTTGGTGAGAGGACACTTCCTTGTGGTACACCGCATTTGAGATCAAAAGGGGGGCCGACATAATTTTTAACTCTTATAGATGCAGTGTGGTCTGCTAGGAAGTCACATCAAATTTTCTCGATAGTAGTGGGTAGTTCCAATTGCAGTGTTGTAAATTTGATCCCCGAATGCCAGACTTTGTCAAAAGCCTTTGTAACATCTCTTAGTACTATTTTGCACTGTCTCCCGTCGGCTTTTAGTTGTGCTATCTCTTCTGTTATTAGTGCTAGAGTGGTGCGTGCGTCCATCAGTCCCTAGCACTATATTTTCTCCCACCGTCTAGCGGCAGCCAGTCACAGTCCGGCCGCTGGTGTGTCTTCCGTGTCACAGTCGCCACACTCCCCTGCAGCTCAGAGAAATGGCGCCATCGATTCCTAATCCGTTCTTGACGGCGGGCGTCGTGGCGGTGAGTGATGGCGCTCGAATTGGTGGGAATGTGTGCCGCTTCTGTTTCTAAAAAATATATATCATATCGCGATAATCTTTTTACTTCGGGAGGAGGAGGACGCAGCAATCTGGCTCCATTTCATCCGTGAAGGGCCACACGGACGCACCTGCATATTTTCCCATTTCCAATTTCCGCACTTTAAACGGAGTTCAGTTTTGCCCGAGATATGAAATACCTGCGAATAATAAACAGATGGCAAACTCCAAAACTGAGTCGTAATACCAGGTCGGTTTTCCCTCTCAATAAATATCGCGAGAGAAATATCCACCCTGCAGCAGCGCGGATTCATAAGCTTCCCGCCCCACTGCCCCGCGTGATGCCACATGGCGGGTGTCTTTGTAAACACGGTGCCTCAGACGTGGGCATTTTAAAAAACGTGCACTAACGGAACATTCAGCGCTGTTGACATGCATATATACATACAAAATACACACACACACACACACGGTAGCTCAGTGGTTAGAGCGCTGGCTTCACAAGCCAGAGGACCGGGGTTCGATTCCCCGGCCGGGTGGAGATATTTGGGTGTGTCTCCTTTCACGTGTAGCCCCTGTTCACCTAGCAGTGAGTAGGTACGGGATGTAAATCGAGGAGTTGTGACCTTGTTGTCCCGGTGTGTGGTGTGTGCCTGGTCTCAGGCCTATCCCAAGATCGGAAATAATGAGCTCTGAGCTCGTTCCGTAGGGTAACGTCTGGCTGTCTCGTCAGAGACTGCAGCAGATCAAACAGTGAAACACACACGCATGCACGCACGCTCTCTCTCTCTCTCTCTCTCTCTCTCTCTCTCTCTCTCTCTCTCCTGTGGGATCAATCTGAGATATGACTAGATTATGCGACTCCGGGTTGTGACTGAGATGGAGGACTCTGTGGGCAACACGCACGAAGACCACACGCACACACACACACACAGTCCTACCCGAAGATCGGTCTATGAGCTCGGAACTCGCTCCGTAATGGGGAAGACTGGCTGGGTGACCAGTAGGCGACCGAGGTGAATCACACACACACACACACACACACACACACACACACAGTCCTACCCGAAGATCGGTCTATGAGCTCGGAACTCGCTCCGTAATGGGGAAGACTGGCTGGGTGACCAGTAGGCGACCGAGGTGAATCACACACACACACACACACACACACACACACACACACACACACACACACACAGAGAGAGACTCCCTCGCTCAAAAGGGAACCTGTGAGTTGACTTGCTGTAATAACATCAACTCATAATGGCTGCAGTCTGTCAATAGACCAGCGAACGTACTAATGAAGCCTTGCACACACACACACACACACACACACACACACACACACACACACACACACACACACACACACACACACACACAGGCCACTTGAGACGGTTCAGAACCACGGGGGTGCTTCAATTAAAATGCATTCCAATAATTCATAGCACAAGTCCAATACCGAGTAGGAGGCGGGCGTGGGCTTGGTGAAGATGCTTTGCCTTACATACCAAGAGGCTGAAGAGTGGAGCGAACCAGGCGGCGAGGCGAAGGGTGGGGGAAGGGTAGGAGAGGGTGTGGTGGGGGGATGACTGTACACAATTACCGGCACCAAGAGGGCGTGTGCTGCCATGGTGAGTCGCGCAGTAAGGTGAGGTAAAGGAGTTCGTCAAGGGAGCTCCATGACTAAAGGAGAAGTGGTTTTAGTCATTGCCAGGAGAAAAAAATAAGGAAGAAAGAAGAAAGTGGAGCACGGACGAGGTGGAGGTGGTAGTGGTTGAGGTGGTGGCGGCGGTGGTGGTGAAGGACGGAGGAGGTGCGGAAGAAACCAGATGAGGAAAAAGTTATGGAAGGGGACCCAGTTTTGTCCAAAGAGTTACTTACAAAAACTGTAGACAAAAATAAGAGACATCTCAAAAGGAATATTCATGAACGTTGAAAAAGCAGTGGAAGAAAAAACAGATAATAACATATTTATAAAAGCCAGAATAAAAAGGAAGGCGGTAGGAGTTGGGGAGGGACTGAACGCTTTATGAAAGGAGGAGGAGGAGGAGGAGGAGGAGAATAAAGGAAAAAAAAAGGGAGTAAAAAGTAGCGAAGGAAGATGAGGCGAAGAATAAAAAAATCAACAACAGAGAGTGTCGCTTGGGACAAGAAAGAGACAACCTAGTGCAGGGCGGCACAGGCTCGGCGACGCCCTCTCCCCATGGCTCCATTGTGCAGCGTACCGCCCCCCGCCCTCCGCCAGCAGCCCCTGCCGCTCTAGTGGGAGGAAATAATTCAGCAGCGTGGTGTGTGGGCCGCAGGGGTGTCGTGTCCATCCTTCAAGTTATCCCTGGGTGGCTGCGGCACCTCACTACACGCCCAACGACCCCTCCCCCCACTCCTCGTTCTCTCTTCTCCGTCTCCTCATCTTGATGTTTCCTCCTTCCTTCCCGCCAAGAAAGGAACCAACATTTCACACATGCACGATCGCTCGCCATCCCGGCGTGGCGGACGAGCAAAAGATATCTCCTATCTTAATTACGTCGTACACATTTCATCACAATGTGTTCAATCTCTCCAAATTCAAGATTCAAAGAATAAAATGGCAACCTTTTTTTGAATAGGCTCATATATTCTTGGTCTATCTCACGGTCTTCAGAATCCCACGTTCGTAGAAGAATATGAAGAAATTGAAGTCAAGGCTATCAGTCAGCAGGTAGGCAGGGCAGTGAGGCGGTGGGGTGGGAGCGGCGAGCACACCCACCAGCAGGGAGGCTCTTTGGCCAATATTGTGCCAGACACCAGACGGAGACAACATAACTTCCCGGAACAACTGGTGGTGAATGTAAAACTTGATGCACACAAGCCACAATAATTCCGCGACACTCGCTGTGTTGTGGTGGGGTGCAGCGTGCGCCGCTTACATGACGCTGTAATCACATTAATGGAATACTATTCCAATACTTTCGTTAGGAAGGACTGAGATCGCGCGCGCACACACACACACACACACACACACACACACACACACACACACACATATATATATATATATATATATATATATATATATATATATATATATATATATATATATATATATATATATATATATATATATATATATATATATATATATATATATATATATATATATATATATATATATATATAATAGTTTGGTGTAGTATTCTATTTCTGTAGCATTCAGTAGTGGTTTATTCGTGGGTTAAGATGATGTTTTATGACGCGGCTTGGCTTTGTAGAGCGTGCTGTTGTCGTCTCCTGCTGCCTTGTACACTCCCTCAAACGTCTTGCATCCCCAGAGACACGTCCACGCCGCCCACGGCGTTGTCCCATTTCGCTGCCACTCTACGGCACGGCATCACTAGACATTCCTGCCGTGCGACGCTCTCCTCAGGGGTGTGTCATCTACTGCTGGCTCGGGCATGTTACCCCTACGTGTCTCTCGCACTGCATCTGCCTTCCAGGACAATGTGATGGGGCGTGGAACTGCGGGGAAGGTTGCTGGCCATCAGCAAGGAGGCCAGTGCCCACGTGGCGCACCCTGACGCTCCCATCAGTCGCTGTGTTCATTCTATGTGAACGAGATCATCTCACAGTAGTGATGATGTCGTCACTAGACTGTGACTCCCTAATGAATGTCTGTACTCGTATATTTCATATACTTCACATTTTATAAATCATTTTGTAAAATCTATTGCTTTGATTCTGTAATTACATTTGCTCGCGTTGGCTTTCAGTTTTCATTCTGACAAAAATTCGCCTTTTTTTTTTCCTCATAGAGAACCGACTCACACACACCCACCCACCCACACACACACACACACACACACACACACACACACACACACACACACACACACACACACACATTTTGCCTCGTTCCAGAACAATAATTTTTCATTGGTGTATTATATAAATAAACCTGACCCAAACATTAAAAGAGTGAGGCTCGGCACTGCATGGCTTTGGTTCACTGTACAAAATCAGACTCCCAAATTTTCCTTTTCTTGACCTCTAAGGAGGGTTTCAAATCTGTTGGAGAGAATTAGAGCTTCATGTCAGAAGAGAGCTTTCTGACAAGCCAAGTGTAACACCATCCACTGTGACGCGTCGGTTCACAGATAACAAGCGACAATAATCCCGCGCCCCAACACACTAGCCGTCCACCCGCGGCAGATAGGGCGGGCGAGGACGAGGAGGGACGAGCGGCCACCCATTCCTGCCATACTGAATGACACAAACCAGAGACAAGGGGCGGCAGAGTAGCCAAGTGGCAGGCCAGCTTCCAGAAGGAGAGGGAGAGACAGCACAGGGAGAGGGAGACAAGGGGGAGTTTGGATAGAGGTTATAAAGTGAACCTGCCAAGCCTAAGCCAAGCCTCCGACACCAGGCACCTGTTTTCAGATATTGACGCACGTGTCCAATCATACTTCAGTTCTGTTTCCAATTCTCTTCTGGGCCTGGTATGTAATATTTCGTGGAGGACTACAGCACAAGAAGAGGCATGTGACCAAGTGCACTTTTGAGCGAGAACAAAGGAAGACGTGATATGCGGAATTTCATATGGAACGACAAAAAAATGGACCTTCAAAGACTAAATGAAAATAACGGATAAAAAGCACCGCCAGGTCACATTAATAAATACATTTATTCACGAAATAAATATGCGTCGCCGTAAATATTGCATCACTATTTACGCACTTTTAACGCTTATGGGGAAACGATTCTTTATTCCCTGGCAATAACGTATATTAAACACTGCAAGAACAAAGGCTAGTGTGTCTCGTCTCTCCTACTCGGGTCACCTCTCCCCTCTCCCCTCTCCCCTCGCCCCGCCGTGCTGCATGGTCGCCGCGCCACACCGTGAATGATGAATGCACACAAGTGTTTGCCGTAACATAGTACGCCAACATCTAAACACGTACAAAATTACACAAAGATAAGCAGAAGAGTATGAGTTCTCGTGTGTGTGTGTGTGTGTGTGTGTGTGTGTGTGTGTGTGTGTGTGTGTGTGTGTGTGTGTGTGTGTGTATTTCTTTGCTTTTACCTTCATCATTGTGGTTTGGCCGAAGCCGGGTTTAGGGATCACGGGTTTGAACCCTTCAGCTACACGCCGCGGCAGGAGCCAGGCCGCCATCCCGAGAGGCGGGACACAACCCCCGGTACCCACTCTCTGCTGGGTGGACAGGGGCGCGGGTGCGAGGAGACCGCCCAACCTTCTCCGCTCCGCCCGTGTGTGTGTGTGTGTGTGTGTGTGTGTGTGTGTGTGTGTGTGTGTGTGTGTGTGTGTGTGTGTGTGTGAGAGAGAGAGAGAGAGAGAGAGAGAGAGAGAGAGAGAGAGAGAGAGAGAGAGAGAGAGAGAGAGAGAGAGAGAGAGAGAGAGAGAGAGATTCTCTACGGCAGTGCTAGTGCTGGACAAGTCACCCAGCCACCCATCTTGCCAGCTAACCAAGGAGGGAGGTGGATGACACATGGCGCCACCACCACCACCACTACTACCTCCACCCACGACAATGACTGAGCATCGCCTCTTGATACAAAAAATACCGAGTAAGAAAAACAAACAACTTTTTCCGTGGCGGGACGTAGCGGGCTGCATACGGAAAGTAAATAAAGCTTTGTGTGAGTCTGGGTTGTCACAGCAACGCCAGCAGACTCGCCTTAGGGCCTTGGGAGAAAGACTAACTGGATCTCTCAGGGTGGGTAAAAGCGGGTCCTGGGAGGCGCAACCACGCCAGGAGTACTGCTGCCAGCTGGGCAACACGATCATCACACTCCTTAGGGCGCCGCATGCCTCCTGTCTCCAATCCTTTGTTCCGTAAGAAAAAAAAAAAACGGAAAGAAAAAAGAAAGAAAGGAAGAAAGTGTGTGTGTGTGTGTGTGTGTGTGTGTGTGTGTGTGTGTGTGTGTGTGTGTGTGTGTGTGTGTGTGTGTGTGTGTGTGTGTGTGTGTGTGTACAGACAGAGACGTGCTGTAAAGTAACACACAAATATGACACAATACATGAATAATATGTTCTTCACTTCTCAGGTTTGTAATTAACCACAATGTGTCATTATACTAAAAGAGAAAATATCTTTAAGTGTTTTTGTTTCGTAAAAAAAATAATAAATAAATAAAAAAGAGGAACCTATTGAGAAAGCTTTCCCATTATGATGAAAGCCTATTATAGTCTGTCAAGAAGGATTGGATCCTTAAACCGATAAAAGAAAGTAAATCAAAAGGTTTAAAAAAACTAGTAAGGTTAACAATGGCCTCGGGACAGTTTCGTGAGGCCTATGACGTTAGGTGAACCTCAAGAAGACCAAGCCATCCTCAACGCTGCCAGACCAAAACCTCCCCCCCCCACACACACACCAGCCCTTACCTAATGCCAACAAACACTAGGTCCTATTCTTCCGGCCTACCAAATCCCAACCACTTATTTTCCACAACCCAGCCTTCTCTCTTCCACTGCCTCCAACACTACAGCACCACAGCTCCACTTCAACAGCAATACAAGTCCTTTTACACAGGTTATCACAAATCAGACCCTCTTTTCCACAACCAAGTCTCTTCTCTTCGACTTCCCTCAGCCCAATAGACCTACTTTTCCAAATTCCAGCCATCTCTCCTCCATTTCTCTCAGTTCAACAGCACTACAGCCTTCCTTACTACACCTTACTGCACCTACACCACCCCAAACTCCTCTCTTCCACCTTCTTCCACCCAAAACTTCCTTTCATAGCAACATCTCAACGTACACTAACGCTAACCAACTGCCAACACACCCCAGCTTTTCCTTTCTCTCAGGCCTACAGCAATCCAGCCTCTTCCTTTCCACGGCCCCGCCACACCCCAGCGCAGGCCACCACGACCCACTAAGCCAACACCAGCTACAGCCTCGGACATTGTTCAGAATTATATCCAGTTCAGTTGGTCTTTCTTGTGAGTCTGACCACCACCACCACCACCACCTTCACCACCACCATCTGCTCGGTTACAACCCCGCTCCCCAGGCCCCCTCACCACCCAGCCACTCACACTGGATCCCCCTCATCACCACCGATATATAACCCCTCACCACTCCCTCCCTCCTATACCACTAACCATGTTTCGTTCAGGCCTGTTTTTCTTAACTTATTTCTTGTTCCAGGACATTATGATTGCGTCACAGAGCGAGACAGATCTCCTTCCAGGCTGCGGTGTCTTGGCTGAGGAAAAGTTTCCTTGAGAGCCTTAAAAAATACGGCGGTAAATCAGGCTGGCAAGACAGATGGTGGCGGGGGTGGAGAGAGCGGGAGGGAAAAGCCGCCGCCGCCACGCCCCTGATCGCCGCCATTAGCATCGTATCAAATATAAAAAGAACGAAAGAAGGAGTGACACCTGAAAAATGTTCCTCGTTTTTTCCTTCCCTGGGGCCAGACGGTGGGAGAAAAGTGTGTGTGTGTGTGTGTGTGTGTGTGTGTGTGTGTGTGTGTGTGTGTGTGTGTGTGTGTGTGTGTGTGTGTGTGTGTGTGTGTGTGTGTGTGTGTGTGTGGTTTAACGTCTTGGAACTATTTGCCCAAGCTTGATAATCAGGTGGTTTGGTGGCTAGTGCCTAGTCAATAAAGTGGTTGAAAAGAAAACTCACTATATTCATTGATAAGGAAGATAATATGGTATGAATATTTCACACAGGGACCACCACGTCAAAATTTTGCTATTGATTTCTTGCAGATTCCCTGTGTCTTTATGCTTTACGCTGTTTCTGTTACAACACTCCCGGATGCTTGTATCAGTATGTGACGCAAGCTGCTAATCAGTAAATGTTGCGAACTCTATATAATAAAACGTATTTATTCATCCTGATCATGTCAACACCTGCAGTAAATCACATGCATAATTTCAGCAGATTACCTAATGCAAATCATAATTTTCAAAAGTGGGTCACACAAACATTTATTACCAAGTCTCTTAAAGAGACATGCAACACTGCATGTGTTCGCTGCTCGCTGCGCTGCAAAACAATGAGCGCAAGTCTTTCACAGGATTTACTGCTTTGGCTGTAGGAAAAAATAATCTTTTTTCACATTTAGAGATTCCAATACATTAAACATTTGGGTTTTACCAAATTATTTTTATGTACATAAAGACTTCCGTTGCTTTAAGCAAGCATTAGCCTTTTTTTTTTGTTTAAGCGTAAAATTTTACAAACATATTGAAATACATTTTCAAGAATTGCCAGCTAAAAGTATTACTGTAGGAATTTTTTGAACCATAAAAAGTATTGATTAACAGCTTGAATCAAATACAAACAAACATTTAGACATAGTAACGTACACGCACACGCATACATGCACGCACGCAGGCACACACACACACACACACACACACACACACACACACACACACACACACACACACACACACACACACACACACACACACACACCACTAAACCTTAACAATTACAAAAGGACAACTAAAACCACACCGTGACCCGCACCACCTCACTTGTGATATCGTTTAGCGGCCCGTCCCTTATCTGCAGCTGAAATACGACAGACGCTTATCGTGTGTGTGTGTGTGTGGTGAGAGAGAGAGAGAGAGAGAGAGAGAGAGAGAGAGAGAGAGAGAGAGAGAGAGAGAGAGAGAGAGAGAGAGAGAGAGAGAGAGAGAGAGAGAGAGAGAGAGAGAGAGACTGGGTAGTGGCTACGTAATTAGGAACGACGAGCAAGACAGAATATTTGCTCTCCTCCCACGGGTTCTCCTTGATCCCCGCCTCACACAACGGCGAGTCTGGCGGCTCTATCCTGGGTTATTAATGTCCTGCGTTGCCCTGGTGATGGTGGGGTGGTGATGAAGTGGTGATGAGGCAACCAGCAGCAAGGGCGAACCAGAGTAAAGGAGAGAAAGCTGGAGATTGTCAGATGTCACGGGTCTCTTGTACTAAAGAAAAGGATTGGGGTCCCAGGAGGAGGAAGAGGAGGAGGAGGAGGAGGAGGAGGAGGAGGAGGAGGAGGAGGAGGAGGAGGAGGAGGATAAAAGAAGATCACACAAAAAGAAGGAGTAAGATAAATTATGACTGATGTTGATGACAGAGATACAAAATGGTCGTTGACGAGTAGATATAATGATGGTAACCAGGAGGAGGAGGAGGAGGAGGAGGAGGAGGAGGAGGAGGAGGAGGAGGAGGAGGAGGAGGAGGAGGAGGAGGAGAGCAACAACAAGAACAACGAAAACAACAAAAACAACAACAACCCAAGTACCAGCAACTGCAGCAGAAGTATGTGACAGTCGGAGAATAATAACTGAAGAAATGAGACGAAGGAAAAAAAATGAAAAAACAAAAACAAAAAAACAGAAGAACAAGAACAAGGAGAACAAGACCAAGAAAAGAATAAGAACAAGACAAAAAGAAAATAATGCTGAGGACAGGGTGACGTGAGGAGACGCCCAAGATTTTTCAGGCAGGCAAATAAAACTTCATCTTGTCTCAGGATGGATAGTGACTTGAAACAACACAGAACACAAGAAAGCTCCGAGTATGATGAAGACGTATGGTGATGAAGATTTAGGATAACGCAGTACTGGGAGTGTGTGTGTGTGTGTGTGTGTGTGTGTGTGTGTGTGTGTGTGTGTGTGTGTGTGTGTGTGATGAGGGGGCGATTGGGGAGGTGGGGGGAGGAAGGAAGCCATAATGTAAAAGTGCGTGAGTTAAATTAAGCAAAAAATTGAGAATAAAATGGTGTTTGCATCGATGTGGATTTAAGAAGCAAACCCAAATTATTCCTGAAGGTCAAGCAATTAACCGCATGGCATCTTTAAATCCACATTCTCTCTCTCTCTCTCTCTCTCTCTCTCTCTCTCTCTCTCTCTCTCTCACACACACACACACACACACACACACACACACACACCGTAAGTCTTATCGCAGCATTAATTGTTCCGCTACGCGCCCCGCTGCCCATTGACACGATTCTATTATCCTGCGTGGTGCATGTTCAGCTCTGCGTGAGGGAAGAAGGGAGTAAAGGGGATGCAGCCACCGAGGACGACGTCTGTGGCTTCAAAAATATAGAGAAAAAAAAAAGAAACTACATAAAAGAGCAAAACGAGGAAGGGAGTGAGTGAATCAAGTGTAGTTAAGATGCCTCATTGACTGAGACTGCTTGGACGGGGCGTGATAAGGATGGACGCTGCCCCGCTTCGTGCTTGTGTGGTCACGATATATCTAACAGCAAGTCTCTTTCTATCAGACGAACTTTGCACAACTTCACCCAAGCCTCTTAAACAGTTACTGACTCAGAACATCTCACCTCGCTCCTGTGCTGCCTGGAATGGACCACCAGCATCCCACTGGTGCGTTGCGGTGTCCATACCTGAATATTTGCAAGGTTTCATTCCTAAAGATGTCTTTCAGGTGTTTCAGACGTCTTCTCGGCTTAAACCTTACATGTTAGACGGTAGGACCGTCCCGCTAATTAAGGATTGTTCCCTTGTTAGTGTTGCGCGAGGAAACTGAACTCTGTGTAATACACTAATTGCTTCATCCAGTGTAGTTACCTTGTTACAGTTAGCGAAGGAAGTTAACTTGCTGACTTGCTGGCGAGTGATTCGCACACGTTGCCACGGCGCTACTTGCTTTGTTAGCGTTGGCATGGGTGATCGCCCTGCCAGTGTTGCCACAGCCTGGTTAGCATGCAGCGGCCGTTCACGTAATTAAAAGTTTACGGATGAAAGTGTTAAAGGCCTGGAGGCAGATCGTGGACAGGGAGCCACGGTGGGCGATGCAGCAAGGCAGTCCGGGAAGGGACTGAGTTGCTTGACTGCTGCTGCAGGGCTGACCAAGGTACGAGACTCGACCAATGTAGGAGAAACATTCTCCTCGAGGTGAGGGCAAAGTGTTCTACAAAGTGCAAAGCTGTCATGACTATAGGTTTTGCGAAAAGATGTGAATCTTTTGCTGGAAATGTATAATTAAAGAGTTTGCTGATTCTCCGCAGGTCATTGCATGAAACAAAATACAAGGGACAGCAACAAAAATGGACAAATGAATTAGTAGAATTTGAATATTCAGCAAATAAAAAAAAAGAATAGATAAATGACTACAGTAGACAGTTTAGATATTCAAGAAAAAAAGAGAAAAAAACTAGATAAAATAAAGACAGAAAGAGACAATATCCAATTCCAAAGCATCACAGAATATTGCAAAACAGTAGTGGCAATGCGTCCTGAGCAGCGCGGACTGGTGCGAGTGGAGGAGAAATTCTGCCATGCGGAGGAGGAACGCCATTAATTGCAAAGTGGAGGCAGGAGACCAACTCATCGCTCCGCCAATTGACCTCCACACTTCTGGCTTTTTGAGACCAGGAGTGCGAGGCGGGTGTGTGGCGTCCATTATGCAGGTGGACCCGAAGGTGGCGGCGTGGGCGTCATGATGCACGGGGTGAGGCGGGGTGAGGTAAGTGTAGCGTTTCCCTAAGACTGCTGGGGATAATGAAGGTTAAAGCAGTGCTGCCAGTGGTCCTGAGTGGTGGGGGTGGTGGTGGTGGTGGTGGTGGTGAAAACATGCGGTGCATAAAGGTGGTGGTGCATGAGGAGCCCTACTGCTCTGTTACGGTGATGCTGGGGAAGCAGTGCCGCCAGTGGTAGCCATGCACAGACACTCATTTCTCCTGCATAGCTTACATGAAGAGCGGGTCAACGTAGGGCGCCGCGCCAAAGTGTTATGCCGGGATTTCTCAATCGCAGCCATTATGTATCTTCAGTTTGGGGAACTCGCTCCCTCAGATATTGGCTGCCGGAAAAGAACACAATGAACCATAAGGTACAATTACGTCTTTATACTTTGATTCTTTTCATGACTTCTTATTTTCTTTTCTTTTCGGTGCCATTTCGCACTTGTTATTGAAGGACGAGCTGCTTCATGGTGTAATGATGATGATGATGAAAGAAACAAATACACACACACACACACACACACACACACACACACACACACACACACACACACACACACACACACACACACCTTGGCTGTTCACCCCGTTATGGAGATGAGGGCACACACCACCGGCCAGGTGTAAGGTGAGCCGGTACAAATGCACGCTCTGTCACCCGGCATCAGCACTCCGTCTGCTGTGGCTCGTCTCAAGTTACTGTGTCTCCCCGGCACTCCTCCCTGCCTCTGCTGCTCCCCTCTGCCGACCCTACTGCTGGGATAATTGTATTAGGATTATTTTTAAACCTATTCACTTCCAGCCGAATTTAGAGGCGACGGTGTGATTACCATTAAGGGCGGCAGGGTGAGACCCAGGACCGCGGCCCTAAAACACCGGGCAGAGTGTGGCCCTCTCCGGCGGCCGCTTTCGGTCGGGGTGGGGCAGGGCAGGCTGGGATGGAGCGGGACGGGGCGGAGAAGCATGTGATAAAAGTAAAAATATGCTACAAAATGATGGCTCCTTTTTTCCAAAATAGCAAGAGACATACGTTATTTCAATATTATGAGCTGTAACTTCATGCATTAAAATTTGTCGTTGGCAATACGCTGTTTGAATTCTTTTTTCCTCCAAACGACGTTAATTATATAATAAAACGATTAAGCCTCACAGGGCGCAGACTTCAATATTTCTTTATACTAATTATCATCCAATGATAAATTGCTGTGGAGTTTTTACTGACAAAGGCTTTCAGTTTTTCCGGTCCCCTCTCCCACCCTCTCACCACCCCCCAGGCTTGTGTTAGCAGTCTTCTGACAGTACCAACACTAACAATCAACACAGGACCATCACGCTCCATGCTCAATACAAAACTCTTCTGTCAGTGTATCACCAATTACTGAAGAGACAAAACAATGTTGCGTTCAAACACAAACAATCGAAATTCGTAGTCAGTGTTCTGTTAGTTAAGAGCTAATGTTGATTATTTTATTTTTTCCCGTGACACATTAGATACAGAGCAGGATTGCTTCAAACTTTGCGCCACCTCCTCATCGAGAATAATGAGATACAGTCATCAAAGCCCTACGTCAGGGCTTTTTGGGGCACGACCTGCATCACTTGAAAAAAAAAAAAAAAAAAAAAAAGGAAATGAAGCACCGATTCGCACGAGGACGAGGTGACACAGTGACACGACACCTCACACCTCTGCCTCTACGTGACCCCGGAACTGAAAAGTGTGAGTCAAGGCCAGTCAAAACTTCAGTTGACCCTCATTACTGTGGTGCCATTAGTATTCAGGGACTTTGAGCATGAATGAGCGGCAGCCTGTACGGCGCGGCGGCCAAGTTGGAGGGGGGGAGGCACAACAGAGCGGGAAACATTCCATCAAAGTGTTATAGCAGGCATTTTCCTTTTGTCACAGAAATACAGGACAACGCAATCAGTGAGTAGGACTGACAAACTACCGCCATGGAAAGA
The DNA here is from genome assembly GCF_017591435.1 of Portunus trituberculatus. Classification (NCBI taxonomy): domain Eukaryota; kingdom Metazoa; phylum Arthropoda; class Malacostraca; order Decapoda; family Portunidae; genus Portunus; species Portunus trituberculatus. The sequence continues at coordinate 1,152,004 of NC_059296.1, forward strand.
TTCAAAATATTTGCTATGAGGTTTTTTGGTTTATTTTCGTATACGATAATTGTGACTAAATTTTATTAGCGTGCCAAACTATACATTCCTTTTATACTCACCGTTCAGTAATAATTGAAAGCGATGGAGCAGCTTCCCAACAGTGAGGACCAAATGCCACGAATACCTGCCTGTCTGGCTCGTCACGCAGCGCCAGCAACACCAGAATGGAAGCAAAAAGTCAGGCTACGTCGGCTTCCACTGCTACACGTGGATCCCATACAGTGACGCGCACCACTCCCGTGACTACGCCACCTGTGCATTCATCGTCAGTGCTTACGTAATGGAGCAAGCAGTCAAAACATCAGTATGACAAGGAATGGCACAAGCAAGTACAGTACAAGTCCACAGGTGTTCTCAAGGCTCACGGCGCAGGACACAGGTCCCTTGGTCCTTGTCTTGTCCCCAGCACTTCGCCAAGCCTCCCCCAGGCGGCCATAAAGCCTCGCCGAGCGCGTCGTGAACCAAACCTAACTCAAACGAATAGCATTCTCCGCTTACTCGTCCCAGCATCCAGCGGGAACGTCAGCCATAAAGGCACAATGAAAGCCTAAGTTATGCAGGAATAAAAGCGAAACGAAAGAAACCTAGTCACTGGCCGAGAGGCAACGTGCACGCCGCTGGTGCTTTCACTCAGGCATCAAGTTTAAAACACTCGCTGGATCGCCTTTGTACGTTATGATGTAGCTCGTTTGATTAAGAAACAACACTCGAGTCTGTCAAAATAATACGTCCTCTTCATCCACAAAGGTTATCACACCCACCCATCCACCCACACACACACACACCCCGCGTAGTGTAGTGGTTAGCACGCTCGACTCACAATCGAGAGGCCCGAGTTCGAGTCCCGGAAAGCGGCGAGGCAAATGGGCAAGCCTCTTAATGTGTGGCCCCTGTTCACCTAGCAGTAAATAGGTACAGGATGTAACTTGAGGGGTTGTGGCCTCGCTTTCCCGGTGTGTGTTATGTGTGATGTAGTCTCAGTCCTACCCGAAGATCGGTCTATGAGCTCTGAGCTCGCTCCGTAATGGGGAAGACTGGCTGGGTGACCAGCAGACGACCGAAGTGAAAATTACACACGCACACACACACACACACACACACACACACACACACACACACACACACAGCTACATGGTGAAGCATCCCTTGCATGAAATAGTATTTTTCCCGCTTGAGGAGAGTGATGGTCCCCTTCATTACTGACAAGGCTGAGAGGCGATATGGACAAGAGTGAAGCCGGGAATTTACCATCCAAGTACTGGTAGTGGCTGTGGTGGTGTGGTGGTGGAGGCAGTAGAGGGTGAGTGACATGAAGGAAGCGTAGTGTGGGCGCAAAGTATTGCTTCCTACCACATAAAATTTATTATAAATCAGGTTATTTTCCTATGAGGCCCATCATTCAAAGACTGTGATAAGTTGGCCTCTGACGGATATTTCCTCTATTACTGGTGCAAAGAACTTGTTACATTTCAAATAAATCCCAATACTTGTTCACTAGAGTCTATCGAAACTAGCGTAAGATTGCAAAACATTTGGGAATACTGGTCACTAATTTAGCAGCGATGTACAGCTTTTGTTTGTGGTTGTGACAGGAAATAAACAAATAACAAAGACTCTGGTATGAATAGCATGATATTACGTAACACTAACGAAGACCCACTGGATATACAGTTGTGTGATTACAAGTATCACTAACAGTTAAGTGAAGGTTCATCTGTTGGCTTACAAAACCTTTTTTTCAAAGTTTCCGGAATAGAAAGTGCGCAAATTTTAATATAATTACCGATGCTTCCGCCTGGTGCTGCAGGAAAAGCACGTGAAAACTCTCCAGTTATGATGAGCATGAATACAACTGTTGAGAGTTTTGTTGTTCAATGCAATGTGTGTGTGTAATTCACTGTTTGATCTGCTGCAATCTCTGACTGCAGCAGAGCTCATTATTTCCGATCTTCGGATAGGCCTGAGACCAGGCACACACCACACACCGGGACAACAAGGTCACAACTCCTCGATTTACATCCCGTACCTACTCACTGCTAGGTGAACAGGGGCTGCACGTGAAAGGAGACACACCCAAATATCTCCACCCGGCCGGGGAATCGAACCCCGGTCCTCTGGCTTGTGAAGCCAGCGCTCTAACCACTGAGCTACCGGGCCGTGTGTGTGTGTGTGTGTGTGTGTGTGTGTGTGTGTGTGTGTGTGTGTGTGTGTGTGTGTGTGTGTGTGTGTGTGTGTGTGTGTGTATGAACCATGGCGAAGCATGGCACCCCAAGGCACTGGCATGACAACACACTTCCCGGACACTGGATGGCACTTGGACAGTCTCATCTCACATACATTACAACTTTTACACTTGGCGTAATGTTTTCACACAGAACTTCCTGCAAATCCCTGACGAGTTACTTAGTACACAGCTTCGTAATATATTATGCGTGGTGACGAGCCAAACAGTGTTACAACATAAGCTACATGGGCGTCGCCAGCCGTCCAACCATTGAAGCCAGAGTTTATTGGGGTCCGTCACGCACCTCCGGCACAAAGATCTCACGAAGTTTTCACTGATTGCAGCCAAAACAATATGTGTTGGGAAAATAGGCATCACAAGCGACACTTACAACATTATAGATAATAAATTATTTAACGTAATAGTGAAGATTTAAAAATGCACATGCCACAGAAGGAAAAGGGTATTTCAAGAATGGGAAAACTTTAAGTGAGCATATAAAAGATAATAATGAGAAGTACAATATAAATGATGTGACTATTTTAGGTGTATGGAGAAGGAGGAGAAGGGGAAGCAGAAGGAGAAGAAGAAGAAGAAAGAACAAAAAAAGATGATGACAGAAGAGAAGAAGGAGAAATAGAAGAAGAAAAAAAGACAAGCAACAATATCAGTAGCAGCAACAACAACAACAACAAAAGTAATCATAATGATCCAAAACAACCACCACTAGCAACACATTTCACTACAATCACCACCAGGACTTCATTCTTCCTCTCTTTCAACACTACTACTCTCTCTCTCTCTCTCTCTCTTTCTCTTTTCCCCTTTCCACCCCCCCACCCGTCCTTCCCCACTCCACGGTCTTCCATTTCGCCAAGTATACTGCAAACTTGGGGCGGCAGAATCACAGGAATCAACAAGACATTTAAGTGTCTGCAGACTTGCACGAGAACCTCCCGCCGGCCTCCAGGTGATCACGCCCTAACTCTGGCTTAATTAACTTACCTGATGGACCGCGTCGATTGGTTAACTTTGACTTAAAGCTCATTGGCGGGAAGCAAATAATTCCCTTGACGTCACTTTCCCTTCCTCCTCCTCCTCCTCCTCCTCCTCCTCCTGCTCTTTCACTTCCTCCTCCTCTTCCTCAGCCAAATGCAGATAGGGAGCGATAATTAATGAGACTCAATGCTGCTGTTTGGAATGTTTTGTTTCCTCCTCTATGTAGTTTTCCCTGGCTACAATTTTTCCCGCCTTTCTATGTTATGAAATATTGCAGTAATATATCATTATAATCGAGTTTGCCCACACTGGTGAGTCGGGTTTTATAACACGTTTGCAGATTGTCTTTACAGCTCACTATTTGTTTACTCCCCTTTTTATCTTTTTTTTACTTTTTTTTTTATTCCATCTATTTATCTTTGTGATTTATCGCGGCTGTTGTGGGGGTGGTGTGTCGGCGCTCCCTCTCCCTCTCCCTCCCATACACCCCTTCCCTCCCTCCCTTGCCACTGGTCCTCCCGCATACCCGCCTACCCGTCCACTCCATCCATTATCCATTCACTCCCGAAGCGTAGTCCTTGTCCGCTTATTTCTTTTTTTAACCCTTTTTTCCTTCCTGTTCATACAGTTTCTTCCTGATGGATTTATCACGCGGCGATCTCATTATTTTCTCATTATAACAAAAGAAGAAAAGTATTCATCAAAGGTAATGAGAAAGTCGATGGAGTTATTGCATTATAACTGTTAGTGAATGGCTCTCATCACTCATGCAAATGGAGACTCATTTTTCATCCCTTGCGTTTCCTTACTTTTAGCTCAAGAGGAGAGATACGGGACGATTCAGAGCCGCTCAGCATCCCCATTGAGAACGTCATATATTATAACTGTCTTCTGAATTCCTTCTATATTCACCAAGACAGGGCCAGTGCCTCCAACGCGCCGAAAGGCAATTGGCCACATTTTGTATCTTGAACGGTGTGCCAAATTCGGAATACGGTAAGGCACGCAGTTGTTCTATTGTCCCACCGTGAATAGCATAGCGTACAGTTTACATCTCAGCGCCCCAAAGGAGGCAAGCAAGGCAAAGCAGGGTGTACAGCAGAAAGGAATAATACATCAGATCAAAAGTGGATTGTCTGGCCGCAGGACGGCTGGATTGCAAGCCAAGTAATAATGGGTGGCACTCAATTATGTATGGAGCGACAAGTGACGCAGTACCGTCTGAAGAGAGAAAAAAAATAGATCTAATATTGAAAAAAAGTTAATTCCCCCTAAATTACAACTACTACTACCACTACACACACACACACACACACACACACACACACACACACACACACACACACACACACACACACACACACACACACACACGGCGTCAGGGGACTACAAAGTTATATTAATGTGGCCAGAAATATTCTTTCAATTCTAATACTAATGTTACACATGGCTGGGTTGTGAGGGTCCCCGGAGTACGCCAGCGAGATTGTTGCCGCGGATTTGTATGTTGTAATTCTATCAAATACTTTATATTTCAGTTGTACTTGACCATAATGACTCGGCCTGCTGTGGCACTAAGTGCTTAAATCAATCAATTGTTTAAGCTGTCACATAACCTAAGGTAAATAGTGCATTAGTACAGGAAAGTAACAGCAAATCATAAATATCTCCTTAAAGTGATTTATGTTCTATCTTGAACAAGTCCACAAGGCATAAAAAAAAAAAGTGTTATTTGATTATCACCCCGCCAAGCACCACTGTATCGCGATCCAACACCCTTGACAGTCTGAATCAAGCTCTGCGATTCTTCCTATGATTTAATTACAAAGACTGCCTTTGGTACACCGTGAAATTAATAAATACTGTTTGAAGGTTTATTTGATTTATCCTCTAAATACTCGCAAGACTTCAAAGACGCTAATGACAAGCTAAATCAATTAGCAAACATAGTTAAAATAAAAAATAAAAATATATGAATACATATTTTTGAAAGTCACTCCAAGGGAAGTTATTAATGAGGTTAGTTCCAACCAGATGTCACCATATTACTCTTATATTACTGTATGATGATGATGATGATGATGATGATGATGATGATGATGATGTCCATTGAGTTTACAGTTTTGTATCTTAACGGAAAGTGAGTAAAATATTCAGACCACAAGCAGAAAAAAGCCTTGTCATGAATTAATGGCAGAGTAGGACTAGGCTACTCTGCCATAGATTCATGAC
>NC_059296.1:1162500-1172500 GCF_017591435.1 Portunus trituberculatus
ATTGTTTTCTTTTCTATCTTGACGTTAGCACGATTTTCTTTTCTTATATTTTCTGAGGAAACTTCGATGATAAATGTTTCCAATTTGGATTTTAATCGTCTAGGACTGTACTGTTCTGATATGTGGGCAGAAAATTCCTTGGGCCTTTTCATTTTTTTTTTTTTCTTTCAAGTGCAGCGCAGTAACAATATGTATGTGTGTGTGTGTGTGTGTGTGTGTGTGTGTGTGTGTGTGTGTGTGTGTGTGTGTGTGCATATATATATATATATATATATATATATATATATATATATATATATATATATATATATATATATATATCTGGCTGGTGTGTGAATAAAATATATTTTAGAGAAAGCTTCGCCACCACAAGCTGACACGACAAGAAAAACGTTTTAACAAACGGAGGCATGCGAGCAGTCCTCCATTCCCTCAGTAAACTTATTTCGGCGGAAGTTGTCAAGATACTGACTTTCTATATAATGGATTTAGCGTGTGGGAAAACAGGTTAAGGCTTTCGGAGTTTGGCAACTGGAAGCAGGGTTCATCAGAGGTCTTTGAGGAGTTATTTGCAAAACTATTACGACTAAAGGATCAGTTGGCGTTGGTCAGGGAGATTCCTGGCGGTGTTGTGAGGCACCACCTGACGATGAGTGTGTAAACTCCTGGCTAGGGATTGGTGCAACACTCGGTTCACACCAATACCTCGCCTGGGGCTGACGATAAAGAAACCTAACGAATCGGGCGAGGCGGAGCAAGGCAAGATTTGCACTGTCAATATCGCGCTCGCGAAATCTAATGAAACAGCTGACCTTTTCCTTTACAGACAGAGTGTAAAAGTTTTTAAATGAATTAGGCAATGCGGCACAACCTTCGTATGTGATGAAGGGAACACCTTAAAGTGCAGTGGGTGCAGGTGTCAAGGAGGTGAGGGTGTGGTGGCGTAATGGCAGGGGTGAGTGCTTGAGGAAGCGAGATAATGCTACACGTGTACAGTTCACATGTCTGAATATACATACCCTGTGGCACCCGCCAAACACTCTTAGAAGCACAGTTGTAGTTGTAGGTGGAATGTGTGGCTGGGATAGGGTAGCTGTGTGGCGTGCATGCGCGCTGATGTAGGGGTAGGAAGTGACGGGACTTTATTACGGGAAGGTGTGATACACTGCGAGGAGAAAGAGGAGGAGGTGACATTAGAGAAGTCATTTTTTGGTATGGATGGAAGGAAAGGCTTTCTTTTATTCACTTCAAAGGAAATCTACGAAGCTCATATGTTGAATATATATATTTCCTGGTAATAGTGATGGTAGTGGTGGTGGTGGTGGTGGCGGGCTTGGATAACAACACCCACCCACCACCGGAGCTGCTGGTCGATGGAGATAAAAATACATAAAAAATTAACATGAAAAAACTTTCGTGGCAGGTCGCCGTATCGGAGACGCGTGTCGCTATTCTCAGGAGTATGAGGCCAACCTTCCCTGAGAGACGACACTTGTCCCCGATATGTCCCGTTCTGCCCGCCTCTTTCACATTTTTCCCCTTTTTTCCTTTTTTCTTCCATTTCCTTTTATCCTCTTGTGCTTGTTTGTGTTTTTTTTATTTGTTCGGTTCTTTGGAAGTTTCTTTTTTTCATCCGCCTGCCTGCTCTTTCGTTTGTTTATAAGATTGTTTGTTTGTCCGTCCGTCTGTCTGTCTGTCTGTCTGTCTGTCTGTCTGTCTGTCTGTCTGCTTGGCTCATATATCGGTGTTCAGTTGGGGTACTGCCAGCGTGTATGTATATGTCCTGGCGTCTTCTCGTTTCTTTCGTGTTCTTATCCGAGTCCTATCTTCTTTTCTTTCTCGCTGGGTTTTCTTGCTTTTATATTTTCATTCTTTTCTTTCATCATCTTTTATTCCTTCTTTTCTTGTTCCTATTCTTGCGCCGTCCTTCATGCAGAGGCCCCGCTCTTCCCAGTAATGCGTGGCCAGTGTCACTCCGCTCCCAAGAGTTGGTGGTGGCCACTTTTGTTACAATCCCTCGAGAAGCGATGTGACAGTTGATGGAAAACATCCTCAGAACAAAATACTTTGTCCAGGAAGTCTCACTTCTGGAGCTGCTTGAAATATTATAGAATTTACTATGTCAGAGACTACAGCTCTTGAGATTGCAAATCCTGGAGCTAAAATATCTTGAGCTACATAAGCTGAAACAATAAGTTTTGAAACAGCTGGCGTAGGAAGTAAAAATTTTTGAACCAGACTTCCAGAAATGGCAAATCCCTGAGAAAATTGTGTCTGGTGACGGTCGCTGCATCACGCGCCGGTGTGACATCAAACGGTCGGTGCTGCGCGATGTGTGTTGTAACGCGTTATTATCAAGAACACATTATAAAGTGTTATCATCTCGCCATCAGCTCTCGCACACTAAAGCTGCGTGCGGCAAGGAACGTGTATCTTCCGTGAAGATGTTTGCCGTGCACTGTAATGAATGGCAGCTTATGATAATGACCCGGTACACTGATCCACAGGCGAAGACTGGCGCCCCTTACGCTACTACCAAGGGTTGGGGGGAAGGAGGCTGGCAGGAGTACGCGGAACAGAAACTTTGTATCTTCTTCCGTCTTGCCCTCCAGCCCTCCCTTCCTTCATCTTACCCTTCTACTCCCCCCGTCTCTCTCTCTCTCTCTCTCTCTCTCTCTCTCTCTCTCTCTCTCTCTCTCTCTCTCTCTCTCTCTCTCTCTCTCTCTCTGGGTGTCCTCTATCACTCCCGGAAGATCGTCCCTGTTCTTCCCATTCCTATTTACTGTATAGAGGCGGATGGAGGCATTATGCCAGCCTCATCTGTCACTGTCAATGGCATACTGACTGCGGAAATTGTGATCTTTTTCAGAGAGAGGGCGGGAATCCTTGGCAGGCGGGAGGGTGAGGGCGATATTTAGATGAGAAACAAAGATTAAGAGCCGGAGCCGGAGAGCACAGAAAGTACGGCAGCCGGCGCGCCTTTTGTTGTGTTGGGAGTAACTGGCACACACACACGCATACATTAAGTGTTTTGTGCGTGTGTCTTGCTCTGTGCGTTTCGTGCTGCCTTATTTATGCGTGCAAAGAACTACATGAGAACAAGATAAGCTGATAGCCAAGAGAGTGTGATAAACAGACTCGCTGGAAAAGTTTTCACTGAGTAGCATCCTGTACACAAAGGTGACAGAGAGTCTCAGAGTAGAAGGGCTGCCTTGTGTCTGTTGGAAGCCTGACTTATACACTTAGATGTATTCTGAATGACGCAAAGCTAGTATGTTCGTCGTATTGAGGATTTTAGTGAGTCGCAGAGGGGCATTTGTTCATTGTGAAATGTGCGTGTTTGTTGTAACGTGAGTGGACTGGGGAGTTGATCTTTATTCACTGTGTATAGCAAGGAATAGTCATATTGAAGTGTTTGTGGCAAGCAGTCGATCTCATATACAGCACCATTAATTGTGAGCAGAATACCTGCATCACTGAAAAGATCACAGGCACAAAGTCCAGTTAATTCAGTTAAATCCCGGTACAAGCGGCCACACAAACTCGCCGTGTGCCGAGTGTCGTCCTCGCTGTGGCATCAGGAATGCTGCTGACAGTGAGGAAAGCAACATTGATTTTTCATCCCTAGCTTAACTAACCACGATTTTTTCCCGTGCACCGCTATATGCTGTCTTGATGGAGACTGTTATTGTACATTTCCCCGTTATGGAGTTTGACGATTTATTCCTACCGTTTTATTTTGATTTTATTTCCCCACTGCGTGATACAGTGACGGTATAGAGGAGTGCAGAGCGGCTTGTCTGTGAGCGGGGAGGTCGGTGACGTGCACGGCCTGGATTCGAAAACCCCTCCCCACTTTCTTTTTTACCGCCTTTTTCCATTTTCATACCAAGAGTTTCCCAAACCGGTTCGATCGACTGTGGCTGTGTCAAAATTTGGTTGAGAATCTTTCCCGTGAGAGGGTGACTCGAGGGACGGCGGTTCGGCCTGCCCCACACCGCCAGACGTCATTCAGTGTTTAGTAATTGAATTGTTCTGTACGAGGACGAAGGGAAATCAAATATTCAAGGCGGCAGGGGATGGACCTTAATCATGTGTAGGGAAACATACTGAAACAGACGAGAACCCCCTTTCCTTTCTCCGGACATCGCACACTGGGACAAATGTGATGTGTGTGCCATTTACTTTTTCAGCTCATTCTTTTTTTTTTTTCTTCTCCTTTCTATCCAAAAATCAATAACGATCTCTGTGTGTTTCCTAATAGTCGTAGTGTTTCTCATTTAATGAACGGAAAGAGCTTTTGCAAATTTTTAAGATGTTTACTAAAGCACACACACACACACACACACACACACACACACACACACACACACACACACACACACACACACACACACCTAAGACTTGTCTATGTCACAATATTTACATTAGGAGAGATTTTGTTGGCTTGCCGCAGTGAACAATAGCAGTACTGTTGCATAAGGAAAGAGACAAGAAGTGAATAAGGAAGCATGGTCTCAGATTTAGGCAAACTTTCCTTCAGTGTCTTATTGAGTGAAAAACCACCAACTTGATAACCAACCTCGAGATGAGCCATGGTGGACAAAGAGGTATTGCTATGACTTACCTGTACACAGAGTACCAGCTATTGAAAAAAAAACATCGTACATAGAATAAAAAAAAAAAAAAAACGTTTCTCTTGTTGACTTAGGCAAGAAATGTTCAGTATTTATGAAATTAAATATTAGTTTAAGTTGTGTCAAAGTTTAGAAATATAGGATAAAAAGATAAGATGCTTAATTATCACACAAAGCAACGCCATTGAGAGTGAACGTGAAATCCTCAAGCTTTCTGAAAACAATTACTTGGATTAACAATTAGGACTGAAATACATATGAAAAGACTCATTATCATAGGGCGGAAAAGCATTAAGTAAGTTTAGACCTTAATAGGTTTGTCGACACATATGTGATGAAGCTGTGTCTTCTAGACTATACATTCGGGAAATACATTAACTGAGTACTGCTGTAAAATAACGGGCAGGTTGCTGTTTTCTGTTTGCTTGCGGATATTCGATAAAGTGGAGGAAAACATGAACACTGACAGAGCAAACACAAAATATGAGAATAGAAATGATAGGAAAGAAACGACAATTTAGTTTGGTGGGACGTGTGGGTAGCAGGTTCAATAATACATGAAGCAAAATGGCAGTTGATCCCAGGAGGTTGTAAGCGACGAAAAGTAGACAAAGGGTGGGAATATGAAACCGGTTAGTTTTCAGAGATATCGCCGAAGTTGTCATCGTATTGTGGTTTCCGAATGAGGTCTTGGCAACGCTTCCTCCGACAGAGCATTGTTTTTTTTTTTTCAGTGTTTTTAATAGAAAATGTAGAAATGTCGCGCTGCTAGGTATTTGTTTTTTTTCTTCAATAAGAGTTTCCAACACACCTGTCACCGCTGAGTTAGGATTCAGTGCTGGACAGCTGTATCGAACTCCTTTTTATGTGGTCCCTTTGTCAGCATAACAGCGACAGTGGTAATGACAACATTTTAAACATTTTTAGCCTGTGGTATTGAGTGAGTGAAGTTAAAACTGAGGAAGCAGAAACAAAAACATGATGGTCTAAGTCTACCTTCTCCCTGGGACGAGTAATTATTTTCTTCCATATACGTCAACAGTTATACTCTGTGAGGATGACATGCAGCCAGCCACTGTCTTTGTGTATACTGGCACTCCCATCATTGTCAACTGAATCCACATGGCATTCTTCGTGTTTCCTTTGTTAAAGTGAACCAACCTTTGGTTTCGAACTTGGCTTATATTGCAACAGTGGACGAGTGAGAATGTTCTCTCCTGCACCACAACCTTCTGATTTAATTATGCCTGCCATTTAAATGCGCACTAATTATATTATCTGTGCCCTCTTGGCCTTGACATTTGGGAGACTTACGGACCTGATGGACTCTCATCCTGCCTTGTCATCAGGGTCGTCTCCCTGCCTGGCCAAACTTTTCCATCTCCGTCTATCAACTTCACTTACTCCTCTTCCTAGAAGTTTGCGTACATTTAACTTGGTCCTTAGAACGGCGGCGTCTGGCCTGCTTAAAATTCTAACCTTGCCTTTCAAATAACGTCTCTTATATATTTTAATAGGAATATTCGTATACTTCATCAGTTCAGAATCTTCCGTCACATCAGAAATATTTGTTCTTCAAATGGCCAGTCCGCTGGCATTCTCTCCATCTCCTGCTCAGTGTTTCATGAATGTTAATGGTAACTAAATTAAATGATGCGATAAATATTTTGTCGCGAGACTTCATCAATTATAGGAATGTTCGGTAGAGTAACAATTTGACATTTGATAGTGATCAATACGGGTTCAATGTTTTATTTCAAAATAACTTGATTAGATTTTAACTTTAACCTTCAATTTTATACTTATACTTATACGGATCAATTCCTCTATCAGGCTGATTTACTACTGCTGGTGTCTTTTGATTTACTTTTTTTTTTTATTATACTTGTAATGCTTGGTTATGCTGCATTGCACACTCTCTTTCTATCCATCAAGAATCTCACCGCAGCTCATGTTGTGGTCTCTTCTCGTATGTTGATCGTCACCGTTGATTTCTTATTCTTAGTGTATTAAAAGACTCAACTATTTCATGTAAGTAAGTATAATTTTTAAATTGCAAACTCTTACAAACTCGGTAATCTCACCTATCTATTTGTATTTTACAGTACAGCTTATTTTCGGCCTTCATGAAGCTGGAAATACTATAAAATTTTCGTTTAATGTTTCTCCATACGTGTGTGTGTGTGTGTGTGTGTGTGTGTGTGTGTGTGTGTGTGTGTGTGTGTGTGTGTGTGTGTGTGTATTTCGGGGAAGGGATCCACTCACAAAGCACTTTTAAAATCTTTTGTGGTCTCGGCTATTTGTCCTCTTTTCAAATTGACTGTTTTCATCATCTGACAGTCCTCTGTATTTTTGGCTTTCATACTGTCTGGTATCTTCTGTACTCACTAACTGCATGCCTCCCTTCCATCAGCGGCCCTCCTGCACAAGGCTTTTAACTTTCCTCCCATTTCTCTCTGCCTTTCTCCTTTCTCATGGAAGACTTAACCTGTATCTTCACTCCTTCAACCCTTTCACTGCTATGATCTGGAACACGCCACTTTACTCTGCTTTTTCCGTCTTCCTATGAATTGAACTTCCATATCAGAGAAATATTAATACTCTTTTGGAAATAAATAGTGTCTACATCCTTTGGTACTCTTTTTTTTTCTTCTTTTTAAGGGAGTGACCTGCAGGTATAGGATTTTTTCCGTAAATTTTGTTGCTCAGTTCTTGGACAGTTTGCTATTCATGTAAGGGGAAAAAGAAATAGAGACAAAAAAGATCATACACAGAATTTTGAAACTCTTGTACCCTTTTGCCTTTTCGTGGACGGCGATCAAGGCGCTTTTCTTTTGTGTTTTGTTTTGTAGCTTTTGGCCAGTTGCTATTTTTATGTAAAACACACACACACACACACACACACACACACACACACACACACACACACACACACACACACACACACACACACACACACACACACACACACACACACACACACACCTATCATTCACTCATTCATCATTCATTCACAATCTTACAGCTTTCTCACTCATTTCTCTGATACTTTTTTTTTCTTTTACAGGTAAAGTGTGAATAAATACCTTTTGCAGAACAGTTTGCGTGAAAAAAATGCTTCTTTCATTGGTGAACACATCCCGCCTGCTGCAGTGTTGGTGGTGGTGGTGAGTACAGCATTCATCAGCTGTTCCCAGTTTGTCTCCTTAGCTTTCCCCGACGCGTTAAATGACGTCTTTGCTTGACAACGCTGATGTGTTTTTCCTCGCGTCGCTGCGTCTCGGTTTATGTGAGAGAGAGAGAGAGAGAGAGAGAGAGAGAGAGAGGGAGAGAGTGAGGATGAGAGTGTAGCAGCGGAGCATTATGCCAGTGTTTGTGAGCGTTGGGAGTGATGGAGCTTCCCTGCACGGCTCAGTAACTCTTTGTTTTCTCGTGGAGTGTGATTGTGATGAAAGGGATATTATAATACACAGGAGGGTAAGTGCATATTGTTGCGGTCCGTGACAATGTTGGGCGTTTGGGTAACAGTAAGTGGTTCGGGAGATTCAGCAGGGGAAGAGCATATGAGAGTTAATGGAGGATAAAGTATATGGTGTCCTGTGGTTATAATTCATCTGTGACCTGAGATTGCATGCTGGGCCCCGTGCTGGTTGGTGTAGGGGACTGGGACTGGCCTGAGAAATGTGCATAGTGTCCTGTTAAGTGCGGCGGGGGTCGTGATGATGATGTACGGAGGGGAGCACGGCTATGTTTCTGGAATGAGAGTGAGCACTGTGATCTGTTTGTAGCGGAGGCATGACCCTTGTGTGTAGATAGCGTTAGTGATAGCCAGAAAAAGAAAAAAAAAATAGTGACGGTTACCTGTGTTGCCTTGTGCAGCTTGTCACGCGTTAAGACTAAAGGGAGGGAGTCACGCTTTGTATTACCAATCAGTGTGTGTTGGCAGAGGGCGTGTTTAGTCTCTGTGCTGATGTATGAACGTGTGTTATTACTTCTATGTTGTTTTGTAGGTTTATTTCATGAAACCTAAACTTGGAAATGTTGGGAATGTCTGAGGAGAAGGATGCTGACGTTGCTGCTGTAATGTGTGTGTGTGTGTGTGTGTGTGTGTGTGTGTGTGTGTGTGTGTGTGTGTGTGTGTGTGTGTGTGTGTGTGTGTGTGTGTGTGTGTGTGTGTGTGTGTCTGTGTTTAGTGCGAGGGCGTTACAGTCAGCGCTTTTATTTGTCATGGTCCAAGATTAAGAAATATACGTTTAATAATGTCCTCTTAAGTTTTACGACAGCGTTATTACAAACCATAAAGATTATCACATTATAAAGAGAAGTCATAAAAGGGACACGACTTCTGAAACAGTAAATACAGCGCCATCCCAATGCAGCGGCGGTGGAAGCAAAAGGAGGGTTGGGGATGGTGGGGGATGATGGTGTGGGGGGGGGGGAATGCATCCCTCCACCAGCCTGCCAGCAGCACGCCTTGGCCACGGCCTGCAGCTCGCTGGGGACCCATGTTTTGGCTTGGCCCGCCCCTCGTGTGTGCCTCGCAGCTTCCTAAATCCAAGTGGTCTTGCTGTGCCGCGAAACTTCTTGTCCAAAGGATTCTGACCTGGCATGGACTATTTTGAGCTTAGTCTCGGTTATTTTTCACAAATGCGTTTGTGTGTGGTTTTACTCAGCTGCTTAGTGTGTTTTTACATTTATCAGAGAAAGTCTATATATATGCGGATGCTTTAGACTTTCAAACTGGTCGCTGAGGAAAGGAACCGCCCATTGGAAAAGTTTCCCGAACAACCTCAGGTCGATGTCTATCCTGACAACGATGTTGTGGTCCACTTGGTCCAGGAAGTCGCGGAGGAAGTGTGCGAGGAAGAGACGTAAAAAGGAAAGGTTCTCTTGTCCTCCCTGGGGCAGAAGTGTAAGAGGCCTGCCAGACTGCCTCAAGTGTTCCTAGGGACTGGTGGTAATGGCGGGGCTTGAAAGAGGTCAATGGAACAAGAGTCTCCGCGGTAGTGGAGAGCAATGGATGGGCGATAATGGACCAAAAGTAAAGTGAACGATCGATACGCTGCTCACCACACCGTACAAATGGGAACGTTTCCAATTCTCCACGGCAATTGACCTTTATAAATAATTTGAGGCGAAAGTCAGAGCAGGAGTTTGAAGTTCAACACATTTTCTTGTTTGGTGTTTCTTTCCTACTCGTTCAGGTATTTACACATTCTGTTGGTCATACACTGATGGGGGACTCGTCAGGTAATTTATGGATATAATGTCAGATGAGAGAGAGAGAGAGAGAGAGAGAGAGAGAGAGAGAGAGAGAGAGAGAGAGACATTGTATTATATTTCACCATGCATTTTTATTTTTA
>NC_059296.1:1177500-1197500 GCF_017591435.1 Portunus trituberculatus
TCAGCTGAGGGAACGAATTTATTGGTTTAAGAAATCGGTCTTGTACCTTTCGCGCTACCCTTCCCTGTTTTTTGTGTGGACCTGGCAGGGTTGAGGTGCCGTCGAACTGCTGCGTGGTCACCAATTTATGACTTGCCACTTGAGAGTCCTCTGGTGGGCGTGCGGGAAACCACCACCTGAAGGAAGACAAGGGTTGTCATTCTTGTGTTGTCGTGATGTTGTTTTACCGAGCAAGAGGCACGCGACGCCCTCTGGGGAGTATAGCTTTGGGTGACATGTGTCCATAAGGGAACGAGCGCCGGGAAGAAAGGTGGGGAGGATGGTGGGATGGGGTTGGGAGATGTAGAGGTTGAGGACGCCCGTGGAGATGTGTTGTGTTCTCAGCGAAGTACTGCTTTCCCATGCTAACATCATTATCTTGACAGTGGTGGAGGGAGCCGTGTCAAAATTTAATTACTGAAGGGGTGTTCAGGATGGCGCACAGGTTTCGCTCTCTATCGGCGGTAATTCAATATTCCCTTCCCCTTAATTGAGAGACAAAGTACCGGCAAGAACTGTGAATGTCAAGATTGCGTGTATTGTGTGGTGTTTTTGTCGTCGAGTGCCGGCGGTCGTCTATAAGTTAGTTGGCAAGAGGTAATCCACGGTAAGGAACTTGAGGCGAGCAAGGCCGGGCGGACAGACAACAGCTGGTAGTTCACCTTCCGCCCGCTCGCTAACTCACGGCGGGAAGTTGTGGAATGTGGCCAAGATGCGAACTATTAAGTGGCGCAACTATGGCTGCCTTTATTTCTTTATTTTTTTTTTAGCAAAAGTCTGATTTCTCGCAAGTTCGTGCAAGGAAACTGGAGATGCACGATAAGGTAAATGAATACGTAATCAGAGACTGCGTAATGAGATGAGAGACAATCTGATGTTAAGTTGTCAAGACCTTTCTGGAGTTTTTAAGATTTTTATTAACGAAGAATATCATGCAAATGTGTAGCTCGTGGTAATGAAGACAGATGCTTGAGAAGATCTAAGTTGAGACTTTCCACTGTCTTTGTGAAGAAATGAGCTTATTCAGGAAATTTGTGAAAAGGATAACGCTCTTGTAAACCTTCCTGTGTATGTTAGGTAAGGCGAGTGTTCCCTGAAGGCGCCATGGGTCTAGGTTTACTTTGCAGAGTCGTGAGTCGCAGCGTCGCCACCCGAGATGTCTCCGTCTCTCAGGTTATTTGATTTATGGTAATCAGTGTGGGGCGAGGCTCATTAGCCATGCAAATCAAAGCAAAAGGGTGTTGGGAGGGAAACAACAGTCCAAAAGAGAAAAATACAAGTGTAAAGTTGGTTGTGTTTTTCTTACTCCACATCTGCGAGTCCCTGCATTATCTCTTTGTTTAGTCACCTTGGCAGGTACTCGGGAGAGAAGGCGGGGAAAAATAATCTTGTGATCCTTCCCCAGCACTGGAGGACTGGGAGGGGAGGCAAGGAGGGTTGAGAAGGACTGTCTCTGCTAGGAAATCCTCCCACTGCTGCGTCAAAAGTGTGCTAGTGGTTACACGAGGACGGCAACGAATGGACACACTCCGCTACATTTTTATCTCACTTTACCTTACGTTTGGATGCTACATACTAACTTCAGCCTGTATTCACACACACACACACACACACACACACACACACACACACACACACACACACACACACACACACACACACACACACATGCAGATATATATATATATATATATATATATATATATATATATATATATATATATATATATATATATATATTATGTGTCGTTCTCTATCTTGAAATGTGCTTTGATTCCATTTGTGCTACATGTTGCATTCTTGCCCCTTCCTTTGGCACGGCGAGCCACGCCGCCACTTTGATGGTCATCTGGCGTGGACACGGTCACAGCGGTTCACCATAACAAGCTTTACTTCACCTCTCTGAATCGTCTTTTTTTTTCCCCATGTTAGGAAGAATGCTATGTATTGGCGAACAACGCAGCATTGCAGGAAAGCCTGGATCTCACCCGCCTCAGGTTGGATCAGTCACTGTCTCGTTAAGGCTGCGTCCGGCTGCCGGGGGACTAATTCATCAAGTTTTGCTGTCACTCCCGGAAAATGACGGCCTTACTGTGTCAGGATGTTCACGAGAGATAGCAGACATAATTACTAAACTCACCATGATGGAAGTACTACATGATGAATCCTTAATTTCTCGAAACTGTTGTGGGGTTTTGCGTAGACGTTATAGTTAGCAATTTGAACTTCAGGTTGTAATGATACAGGGTGGTGAGTATTTGGGTGGCAGTACGCTACCATGCTGTGCAGCATTTACTGGAACAAGCGCTGTGTCAGTGACCCTTGAGGCCACGGGGAACTTTAGCTTAACTTTCTCTCCCAGAGGCTGGTAAGAGTTGCTAACGTGCGACCTTCCTTCTCTTCCTAGTGCTGTCTGAAGGCACTATCACAGTGTCCATATTTAACAGACCCAGGACAGACGCGATTGCCTTGCACTGCTGACACTTATCGGCCAGAGCGCCAAGGTGGACGGTCTCTGTAAGGTGTGGCAGCACGTCCACACACGTCCGCAGCTCCTGTTAAGGAGCACTGTGGCGTGGGTGAGTGGATGACGCTTTGAGTGTGCCCGAATATGCTTGTATACAACGAGGTGAGGTGTCAAGTGGTGCACACGCTGACAGACTGAAGAACACAATGTGTGTTATTGTAAGGAATAATTTTCCATGTAAAGAGATAGTTTTGGTGTGGTCTTACTGTGGGTATTGAGTGCCGGGGTCTTCTTTAAGGTATAAACAAGAGGGAGATTAAGAGTCATGGGGCAGCTGGCGAGCGTAATGTACAGCTTCCTTATCGTTGTGTTTTGGAGGAGAACGTCTCTTCCCCTCATGGCCGGGCCTCCTAAAGTGGTGGGGGGTGCGGCGCGCCTCGCCACTGCGGCCATAACGTGCCTCGTAGAGGATAACAACAAATCGCGGCTGGACCAAACCCGCTACATTATCATTCGTCAGTCGTGCTTTTGCTTCGCCGGCGTCGCCTTAAATCATTGTCTGCCTCCATCTCCTGCTGTGCCGCTTCCACCGTTTCCCTTCCACGTTTCCTTTCTACAGGCGGTTAGTCACTCTCCTTCCTTCCCGCGCTGCCCACCACCTTTAGGAAGCCTTGCCTTCGTGTACACTCTTGATGTATGTCTGCACAACAATAGAATGTGCTTTTCTCCCAGGACAGGCGGGGGCGGCACCTCGTTACGCTGGGTTGTGCCTCACTGGTTCACACTGTACGAGCGCCGCGTAAATCTCAACCCTCTGACCACGAAGGAATCTTTACGACCCTCCTTGGCTGCCCTGGACAACACCAAGAAACATTGCCGGGTAAACACTACATTAATATCTACTGCTGTTAAATATTCATTGTAAGGACGCCTATACTTTTTTTCCTTTTCTGTTTCTCCGACTGTTATAAGGTATTGGAACGACCGCTTTAGGAAACCTACTCCATTTACCAGTAATTAATAGCCTCTGCAAACGTGTTTAATTTGTTAATTTAGATATAATTCACACTCCTGTTATAAGCACTTGATAAGATAACATTTCCATGTAATATAATATCTGTTGCGCATTTCTGTTTTCAATTTGTTAGTTCACTATCAGTCCTGTCAGCGGGGCGGGCAGAGGAAGACGAGGGCCGGTGAGTAGGAACGTTACCGTTGCCTGATAGGACAACCTGATGCATGCACTTTTTACTTAATTAAATGTCTGGCAGGCCTGTAGCTGTGCTGCTGTCATATGCACGTCAAGGGCTTTTATAGACATTGTTTATTTATTTATTTTTTTTTTTTCATAAGAAGTGCAGCTGTAGCGAATTTTTGTAAGAGAAATTTAATTGTGTTTACGTCAAATATGATTTATTTGTGACTTATTTGAACTGAAAATTATTCAATGTTATCGCGCGATCTACGAGTACATGTAGACTGGACGCATGCGAGACGAGGAGGGTGAAGAGTCTGTGTGTTGTGTTGGTTTCCTTCCCCCGTCGCATAGTACCGCTTGGAGGCAGTTGGTGGGTGAGTCTAGACGACCCTGTTAAAGGCGGGAGGAGCCCCAGCTGTTCTCCTGCTTTGCCGGTATAAAACAAAGTTGCATGTTTTCCCACACTGCTCGTACGTATATCACCCCGTATAACGCCGTGCTCACGCTACACAAACAACACGGCTGGCGGGGCTCCGGTGGAGTGTTGAGCGAGTCTTACAGTCACGGTGTGCATGTGCAGGAAGACCTAGCTGTGTGCTGTTGCTGCTGCTGCTGCTGCTGCTGTTGTTCCCCAAGCATACCAAACTATCTAGGGTTGCTGAGTGTTGTTAACTGTATACGTAGAATTTGAATTATAACGCCAAAGAATATACTAGTGGCATACTGAAGCACAGATGAGGCCTTCACCATTAAATCGAATATTCCGTTGGACCTTCACAGCGGGTGCAGTACACCGCCACTCCTGTTCACACAAGCTTGCCCACCTACACGCACAAAACGGACGGCAAAACCACCTCGTTCCCTGTGTATTGTACGCACATGATGCGTGGCTGGCATGCGAGGGAAGAGAGCTCTTGAAAACCTTCCCATAAAGTAATACATCAGAATGCATGGGCGGTCAGCTGCCGGAGCTCTGCCACACAGAAAGCACATAGGGAATACCTTGCCTGCCTCGTCACGGAGAGCACCAAAAAAGTGTTTGTCGTGACTTACTGACACAGAAATTGACCTTTGCTATACTTGCACTGCGCTATATCAGAGACAACAGTGTGCTGCATGCTGCTGGATGTATGTTTGTCTGTATATCTGTATTTACTATTTGTCTGTCTGTCTGTCTGCATCCATGTGAATATGTCTGTCTGTCTCTACATTTATTTATGTCTGCCTTTATATCCATAGCTCTTTTCATCCATAGGCAAGCGCACGTAAATCACACACACACACACACACACACACACACACACACACACACACACACACACACACACACACACACACACACACACACACACACACACACACACACGCCGCGTAGTGTAGTGGTTAGCACGCTCGACTCACAATCGAGAGGGCCGGGTTCGAATCCCGGTAAGCGGCGAGGCAAATGGGCAAGCCTCTTAATGTGTGGCCCCTGTTCACCTAGCAGTAAATAGGTACGGGATGTAACTCGAGGGGTTGTGGCCTCGCTTTCCCGGTGTGTGATGTGTGTTGATGTGATCTCAGTCCTACCCGAAGATCGGTCTATGAGCTCTGAGCTCGCTCCGTAATGGGGAAGACTGGCTGGGTGACCAGTAGGCGACCGTGGTGATGAATTACACACACACACACACACACACGCCCGGTAGCTCAGTGGTTAGAGCGCTGGCTTCACAAGCTAGAGGACCGAGGTTCGATTCCCCGGCCTGGTGGAGATATTTGGGTGTGTCTCCTTTCACGTGTAGCTCCTGTTCACTTAGCAGTGAGTAGGTACGGGATGTAAATCGAGGAGTTGTGACCTTGTTGTCCCGGTGTGTGGTGTGTGCTTGGTCTCAGGCCTATCCGAAGATCGGAAATAATGAGCTCTGAGCTCGTTCCGTAGGGTAACGTCTGGCTGTCTCGTCAGAGACTGCAGCAGATCAAACAGTGAAACACACACACACACACACACACACACACACACACACACACACACACACTGATTTGAAAGTGTGTGTGTGTGTGTGTGTGTGTGTGTGTGTGTGTGTGTGTGTGTGTGTGTGTGTGTGTGTGTACATTGCTTGAGCTCGGAAGAATAATTTGATTGGGCTGTGGAGAGTGAAAGCTTGCCGTCCCTCCAGAAAGCAGCGCCCTTTGTGGAGGCCGAGGCTATTGAGGCGATGCGAGATTTAAAATAGGTAAGCCTTTGGCGAGCGTGTCCCCGCAACCAACAGACTGCCTGCCGTGCACTCAAAGAGAAATATCCACAAAGCGAACTGCGGCGGAGGTAAAGGGTGAGGGAGGAAGAGGGGACAGATTGACCCCTTCCCTCTTCGCTTTCCTCTAGGTTAGTCCTGCTTCTCTCCTTCAGACAAGTCTTGTCGTCGGGATGGGAGGGAGGGAGGGGGGGACAGCGGGAGGGAGGAAGGATGGAGGGAGGGAACGATGAAAGGAGGGAGGGGTAGGGGCCCTGCGGGTGTCGTTAAGTCACCGTTGTTCTCTCAGAGACAGACGCTCAGACTCCCGAATTCCGTGCAGTGTCGTTCAAAAAATTTACGCGGACGCTTTGGAGTTGCTGGTTCGTTCTTGGATTTAAATAAGGCTTGAGGAGACACGATGGTAGTCTGGTGAATATTTCCACTCGGCCTGATGCCCGGGAAGATGGCTGGATGGAGGGAGGCGGCCGTGACGGGGTGCGGCAAGAGTGGGGGCCGATTGTGGCGAGAGTAAGGGACGGGGTGAGGCGAGGGAGGTGCGGGTGTGGCCAGGGACAACATGGGGGCCTTTACGGGCAGCCTGGAGCGGGAAATACCTTGCAAGATTTTTTTCTTCTCACCAATATTTCGTCACATCAGAGGAGAAATTTATTTACGTTGTTTCTTTCGTTATACTCGTTATAATAAATATTAGCTATTGAATCACATTTTTTGACATGGGTTTCTTCCTACACAGTATGTATAAAGGCTTGGCAAGCCGCATTACCTTGTGTAAATTGATGATAATCTCTTGTTTGATGTGAGGTTTCACAGGCGCAGGCAACAACGCAACATCCATAAACTTTTGTATACTCGTTTGTGTTCAGAGCCGCTAATAGACGCATTCATGTTGTGGAATAAAAGAAACATTTTACGAAATCATTATGTGGAACTCATCATAATCCTTTTGTATGGGAAAATATATTCAGCGTATGCCGATGTACAGTTCTTTATTGAAGCCAAGGTTTAGGAATATATAGATCAGTCCGCTCTAATTGATAGCCCTGATTATCGCGGATCGTTATTGGGAAATAGCTTTAGTGTCTGGGGTTATCGGCATCTATATTATTGCCTTAACCCTGCGATTAGGCTGTGTGCCAGCCCGCAACCTTGAGATTATTGGAAACTTATTTGGAATACCTTTAATGACTATCGAGCTGGGTACATCCGCACTTTGGGTGATGGCACAGTGCCGCGCCACTCCCTCAGGCCAGGCCAGGTCACCGCTCCGGGCACTCCAAGACGCGAGCCAAAGAGGTTACGAGTAGTGCAGAGCGGTACAGGTTCCCTTGCTCGGTGGAAAAGCTGCACTGGTGAAAGCTTCCCTCCCAGGAGTCTGAGGCGCGGAGGCAGGGACGAGAATGGCTCGTACCGTCAGCACAACACTTGTAAAAAAAGAGTGGAGGAATTGCGCGGTGAATGGAGACGCGGGACAACTGCAGCCATACTCCCTATTGGAAAGGCTGGCGTGCGAAGGGTGGCTGTGAGGACGCCATGCAGAGTGATAGGCTGCGTGGGGCTTCATGCATGACCATCCACTTCCTCTCCTCCAATCGACTCCCTCACTACGCGTCACCTCCCATCACTGTACATCGCTGCAACTTCCCTCAGTACTGCCTGTCTTTCCTTACTTTCTCCACCCCTTCCCACCGCCCAAAACTCTGGCACACTCGCTCCTCCACACACCTCACCCAACCACTCTCACCATTCAGCAGTGCCTCCCGCTCAGTGCCACCACTCACACCTCCCTCCATGGGCAGTAGCCGCTCCGTGCTGGCACTCACCTCATCAGATTCTCTCTCTCTCTCTCTCTCTCTCTCTCTCTCTCTCTCTCTCTCTCTCTCTCTCTCTCTCTCTCTCTCAACAGCACGCAACAATCGTCTAAACTCACATTAACACCTTCTATTACTCATCCTGTGGAGTTTTAAATAGTTTCACGTGCACGCAACCTTTCATGAGGGCGCTTTGGGTATTTGGGGGACATTCATTTACCGAGGAAACCACCCTTGTCTTTCGGTAATTGAAATTGTTTGTAACCTGTTTACATTAATCGCAGTACCGCTTCAGCAAGACCGCGTGTGTGCCGCGATAAAAAGTGTGGAAATAGGCTGCAGTTACTTCCGCCAGGATGAAAACTGGTCGAGTGAGGAGAGGGGTTGAAAAAATTTAAGATGGACGACCCAGTTATCTGCCCTGTGCGCTAACGAGGGGCAGACTGAGGGATGTGGCGGCCTCCTGTCTCCTCCCTCCCTTCCCTTCTCTCTCTCTCTCTCTCCCTTCTTCTATCCTCTTCTATCTCTCCATTCTTCCCTCCCACCCTTGCGTCCTCTCCCCCTCCGGAGCTCCAGTGTAGAGAGAGAAGTAACAATAAAGGAAGGCGAACTACAGCATAGCACTCAGGGCGCGGCGCCAGTGCTGGGGCCTGACTTTGTTTTCATACTGGGGACGAAGGGGCGAGTCCGGAGCGGCATTGTCTTCTGGGTCGTCGTCAGGAGGAAGTTGTTGGTCCTCTGTCCAGACGAGACTAAAAAGGAAGGATAAAACACTGGCATGCGTCTCTCTCTCTCTCTCTCTCTCTCTCTCTCTCTCTCTCTCTCTCTCTCTCTCTCTCTCTCTCTCTCTCTCTCTCTCTCTCTCTCTCTCTCTCTCTCTCTCTCTCTCTCTCTCTCTCTCTCTCTCTCTCGTCTTTGTTTTACATTTAAATAAAAACAACTGATGGTCGTGGAAACAAGTATTTAAGGTTATTTGATTTATTTATATACTTCCAACAAAATATGAAATACATGAGAGGAAAAATGTGGTTCTAATGAGTTCTTTATTTAATTAAGTGAGAGGATCATAAAAACGTAAAAAATTATATTCAATCCTGCACCCGAGTGAAACCAAAGGGGAAAACACCAAACTTGTTCTAAATGGCACTTAATTTATCACTAAAAATTCAATACTTTAGTTAGAAAATATGTACATAGAAGACATAAGAAAAAAGGAACATACTAATAATTTTCCGTATTAGCTAATGCTCGCCTCCGAAATGTAACTCCTGCTGCAGACTTGTATACGAAAGGAATTCACGAATATACCGAAGTCAATAAACCCGTAAGTCAAAGTGATAGGATAGACCTGAATGTCACTTTTTTATGTTATCTGTGCCGATAGCTAACATTATGTCCTGTCTGTCCACATGTAGACATAAGTCAGAACATTGAAATACCGCTTACCAGTGTGACGCATCGCTGGACAGACGGGACATCAAGTTATCAGCAGAGATACGCTAAAAGGCTGTCATTAGGGCCATTCAAAGTGTATCTCGGGCACAAATCATAGTTTATCTTTTTTTCCAGAACTCAAGTGATAGTTTTTGTTTTTGTTTTGTGTTGCACGTTTGTGTGATTTCTATAATAGTAATAATAAGGATAATAGTAGTAGTTGTACGTGGTTATCTCTCTCTCTCTCTCTCTCTCTCTCTCTCTCTCTCTCTCTCTCTCTCTCTCTCTCTCTCTCTCTCTCTCTCTCTCTCTCTCTCTCTCTCTCTCTCTCTCTCTCTCTCTCTCTCTCTCTCTCTCTCTCTTTCTTCTTTCTTTCTTTCTTTCTTTCTTTCTTTCTTTCTTTCTTTCTTTCTTTCTTTCTTTCTTTCTTTCTTTCTCTCTCTCTCTCTCTCTCTCTCTCTCTCTCTCTCTCTCTCTCTCTCTCTCTCTCTCTCTCTCTCTCTCTCTCTCTCTCTCTCTCTCTCTCTCTCTCTCTCTCTCTCTCTCTCTCTCTCTCTCTCTCTCTCTACGTCAAACGCATGAATTAAGAAGCAAGCGAAAAAGAAAAAGAGAATAAAAAAACAGAGAGAGAGAGAGAGAGAGAGAGAGAGAGAGAGAGAGAGAGAGAGAGAGAAAGTGAAACCAATATGCAGGAGTGGAGAAAAATCACCAAAAATTGTGCCTCAGTCTAATGAAAATGGCCCGCGATTCAGAGCTGATGAGGAAGTATTTATCAGGAATATACGATTATCCCTCGCTGTTAAGAATAAAAATTGACACAAAAAGGAAAAAAAAAAGTTTCTTAAGTGTTGGTGATGATGGGTCCTGGTGTGATGATGGCAGTGAAGAATGGTGATGATGATTGTGGTGGGAGAGAGAGGAAAGGGAGAGAGAGTATGAAGGAGTGGGAGGTGAGAGAGAGAGAGAGAGAGGACAGTTGGTGGTGATGGGGATGCGTGTGAGGGCGACAGTTGTAGATGGAAAATAATGGAAGAGGAGGAGGAGGAGGAGGAGGAGGAGGAGGAGGAGGAGGAGGAGGAGGGTAATGGTATTGAGAAATGAGGAGTGAACGATGTGAAGTGAAAATAATGACTCCTTAATGAAATGGTTTGCTTGGTGAGATGAAATGTTTATGGCAGAGTGTGAATGAAGGATTAGTGTTACGAGTGTTTCTTCTCTGTGTGTTGTGAAGGGTTCAGTGTTGGAGTGTCCGTCATCATGGAAGCTGCTGCGGCTGCTGCGTTATATGGTATTGTGCGTTGTGAAAGAGGTCTTAAACTTTACGTCCTTGCTTTCTATTCACGCGTTTAGTAAAGGGTTGTGATTTTGCTCTCGGTTTTAAAAAGAATTCAGCAGTGTTTGACCTGGATTCTGGCGCGCACAGGCTTATTTCAGATCTTATTTCCTCGCTGCTTTATAAAGTTTCATGACACGACAAAACGAGGCGCTCACCTTCATGTGTCTCTTACTCTGGTCTCTTTGTCCTTCTCTCTCCTCGCATCTTGTGCATGGCCTTCCATTTCGTCCTCCTTTCATCCTTTACTCCACGTCCTCTCCTCTCCTCTCCTCTCCTCTTCTCTCCTCTTCTCCCTCTCCATTGCCGGGCCCTTGTCCCATCTGGGTATGCAATTAACACCAAGACGCAATGCCTATGCAGAAACCTAGACGCCTCCCAAATTCACCTCGCAAGCATTATCAACGTCACTACACCCGCCGTTCAGGAATACCCCTTCTCCAGTGTGTTCCGGTAATGACGGCCTGCCTTCCCTTCCGTCTGCCGCTCACTCACCGCCTGCTCTACACCTAATGCCCCACGACTGGGCTGCTGCCCCACTGTTTACGTCTTTACTGTCGTCTTGTCACATACGTCCCTGATTGGTGAGCTACCACGGCCACTTGATCCGTTCCGAGAGTCTGGTGCGACCCTCGTTATGTCTCCCCAGTAACACGCTGCGCTGCTCAAGTACCGGCCACAAGTGCACCAGGAGGGGAGAAAGAAGCCACCACCACTCCCACCACTGTCGTAGTGCCCTCCTTATCTCCGGTCCTTTTCTCTCTCCTCTCCTCTTCCTCCATCATTCATCGCTATTCCACAGAACTTATCTACTTTTGGATCTTGTGCCGCAGTGGTGCACATGTGCAGCGGCGGTATTGAGCTGGATACATTTACATATGCTGCTTTCTTATTCTTCCCGTGTCTGCAGTGAATGACCAATAGCCTCAGCAAGCCCCGCATGTCCCATCCGTCTGAGTTCATTGATATGAATAAGTCGATGTGGTGCGTGACGTCTTGTGGCGAGAAAAGTGAATCATATATTGGTGTTGCTGTGAAAAGTGAATCCCCATTGACATGTGCCTCAGACAGGACGTGACTGCCAACATCTGCGCACGCCATTTTTACTAGGTCAAAACTTTATGACTTGCAGCCGCTTCAAGTAGAAAGATGAAATATATATGGAGTGCATGTCGGCCGTGCTCAGCTCACGGTGATTCGGACAATGCAAAATGAATGTTAAATTATTCAGGTCAAGCCAAAGGGCCTCTTTCTGGCACCGGACCCTTCCTGTCGAGTATACCTGCTTGCTTGTGACACGGAAGAAAAGAAAACAAAACAGAACATAAGAGGCAGGCTTGTGTTTCACCCGACATGCACCTTGAGGCTGCCTGGTGAAATGACGCCTCGTGCACTCCCTGCCTGGTCTCTTGTGTTGAACATAATCTCAGCAAAATGCATGAACGAAAATGTTCCAGTATTCACGAAATATGAACTCGTGCATAATGCTGCTGTGATTCTTGTGTTGCAGTAAAATTCGAGGCGGGACCCTTGCTGCATCCGCTGTGCTGGCGCGGTGCACAGGCAGGCCGGCAGGAGTGTGCGCTTGTGTTCATACAGAGCGACGAGGAAAATAATAAAAGTTAAATGAAATAAAGTAAATGAGTAAATTATATCAATGATGATAATACCACAGCTAATGATGATGATGATGATGATAATGATAATGATATAATTGAAACAGATAATAACAGCACGCACACACACACACACACACACACACACACACACACACACACACACACACACACACACACACACACACACACACACACACACACACACACACAAAGCCTATAACTGCCTTTCTAATACTCGTACGTACAACCCACTACACCCGCCAGGCTTCTTATCCGATCAGGGGCAACGGGAAGCGGATCGCGGTGAGTGACTGGCGGGGCGGGCGGGGCGGGGCGGTGTGGTGTAGGGTAGTAAACGTTGTCTCCTTGTAATATGCAGGGTTATAGTGGCGGTAAATCAAGCAGACTCCGCATGGCCACGGGACTTATGGCACCATATCTTTTACCTTGTTACTCCCGCCGGCGTCCAGGAGCCATCGAGAGCGTCAATAAGGGCTGGTGGGATGATTGATGGTCTCGTCAGGACCTTCATATCCGTCTTGTCACGTATATTACGGGGGCGTGGGCCTGGCGGGTGCGATGGGTGGTTCCTCTAACTCTGGGTCTTTTCCTGCCCCGGCCCGTCCTCACTCCCTCCCTCGCTCCCTCCTCCTTTCCTCCCATTGGTCAGTGCGATTAGATCAGTCAGCCTCGTGTTCACCGCCAGTATGCAGACCCGCTCACTGTTATACGTCAGTCAGGTTGTTTTATGTTGGCATTGTTCTTTTATGTGCACTTTTATGTTATTGGCTTCATGCTGAGCAATAATTAACTAGATTATACGTGACTTTTGAAAGCTAATGGTCTTGATGGAAGTGTTATTCTTCTTCATTTATCATGTTCTGTGATGTTTGATGTTCGGTGCTGTCAGAAGCATGGAAAAAAATAAAAGAGATACTGACATTATTTTTAACAACGCATTATACACGAGTGAGTATTTTTCTTTCTTTTTCTCTTGCTCAGTTAGAAAAATTGTGCTCATTTTCTGTTCATTAGCTTGATCTCCCAAAGACTGTACATCATATTAATGTTGCTGGAAATAAGCATTAAATATCAAATAACAGACGTGCGCTATGTGAGCCAGTGGAGCTCACCAAGACAGGCTTAACTTCCTCGTTACTGCCTTCCAGATGCGACCATTGGTAGTACGTGCACCAGTAGGAGACCGTGTAACTCACCGGAATAACAACGGTAACACTAAACTATCGGTGCATGTTTGCCGTAAACCAATGAGAGGATGTGTGGTAGTGTCTCGTCCCCGGAATGAGAGGTCAGTGGGGCGTCGTGGTCCTGGATGGTGTTTGGTGGAGGGGACGCGAGTCTGGGACGCCGCCAATCCCGCCTCCTCCCGGCACTCCATCACCAGACGGACTGACACTCATTAGTCATCAAAGGACCACACAAGTTTGGGAACACGATGACTTAAGTCCTGTTTACCAATCAGTCTAAGAAGACGTCCCTGAAAGCTGGGCCGCTGCGCCAGATCGCTCAAAGTTAGAGAGAGAGAGAGAGAGAGAGAGAGAGAGAGAGAGAGAGAGAGAGAGGAATTACAAGTAAAGACCAAAGTTGCTGTCGAACTCCCTCGTGACGGAGAATTTCCTTCCTCTTAGAAAGCATTAGCGTGGCTCCCGTCTCCCTGAAGTGTGGACACGAGAAAACACTTGTGCGCAGCCTCTCTTGTGCTACTCCTCACTCTGGTCGCATCGCCACCCTGGCCTTGGGAGAGGCTGGGGAAAACGGGAACTGCTTCTTGTAAAATGAGAGAAAAAAAATGTTCTTACAGGATATTGCATCCTCATTATGAGTTTGTGCTTGTTTCTTTCGTTTTTGTCACTGTCCTATTGTGTGTGCGTGTGTGCGTGCGCGTGGTCCTGTGTGCTTGTGTCAGCCTTTGTCCCCGTCCTTAAGTCTTTGTCTTTCCTTTCGCTCTCTTGTTACCCTTATTCTTTTTTCCCTTTCTTTGTCCTCATTATCTTTCTTCTTACCTCTCCCTTCAAATTTATCTTTTCCCAGAATCTCTCTCTCTCTCTCTCTCTCTCTCTCTCTCTCTCTCTCTCTCTCTCTCTCTCTCTCTCTCTCTCTCTCTCTCTCTCTCTCTCTCTCTCTCTCTCTCTCTCTCTCTCTCTCTCTCTCTCTCTCTCTCTCTCTCTCTCTCTCAGACTGTAAATAGTGTAGCAGCTGGCGTCAAGAGAGTAAAGGAAATGTAGGACACGAGAGCGAGTTCATTGCAGTTGGTATGGACTCCTGGAAAAGGGACAAGGATAATTGCGTTGTCCGAGGGATGGGGCGGCACCGCGTCGTCACAAAGAACTGGTAACATTATAAACTGACGCGTGTATTCGATTAAGGGTAAATAGATATTGAATAGGTGGCGATGTTGGTAGTGTCGGTGGTAGTGGTGAGAGAGAGAGAGAGAGAGAGAGAGAGAGAGAGAGAGAGAGAGGCTATTATCTTTGACACATGCTTAATTGAAGAAAGAATCTGACCGCGTGAGTTGTGAAATATATAAATAATGAATGACTAGGTATAATTTGTAAAGGGAAACAAATAGGCAAGAAGATTAGCATGTCGCACCTCTACTTAGAATGAACGAGTTATGAATTAGTGATGAATAATGAGATAAAAAGGAAAGGAGAAAGAAACAAAGCAGGTATAGAGTGCGTATATTTTCCTCTAGGCTGGCGGGGAAGACGGATTATCAGGTGATGGGAGCCCCCTTGTGGGCGGCGGGCGGCGGCCGTCCATCATCGTCTGACAGCTTAATTCCTCTTCTCTATGCATATTCTCAGTCTAAAAGATTTTTCACTCTGTATTATACGGGGCATCAGGGCAGAGGAGGAACACACGGGAACTTATGAGTGATATATCGATATTGAGAAGGATAGAAAAAGGTGAACACTTAACACAAAGTAAACACTATTTTCATCACCGTCCCTTCCGCCACACTGGACTGCTTCTGCTATACTCTTTCCTCTCCCCTTCCTTCCCTTCCACATTCAGGCGCTGCCAACCCATCGTGGCCTCTCTTTGCAACCCTTCACCGTCACAACAGGACGCGCCGCCCCTCTGTCACCCGCCAGTCAGGTCTCCCCGCCGCCTATCACCCTGAGCTTTAGTCAGGATGGTCCTTCACTGTGACGGACCCACGATAACCCACACATTCTGGAAGCCCTCATCACCCTCATCACCACCATCGCCCTCATCACTTCACGAGACCGTACACTTCTCCCCTCGCTGCAGGAACTCGTCTTCTCCTAACTAAGCAATCCTCTCTTCCCTTCCCTTCCCTGCTCTTCCGTCCCTGCCTTTCAAGATACACCACCACCACCTCCTCAAGCGTGTCTGAAGTGGCACGCGTCCTAATGTCCTAATGCAACTACTCAAGCGTCTCTAAGGGTACCAGTGCATTGCCAGCGTCCAGAACTGTCCATTACTGTTTTTTGGATCCCAGCTGTCTTTTATGTATGCCCCTCAGGCCGCTCTTAACCTCTTCAGTACTGGGACACATTTTCGGCTTGAGATTTGTGTACAATTAGACCATTTTTTTTACATAAGTAAGGGTATATGGAGATCAGAAGATTAATGGACACAGTTTTCACTACATTAATCCCCCACATAAGTTTCTGAAGCTGTATAAAACCACAAAACAGTAACGAGAATAATGATGGAAGGCCGTCATGGTATTGAAGGGGTTAAGCTCCCTCCGGTTACTGTTGTGGAGCCCCGTGCACGGCAACCTTTTTGACATAGGAGTGTTAGGCCCCCGGTGTGCTTCATTGACGGATACGTATTCTTGTCTGGACATTGATTTTTTGGCACAAGCCTCATTAGTATTCACGCATCATCACAACACTTCCTCTCGCTCATCACCATTGTCAGTGAGTCTCCCTCCCCGTTTGAATTTTTTCTTGTTGTTTTGGACTTTTTCATTGTAACTTGTTTCCTACCTTAAAGCAGTTTGATATTAGGTTGTAGTATATTGTATTTTGGGCGATATTTTGGAAGGGGCGTCATATGATCTCGTTGCTGGGAGTCAGAACGTATCAGTGGACCCACTAGTATTGTCATTTTAACCGTAATTGGATTCTTCGCCTAGGTAACTGGTAACTGGTAACTGGTTTTGATTTCTTCACTCGTTACCAGCCTTAAGAAACGATGTCAGATTATAAGTTGCTTCACCACCACCACCACCGCCACCACCACCACCACCACCACCACCACCACCACCACCACCACCACCACCACCCACCTTTCAGATCATCATTTCGTAAACATGTCTTGGCGTCTTGTTCGTCCTCTGGCGAACTTGTTTTTTCTGCCTTCTTTGTGTCGCTTCCAGAAAAGTTAGTTCATTTGGTGATGGATGGCATTAATAAGGGCGTGGCGGAGAATCTTGTTATACAGTTTTATGGGAGTTGCCACCGCGGGAAACTTATCGGAGCGTGAATGAGGCGGAGAGGGATGGATGAGCCTCCTCAAGAGTGACGGACACTTAACAAACGACCCGCTCACCAACTTCCTGATAATTATCGTTGAGGGAACAGAATGGACGAGTACATGGCAGAGCCTGAGACTTGTTGTTGTTGTTGTTGTTGTTACTGTTGTTCTTGTTGTTGTTGTTGTTGCTATTTTTATTGTTATTGTTGCTGTTGTTGGTTTTGTTGTTGCTGTTGTTGCTGTTGTTGTGGTTGTTGTTCTTGTTGTTGTTGCTGTTTTTGTTGTTGTTGTTGTTTTGTTGTTGCTGTTGCTGTTGTTGCTATTATGTTAGTATGTCCTTTATGTACTGCCCGTACTCCGTTTTCTGTAAAACATTCTATTTATAGAATCAGTTTGGCTGGCTTGAGATGACGTCACGTCTTCCCCTCAGTTCTCGCTCGCCGCCACCTCATGTCACACTTACGCCTCAGCCTCTCGTTTGCTCGGCTATACCTGTTGTGTCTTGTGATACTATTAAATACACGTTCATAAGGACAACTACCACACTGTTGGTGCTGTAGTTGTTGTTCCTGCTGTTGTTTTTGTTGTGGTTGTTCTGGTTCTCTACTTTTCTTCGTGTCGCTATTATTACTCGTACCTCTGTTGTTTCCTTATTAAAAGCTTACTTCTGTTACAGTGTTTGTCGTAACTTGGTTTGTTCTCATTCTAGTGTTACTTTTTTCCCCTCAGCTTATTGTCTCCGTCGTTGTTGTGGTAGTGTAGTAGTAGTAGTAGCACCACCAGTAGCAGCAGCAGTAGTTGCAGTACTGGTGGTGATGGTGGTGGTGCTTGTGCCTGTCAATAAAGTGCCGTATAAGCACCATGCCACGCCACACATCAATGACAGTAACTACTTAATGTACCTCAGAATAAGACCACCGAGTTCACCATTGTCCTTTTGAAAACAATTAGCGTGGAACCCTTTCTTGTAACTCGCACACCTCTCTTCATCCGACCGCAAGTGTAAGTGTATCCGGATGGCAAGTGGCTCTGCGGCTCATGTTCTCGGGGAAGAGCCACCTCCTCATAACACACGTAGAAATTCAACACCCTTAATGTACCTTGGCTCTCCCGCCCCTAAGTAAGCGTGAGAAGGGCTTCCTCTTGTTTCCCTCTCTAATGGAGACGTCCCGCCTTGAAGTGGATTATGAAAAAAAGGGGTCTGTATTATTGTTCCTCGGTTATCGTCTGTAATCTCGAGACTAATGAGGGAAGCCCAATATTTCCATCTCCATCCACCTTCCCAATAAGCGAGACTCCCGGAGTATTATTACGAGAACAAAAGACTGTCCCTTTCTTGTCTTCCTCTCCTTGTCTCGTTAAAGGCAGCCATTACGCAGTCACTCTTTATCGATGGGAATGTGATTACAAAGCAAACTCCCATCAGACGATCACAAGACCTGTGTAATTAAGGCAAACACTCAGAAGCAGGAAAAAGCCCGACCTAATTAACGCCGTGACGCCCCGGTTATGGCTGTCACTTGTATAATGGATCTCATCATCACAATATACGAATGACATTTAATTAACGGAGGAGATATAACGCAGTGGTGCCGTTCAGCGCTAACATATTCGCTTGGCGTCGTGCTGCAGGTGATGAACGCAGCGCGAAACTTGATGCCTCGCCTTGTTTACTGCCGTGTCCTCAAAGCAGCGTTAAAAAAGTGTGGGGAAATTGCGTGATTTTTTCTCCCTCAGTCTTTCCGTCTTTTGATTCACGTGTGCCAAGTTATGAAGATGGGCGACACTCCTATCTCACGGCTGATCGGCAAGGGAATAATGAGGGACGATAAAAAAATGACGCGGCCTTAGTCTTCCATTTATTAATGTCAACTCAGGGCGTCCTCTTCCGAATAGTTAAGCAATGTCTGAAGGAAACGCGTTAAGACCCAAGAGACTTAATTTTTCGCCCCTTAAAGTGGCTTGGTCGATTTTGCTATTAAAAGCAATTAGAGCCTTGGGTACGGGGTTGGGAGGGGTTCCTGCCGCCGCCGTTCCCTGACTCCCTCGGCAGCCAGTCCTCCTTATAGACCCTAGTGCCATCTCTCATCTTCCTCGACAAATTGATAATGGTAATAAAACTTTCACTATTTATCTTCCTTCAAATGATCTAAGATTGCAAATTGATCTCAAATACCGTGACGGGCCCT
Organism: Portunus trituberculatus; assembly: GCF_017591435.1. Lineage (NCBI taxonomy): Eukaryota > Metazoa > Arthropoda > Malacostraca > Decapoda > Portunidae > Portunus > Portunus trituberculatus. The sequence continues at coordinate 1,196,298 of NC_059296.1, forward strand.
CCAGACTCCCAGGAAAACTAATGTGAAATTAACTATGCGAAGGAGGGAGGAGGCGCACGGCGTGACCAGACCCCAAGAGAGGGAGGAGGGTGGGGAGCAGCGGGAGACAATTTTTAGAGGAAGAGAGAAGACGTGGCTGGCTGGGGAGATTACCGAAGGAGCGCTTCTGAAAGAGTTAGGGTGAAGCCCGGAGATTCATTTTGTCAGTGATTGAAAAGGAAGGTCAGGGGTTAAAAGGCAAGCACGTCACTTCACTCTTATACTGACTGAAGACACTTTCCACTCAACACAGGATATATAGTGTGTGTGTGTGTGTGTGTGTGTGTGTGTGTGTGTGTGTGTGTGTGTGTGTGTTAAACGGCGAATATTGACTTCAAACGACCCACGAAGCAAGTGCATCGGGAAGTTTTTTTTTTTTTCTTCTTTTCTTTAAACCCTTGTTGCCCTCCCCTTCACTATTATAATGAGTGGCGGGCATAATTGTCGCACCCAACCCTGGGTATGCCGTGTTTTAAGCGTGCAGCGGGTGTCTGGAGTGTCAGCCCTCGTATCTACCAAATGTGTAAGAAACAAGATATCCTCCACACGGTTTCCATAATGCACCAGATGCGGAGTGTTTCATGAATGTGTTGGTCGTGCGAGGCGAAACACTAGTATTGATTTGCCACGTATATACAGAAAGACTTGTGAAGCCCAAGTATTACATCGGAATTGCATGCTGTGTCTTTTTAATTTTTCTTCCATGATTTCCTTGGTGTGTGGCTTAGCGCCGCGCCACGTCTTAGTTTATTCATCTCCATTGCATATTCTTTTCTCTTCACCCGCTACGGTTCATCGCAGCTTCGCTTCATGTTCATCTTTTCTATCTTTGTCTTCTCGTTCATAATCTTAGCAACAAAAATTCTTAAGGTGCTTTTGAAAGTTCCAAACTTTTTCTTTTCAGTGTATCAAGTAAGAGTTTGTGACAGCTTTTTTAAGTGACATAAGCTGAATACTCTTTATATTGTGCCTGCTGAGCTTCGTGATTATTTGAATATATCATCAGACATATTCAGCTCAAATAAACGAGGTGGGGAAACTGCACATGCTGCACGGTCGAGTGGTATACACACCAGGGTTGTTATAATCAGGTTATTTAAATAATTTAATTTAAATCATCTGATTATAATAGATTTTAATCAGAGTAAAAAAAATCACGATTTT
>NC_059296.1:1202500-1212500 GCF_017591435.1 Portunus trituberculatus
CCTCCTCGCGTCGTTCTCTGTGTCTTTTTTCTTCTTCCTTGTTTGTTTTTCCATGACTTTGTTCCCCTCGTGCATAATTAACCGTACTGTGCGTGGTGTGCTCGAAAGTAGTGGGGCTGAGGTGAGGTGAGGTGAGTTAGGTTTGGTGAGGCTAGGGTGTTGGGTATCATTGGGGGTAAGGTGAGGTTAGGGGGGTATCCTTGTCCAGTGTACCTTTAAAGCCATGTGTTTTAGGTGGGTTGGTTAGCGGAGGGGTGTTGGGGGGGTGGGATGTGCTTGAAGGGGCCCGGCTGTGTGAGGGGGTTGCCTTAAAATTATGAGTCTATGCATATTCATCAATGAGTCATTAGTCTGTGTGTTCATTTTGAGTCGTAAAAAGTGAGTTATGGCCACAATTTTGCCAGTCACTTAAATTTGGTCATGCACGTGTCACGGGCGGTGGAGGAGCCAGGAAATTGCTAATGACCCGAATATGAACGTTAATGCATCATCACCCTAATAGAGTCATTAAAGCCATTTGGCAGTTATTTACAGGTTGAATTACGCTATAAACACCGGTAATAAGGGCTGGTGTTGGGGGGGAGGAGGAAGGCGGAGGCTGTAAGTCACGCTTCGTACAGGAGTGCTCTGGCGGCGGCTGTGGCGGTGGCGGCGATGGTTGTGGTGGTGGTGGTAGTGGTGGTGGTGGTGAGGGTAATGGTTTTGTGGCAAATGATGATGATGATGATGATGATGAACGATGATGAAAATGTTTGACCTGGTGCATGACTGGAATGGTGATGAGGATTAAGGATTATAATTAATTTGATTGGGGGATTGATCCATTGATTGATTGATTTAATGAGGATGCAACAATGGGGTCAGCTGGCGCCAGGAGGGGGGGAGAGAGAGAGAGAGAGAGGGAGGGAGAGGGAGAGGCAAGGGAGGCAAGAGTAAGAGGGGAGATAGAATAGAGAGGGAGGAAAGTGGAAGTGAATATACTGTTTTATTGTGATTTATGGAGTAATCCACACACACACACACACACACACACACACACACACACACACACACACACACACACACACACACACACACACACACACACACACACACACACAAAAGAAATAATATTGTGCTTAGTGTGAAATTAATGACCGTGCAAGTACAGAGGGCAGAGAATTAAATAAACACTCGGAATATTGGTCGCAAAAATGAGAGGAAAGATAAGAGAATTCATTAAGGAAAACAGGGAATGAAAAACAGGATACAAAAGAGAAAGAGGAAAATACTATCAAGAGAAAAGTGTGAGGGTAACAGAGGACGAAAAAAGAAAAAAAAAGGATAAAGAAAGGATAGAAGGCAGGAGAGCGGGAAAAATGTAAATACGATAAGCGGGAACACAGTGACTTTCGCCGAGAAGGAAGGACGAGGGAGGGAAAGAAAGGACTGACTGACTGACTGACTGACTGACTGAAGGAAAGAACAAAGAAAGAAAGAAAGGACTGACTGACTGACTGACTGATGGAAGGAAGGGAAGGAAGGAAGGACTGACTGATTGATTGATTGACTGACTGACTGACTGGTTGAATGAAGGAAGGAAGGAAGGACTGAATGGTTGAATGAATGAATGAAAGAAAGAAAGAAGGAAGGAAGGAACTGACTAACTGACTGACTGACTGACTGAATGAATGAATGAATGAATAAAGGAAGGAAGGAAGGAAGGACTGACTGACTGACTGACTGACTGACTGACTGACTGACTGACTGAAGGAAGGAAGGAAGGAAGGACTGACTGACTGACTGACTGACTGACTGACTGACTGACTGACTGACTGACTGACTTACTTACTTACTTACTTACTTACTTACTGGCTGGCTGGCTGGCTGGCTGGAGATGGGTGTTTGGATGGGAGTGGAAGGCAGCAATGCGCGGCTGAAGGAAACGAAAGACGTGACGTGGTACAGTGGACGTTACGAGTGCACGGTACAGTACATTAAATTTATGGCAGTATTCTCTCTCTCTCTCTCTCTCTCTCTCTCTCTCTCTCTCTCTCTCTCTCTCTCTCTCTCTCTCTCTCTCTCTCTCTCTCTCTTCCACGACAATTTTTAAAGACGTCAGATAATTAGGTTTTCAGGGGCGTTTCTCCTAATAATAATATAAAACCTCTGAAATCTGTCACAAAAACTATTAAAACGCCCTTCAAAACTCGTGCAACTTCAACCAGAACCTTATAATAGTAGTGGAAATGATTAACCGGATTTTCAAGAGTGTTTCATTAATAACAAAAATCTTCATAGTTTACTTCACAAAAAGAAAAAAAAAACAAGACATAGGACCACTTTAAAACCCATGTATCTTAATTTGGAGTTTTGTGAAGGTAGTGAAATAATAATCAGCCGGGTTTTTTTATGAGTGTTTCTCCCGTTAATGATATAAAAAATCTTCATAGTCTATCACACGAGCCATTAAAACGTCCTTCAAAACACGTGTAACTTCAACTAGAACCTTTTGAAAGAAGTGGCAATAATTAACTGGGTTCTCAAGAGTGTTTCAACCATAAGTACTGTAAAAAGTCTTCACAGTGCCACAAAAAATACTAAAACACTCATGAAAACACGTGTAACTTTTGAAAGAAGTGGAAATAATTAACCGGGTTTTTAAGATGTTTTGACTTGAATCCTATAATAAATGTTTATGATCTATCACAAAAAAAAAAAAAAAAAAATAGACACCCTTCAAAACCCGTGTAACTTCAACTAGAACCTTTTTGAAAGAAATGCAAATAATCAGCCAGGTTCTCAAGAGTGTTTCAACCGTAAGTATTATTAAAAGTCTTCATAGAACCACACAAAAAAAAACAGTCTTCAAAACCCGTGTAACTTTAAGTAGAACCTTTTGTAAGAAGTGGAGGTGGGGCGTGGAAGTGCTCAAGGATATACGATTCTATATATATACACTGACTTTTTGGGTGGCGATGTCGGTCCTTAGCGAGGCCCGAGGGAGTGCAGGGTCCGGCCTTTGACAGTTGATAGCTCTTAATTGTATTTTGCCGCTGGTTGATTATATTAGTGCTCGAGTCCCTCCGGCGGCGGCACGGCAGGTGAAAAACAAAAGGGGAGGAGGCGCCTGCTGCTGTTCCTGCTGCTTCGAGGAGGTGGTGGTGGTGATGGTGGTGGTGGTCTGCTTCGAGAGTGTTGCTAATGATTCTTGAAGGTAATAAAGTGATAATCAACGTTTTATTTGTCTGACGGCCATTCTTCTCATGTCTTCCCTTGTTTTCTCCTTCTCCCTCTCGTCCTTTGTAATTGTTCTTCTCTTCAATATTTTCATTTGCTCATATTTCTTTTCTTCTGACGTCTTCTCGTAACTCAATGCTCTCTTTTTTTTTTCCTTGTTTCTTTTCTCATTTTTCGTTTCCTGTTCGCGACTCTGTTGTCTCGGATTCCTTTATTCTCTCTCTCTCTCTCTCTCTCTCTCTCTCTCTCTCTCTCTCTCTCTCTCTCTCTCTCTCTCTCTCTCTCTCTCTCTCTCTCTCTCTCTCTCTCTCTCTCTCTCTCTCTCTCTCTCTCTCTCCTTTTTGTTTTATAGATACTTGCCTTAAGTGTTCCCGTGTGTGAACAAAAATTATTCCTATTACAGATAAGAGGTGATATTTTGTGCAGTAAATTAAGCGGCACCGCATTGCAGGTGAGGAGGAGGGCTTTTTCTCATGCGTGTATTTACTCCTCTAAACACCAAGCCGCTGTTTTAATCCCGCCGACGACATGTCCTTAATCGATTGTAACCAGCTAAAGCATCATTAACTTCCTCAGTGTTGACATTCCTCATGGGACAGCGGGAGGGAGTTTCGTTAATTATATTAATTGCGGCGGACCTGTGGATTAAAGGGCAGTGCAGGTCCAGGCTGTCCCGTGTGCCTCTCCCCTCGTCCCAAGAGAGGCCCCACACACGCCAACATGCCCCATTTCCGTAGTTCCCCTTGCCTCGCCTCTCCACGCCACTCCCGCGTTAACTCCCTCATAACGACAAGCAACTTTACCCCAGCAGCCGCCCTGTCATTCCGGCCCTCTGTGACTCTGCCTTGCTCTGCTCTGCCCTCCTGTTCCGTGCCACCACCCGTCTCTCTTTTTATCTCTTTCTTTTCATAACTCCAGTATTATTTCGAGTTTCCCTCAGTTCATACCGGCACATGTTACCCCACGCTCCCTCCTCCTCCTCCTCCTCCTCCTCCTCCTCCTCCTCCTCCCAGGCGGTTTCTTCACGTACTTCCCAGCTCCCCCCAGTAATTTCAACCTCCTTCATATTCTCCCCTGCCACTTCAGCTAGTCTGCTCACGTCCCCTTTTCATTCTAGAAGTCCCCTATGTTAGTCTTACGCCACTTGTCACAACCACCGACCTCCTCCTCCTCCTCCTCCTCCTCCCCTATGTACATTATTCCTCCTATTCTGACATTTCTAAGCCTCTCCTCACTGTGTGCTCTTTCTCTTTCCCTGTCATCTAGAATTCTGTGTCTTATCTCCATATTCTCCTTATTATTTTTTTATATTTTCCTGTTAGTATGAGTGTGTGTGTGTGTGTGTGTGTGTGTGTGTGTGTGTGTGTGTGTGTGTGTGTGTGTGTGTGTGTGTGTGTGTGTTAGTTTGTCAGTTTATTTTGTTTGCTGCAGATCACGTTTTGTAGCTGACATCATTTTTATGTGTTTTCTTATGGACCATAGCTAATTGTTTCTCGGTAATTGTTGTTCCATTCATATTAATGTTTACAGTGATCTAGTATTTTTTGTATTTGTAACTGGAAATTGTGGTCATTAAATACTTACTTACTTAGTGTGTGTGTGTGTGTGTGTGTGTGTGTGTGTGTGTGTGTGTGTGTGTGTGTGTGTGTGTGTGTGTGTGTGTGTGTGTGTGTGTGTGTGCTTGCGCTTATACGTGTGTGTGTGGAATCTCCCAGTCTGTTTCAATCACAGTCAGTGACGTTGGGTTCAGTCTCAAGTTGATTGCCATACCATACTATCTACTTCTGGAATAGTAGTAGTAGTAGTAGTAGTAGTAGTGGTGGTAGTAGAACGTCAGGAGAAAAGAAGAGTAGAACAGCAGCCGCAGCACAGGGGCGGAAATAGTAGTAGTAATAACAGTATTAGCAGGCGGAGCGGTAATAATATCAGTAGTAATAATATTAGCAGCGGTACTCAGCGCCCAATGGCTGGCCCCTCGTGTATTGGATTGCAGTTGTGGTGGACGATTATGCAGCTTCATTTTCCTTTCCTGCCTTCATTATCAGTCCAGTAACCCTCCAACCTCGTATTGGCCACAATCCACACCCTGCGAGCTCACCACTTGCCACTTGGCGGTAGTTCAGCCACCGCACACCGGCTCTCCCTGCCATTACCATTCATTTTTACCATTGCCAAATATTGTTACACACACTCACGTTATAATTAGTGCAGGTCAGGCACGGGGAGCGGACGGGACTTTAATGTGATGAGCAGCGTCATGATACAGCATCTCATTTTCTTTATAATTGTTTTTCCTCTTTCTTGTTTGTTCTGTGTGGTGGGATAGGGAGCAGCTGGGCCAGAGGACTTTTTTCAATTCATACGTGTGCGATCATAGACAACACTCCCTGCCTTACTATAACACTCTACTGTAGCCTTTCATTGTTTATATCGTGCTGTCAAGTATTTTAGTCTGTCTGTCTGTCTGTCTCTCTGTCTCTCTGTCTCTCTGTCTCTGTCTCTGTCTCTGTCTCTCTCTCTCTCTCTCTCTCTCTCTCTCTCTCTCTCTCTCTCTCTCTCTCTCTCTCTCTCTCTCTCTCTCTCGCTTGCTTGTCATGGGGTTTTCAATTTTTTTTCTTTTTTTATTGTTTTAAACGCCTCTCCCGCTTACCACCACCACCACCAGCACCACCACCACCACCACCTTCATGTGTTAATTCGAGCGTCGTCCCCTTGCGTCAGTCCTCCGTCGGCGACTATCCCGGGCCCCACCGAGCATGTAAACCTCCCACAGTGTCCATCCATCCCCGCCCTTCCCTCCTTCACACATGACCGGCTCCCTCCCTCCAACCAGTCCTGATCTCCACCCACCTCCACTCCATTCTCTCTCTCTCTCTCTCTCTCTCTCTCTCTCTCTCTCTCTCTCTCTCTCTCTCTCTCTCTCTCTCTCTCTCTCTCTCTCTCTCTCTCTCTCTCTCTCTCTCTCTCTCTCTCTCTCTCTCTCTCTCTCTCTCTCTCTCTCTCTCTGGCCGACTGTCCACCCCTTTTGTTCCCTCCTATTATCCCCCTCTCCACTAAACGGGAAAAAGAAGGGTCTCCACATCCCCCACCCCCCCGTGTCCCATCCTTCCCCTCAGCCGGAGCTCTGGACGTGTTCCTCCAGCGGGTATTGTTTGCAAGGGGCGCTATTGTGCTCCCCCGGGGTAATCCAGTATCGCCGCCCGTGTCCCTGCGTCCTTCAACCTTTGCCTCTACAAACAAGGGCAGCCTGTAATCGGATTGCACCTCGCTCCCGGCCATTAACTCCCCAGCGCTATTGACGAAGTTATTTCATTATTAACTCGGGTTATTAAGGGGCCAAACAGCATCCTCGTACTCTCTCCGCTCCTCTCCACCCTATTGCCTGTTCTATACTACCGTTATCTTGTCTGTGATGCGACGATGAGTCTACCTGTGTGTGTGTGTGTGTGTGTGTGTGTGTGTGTGTGTGTGTGTGTGTGTGTGTGTGTGTGTGTGTGTGTGTGTGTGTTGGGTTTGATGTGAATGTCAGAGTGGCAGGAAACAAATAAAATGGAATGAAGTATCACACTCGCCAAGTTGCCACGTGGAGTTGTATGAAAATGAAAAATGAGAAAAAGAAAGTGGCAGGAACACTCTTCCCGTGCGCACAAAAGAAGGCGCCGTGCAGCAGGTTGGTTGTCCTCACTCCGTGCGCTGGTGCGTAGTTCAGCGTCACATGTCCATTCTTACATGCACAGAATGTGTTTGTTTTTTGTAATCGTTCTTGTTGCATTGTGTGTGTTCAGGTTTTGAGAAGAAAGCTCTGCCATTGTGGTGTGACCCCGTCCCTTAAAGAAGAAACAAAACAAAAATAAACGTGGATTTTGTTGCGGAAAAAAATCTTTCCACTTTTCCCTTAGGTTCCAAACATGAAACCCTGGCAGTAATATTTCAGTCTGGCTTACTGTAAGTGTTAGCGAACCGTGAAAAGTATTGACTGTTAGCGACAAAACGAGTGTGGAATTTGCACCAGACTGTTGCACAAAAAAAAGAAAGGGGGAAAAAAATAAAGCTTCGGTGTTGGTGGAGGCGGGTGAGGGCACGTCAAGAGCTCGTCAGGGTAAGGCAACGCCAAAGGCCCCGGCTCAGATTAATCCCCATTTCCTCTGTGCCACGAGAGGTGATGAATTTAAGGGAGCGAAAATTTGCATGATAGCTATTTAATTAAGTTCACGTCCCCTTTCATGGAGGGTGAGAGCTTTTCTTCGCTCTCTCCTCCTAACTCCCTTGTCGTTATTGCCCTGTAGCTCTTCAGTCTCTTCCTGTCCGTCTATCTCTGTCATTTTTCCTCTCGCCTTTCCCTAACTCCCTACCTCATCTCCTTGTTATTAATTATCTTCCACTCTCCTTACTTCGTCTTCATTCTCTCTTTGTAGTCGTACGTTTTCCTCTTCTTTTACTCCTACATTATATGCAAGTTTTCCTTCACCCGCCCTTGCATCTCCACCGGCTAATGAAGGGAACCTGTTGCCAGTACCCCTGTCCACCTCCCCCTTTTTTTTTCTCTCTCTCTCTCTCTCTCTCTCTCTCTCTCTCTCTCTCTCTCTCTCTCTCTCTCTCTCTCTCTCTCTCTCTCTCTCTCTCTCTCTCTCTCTCTCTCTCTCTCTCTCTCTCTCTCTCCACTGGAAGAAGGAAGCAGACGATGTGTACTTGTAACCCTTCTGGAGTAAGCAGTCATTGGTTGATACATGTGTGATGGCATGCATCTTGCAGTTCCAGGAAGAATGGAAGGCGAGTCAGGTTCTCGCAGCTCAAGTGTCGTTTCAGGTTTCATTTAAAAAAATGAAGGAATCTGTCTTAGTGGGGTCTGGCGGCCTCGCTTTATGGAACAGTTGCATCCGAGAGGAACAAAGGCCTCTGGGAGGAGGTGGTCAGCGTGCCAAATACGACCAACACTTCACCTTGGCAGCGGGTGAGGATTTGGCCGCCGCTACCAGCACATGTCTGCCCTGCTGCCACCCCCTCCTCACCCCACCCCAAGGTGGACACGGGCCTCAGATCACATCCGGCCCGCTGGGAGCACCACGAAAAATCTGCCGAGAAAGGAAGTTTCTGAGCCAAGCTGAATTCGAAATTAAGGCAAGATAGCGTGGCGCTGGCGATTCTCAAGACGGACTAAAGATAAAATCTCAGCGAGCGACACCTAAATCGCTCACCGGGTCGTTCGGTCGTTCGGAAGACTGAGCACGACGACCATTATGACCTGTCCCCTGCCGCCTGCACTTCACGGCTTCTCCATCACCCAGGAGAAATATCTGAAGCTGTAATTCTTTGTAACAGTGCTCTGTGTGATGCACGGACAGCGGCGCCCAGCCAACACTTGCTAGCGAGACCAGCATTCCACAGTAATTATCTGCCACATCTGTCCGAGCTCTGTGACACCTGAAAGTCGTTTGATGAAAGACATTTTTTTTGCTCTTAATACGCTGAATGCAGAGTTCCGTCATACTAATTAGTTGCTGCACTTTTTGACTCCATAAGTATATATTTTTAACTTAGGTAGACTTTGCAACATTTCCCTACAATTATGATTGAAGAGCGAACGTGCCACATATGTCTGTCCGCCGAGTTACCGGGAGCCACCGCCCACACATGTTCACACTCCCGTGGGTGAAAGTGTCCGCCTCTGCTGTGATTCAATACATTATACAAAAAGAGTAGATATATGAACAGATAATTTATGCAATACTATTACAATGGAGGATGTTTGGAGCCAAGCACCTTACATTAAACAGCCATAAAAAGATTGTATTGCATAACTATATTTGTAGTCATCTGCATTTACTCATGAGCCGGTCATTTGGTATGTGTGTATCTATCTGCTCGTAGATAGATAGTGAAATGCCATGGGTAAATAAATTGACTAGCTCAAAGTGAATTATGGGAAATTAAAACCATCATGGTGCGGATTTCAGCCACACATTTTAACCTGTTAACATGATTGGTGTGTATAAAAAAAACTGTATTATATCTCCCACACCTATAAAGCATGTTGTTTCTTTATGGTAGGTCTGAAAAACAATGCCTGAATCTTGAACGGCAAGTGTAGAACTGTGATCCAGAAGTAAGTAATTGCAGAGCTGTAGAAATATGTTCTTTTATTATTTTTTGTGTCATTGTTATATCGTATAATGGAATGCTTTTCGTTATATAAGAGTTAAACTAGACGTTTTTATCCTATGTTTGTTTACTTAAGAAGCAATGCATTATTGACCGAACTGTTCGAATTAATGATAGAAGTCAAGTCACACAATCCCCAAGACTAAATTATAGGAAGAACGGCGCAAGCTCTTCTCTGTACACTAAATAGTTCACATTCCTGTGGATTTTGGGGTGCATTCCTTGGCAACACGAGCCTCTTAGGGGATCAACTCCTCTTCCCAACTCTTCTGACCTGTTCCACTTGATCTGTGTTCCTGCGACACCATGCTATGTATCTGTCTTGCTGCCAAAGGTGACTCAATCTTATCCCTTTAATCTTGCGTACTATAACCAGAAATAAAGTCTTCAGAATGGCGGAGCGTTAAGCAGCTCGCCTCTGTCTGTTCACATTTCCGTCAGCGACCTTCAGCTCTACTGTTTGTCTTAAACTTCTTGTTGCGAGTGTATAGATTAAAATCTATTGCCCAGTCGGGTCGAGAGTCGAGAGGCAGCCTTCCTATTAGTCAAAACAGTCCTGATAAAACATATATCGACTTTTCAATCCAGTGTGTGACTATGAATTTATTTTATACATACCTAA
>NC_059296.1:1217500-1225000 GCF_017591435.1 Portunus trituberculatus
GGAGTTTAATTCATAACAGAGTGGTGTTTTACGTGCTTACTGAAACTTTGCCATGATACTTTAATGCTTCAATATCCTCACCCATTAAGTATCTCAGTGTGCGCTTACTCTTTATGGGGAATCCAAAGTTGTTCCTACCAACACTCAGGTCACTTCACTGGAGACGTGCACCGTTAAGAAAATATTTGTCATGTGTTGAAAATGTTTCTCATTTTGTTGTTGTTGTTGTTATTATTATTATTGTTGTTGTTGTTGTTGTTGTTGTTGTTGTTGTTGTTGTTGTTATTGTTATTGTTTTTCTTCCTCCTTATCTTTTGATTGGTTAAGTGGTAATATATTTAGTCTACGGTACAGTGACGCCATGTTTCACAAGCATTGTACCATTTCACTCTCTATTCTCTATGCGGTTGTTACAAAATAACTTTGGTCTTTATCAGTCTCAGAATCACTTAATTGTTGATATTGGTCTAATAAGCCTTTTTTTTTTTTTTGTCACGTTTACAGTAACAATTAGAAAGTTGAAAATAGAGTGAAATTTCATGAAACGTCCACACAAGACTCGATGATAATTAGCGAATTACATAATTAACAATGTATCAACGAACTAAATTAAGAGAAAGACAGTTATAAGTAGTTACCAACGAAAGAAATGTAGCGAAAACTGAATGGAGAAACGTGCGAATTGCGAAATTACCGTTTAACATTAGAGGGACATGTTTAGCGGAAGTAGAAACATTGAAACCTAGAAATGAAAATGATATCCAGTGAATAACAAAAGCAAAAAAAAAAAAGCGCAACATTTACTTCATGGAAATACAGAGGCGAGGTTTTGAATGCAATACAAGAGAAATAGACAGGGATTAAAGCAGAAGGTTTATGAGACAGAGGGGAGGAATAATGAGAAGATATTATTCTGGCCAGAGGTGACTAATGTTAGAAGGGTGAGAGCAGTGTTAGAGGTTGTTAAGGTGTAAATGAAGGAGTGGCGGAGAGAAGTGATGCAGCTGAATGAGGGAGAGGAAAGTATTACTAAGAGGTGCTGTAAATAAGAGGAACGTCAGACTGCCCTCTCTGGGTTGTGGTGTACGGTGGGACGGAAATGTGTGAAGGCTGGACTATTTTCAAGCCATTTAGTCGTCTCATCTGATAAAAAATTGCACATCATTCGCTGCAGTGTGCGGTCAACAGCCTCGCTAGAAAGCCTGCCAGCATTTAGCGAGTTAGTTTCTCATAAAATAAGAGTCAAACTTATAGAAATTTAAAATTCAGTTGCTCTACATGTTGTTTTATTTTTCTTTATTTCTTTCTTTCTTTCTTTCTTTCTTTCTTTTTTTGTGTTTTGTTTTTTTGTGGAGGTATTATTCATTGATATACACGTTGGTGAATTACAACCATACTTTTCTCCCGTGATAAAAGACGGAAGCTTTGGATTGAGCTGAAGAAATACAATTTTGATCCCAATGATTTAATTTATTGATGAAAAACTGTACTGTAGCTTATATTGATTCCAAACCTACAAATAAGAAATATAACAGCACTGCTGGAAATTATATATGATTTCTTGATCACAAAGGATTCACAGATACAATAAGACAGAATCCAGAAATAGGATTGTGATAGAGAAGCGGAGGAGAGAGTGAACAACGGCAGCAGGGTTAATAACATTGTCAAAAGGCGGCGTGGATCATTGAGGGTGAAACAGGCGACACAAGCTACAATGATATGTAAAAATTAAAGGAAAAAAAAAGAATGATGGCTAAAGTTTGTCTGGTAGCGAAAAGACACACAGACATACAAAAAAAAAAAAAATCTCACAAGGCAGATTTATTCAAAGCTACAGAAATCCAGACTGCTGCACGCTAGAGGCAAACAGAATCCCGAGGTGTTGTGTAGTGTGACGTGGGTGATGCATATTGTATTTGCATCTGGTGGGAGACTGACCAAAGAGGAGCCTCGCCCAAATAGTGAACCATCTTGGACAGGGCAGTACGGAAAAGTAGGGGCCTGTTTTACTTACTATTTGTTAACTGCTAAAGAAAAGTGTGAGAGTCAGACAGTCTGGCTTCTTCTTCTTCATCATCATCATCATCATCATCATCATCATCATCATCATCTTCTTCTTCTTCTTCTTCTTCTTCTTCTTCTTCTTCTTCTTCTTTTTCTTCTTCTTCTTCTTCTTCTTCTTCTTCTTCTTCTTCTTCTTCTTCTTCTTCTTCTTCTTCTTCTTCTTCTTCTTCTTTTCTTCTTCTTCTTCTTCTTCTTCTTCTTCTTCTTCTTCTTCTTCTTCTTCTTCTTCTTCTTCTTCTTCTTCTTCTTCTTTTTTCTCTTTTTGTTCTTCATTTTCATCTCCTCCTCCTCCTCCTCCTCCTCCTCCTCCTCCTCCTCCTCCTCCTCCTGCTGCTGTCACCATAGTAATAATTTGCATGTAGTAAAAAACTGAAAGTAAGAAGCAGATCTTGGAAAAAAAAAAAGCATTACTACAGCCTTTCTCCTGCAGACGCCGCGGAAGGGAGTGCACAGTATACAGCAGGAAGGCAGGCAGAGTCTTAGGGGAGTGGAGTGGAGGGCGGAGAGTTGTTAAGGAAGGAAGAAGGGGAGGAAGCTGAAGTTAGGAGGACGAAGGGAGAGGTAGGAAGGAGCAAGACTAGTAAGGAGAAGAAAGCTCATCTCAAAGGGAGGGATGAAACAAACAATAAAAATGGAAATTTGGAGAGAGAGAGAGAGAGAGAGAGAGAGAGAGAGAGAGAGAGAGAGAGAGAGAGAGAGAGAGAGAGAGAGAGAGAAAAGAACGCTCAGATAAAGAATATAAAACAGGAAAGAGTCAAGGAAAGTAATAACCAAAGGAGGGAGTGAAAGGAGAAAGTAACATGGAGAAGGAGAGGAGGCAGACAGTAACAGAGGGTGAGACCAGAGGAAGTAACAAGGAAAGAGAGAAAGAGAGTGAGAGAGGAGACAGCAACGTTGTGGGTGATGGGACACAATAACAGGAGGACGGGAAGGGAGACAATAACAAGGAGAGAGAGAGAGAGAGAGAGAGAGAGAGAGAGAGAGAGAGAGAGAGAGAGAGAGAGAGAGAGAGAGAGAGAGAGAGAGAGAGAATATATGCCAACGGAAGACCTCAATAAGTTTTAAAGTGTAGAAATGAGTCAACAAGAAAGGAGGAAGGTGATGAGAGAGAGAGAGAGAGAGAGAGAGAGAGAGAGAGAGAGAGAGAGAAAGAGAGAGAGAGGAAGAAATACCAGGCGAGGCAGAGGAATCGGCAGTCGGGTGCACCAAGAGGCCCCGAGTTTCTCCTCTCACGCCGCAACAATCATTTCGCCATTAAAAGGCCCCCCAGCCTCGCCCCACTTAGGTCCGCCTCCGCCCACTCTTTTCCACACTTTCCGCGTCATTTCAGCCTCCCATTCACGAGGGTTAAGGGGTGGGCCGCGTGCCTCCTCTCGGCCCTTCAGCAGCAGGTACTCAGAGGCGTGTATGGGTTACGTCAAGACTTCTTCCCGCTGTCCGTAGTATCGTATTGCTGATTTAAAGGATACGTGTCACAATTCATGTTGCCGCTCTTCTCTTTAGTGTGTGTGTGTGTGTGTGTGTGTGTGTGTGTGTGTGTGTGTGTGTGTCTTTGTGCTGACTAACATAAGGGTTGTATTTAGCAAGTCCTGAATTTTTTTTTTTTTTTCTCTACTCTCATAAATCTTGGTTGGTATAAAGTAGCAGCAAGTAATAAGGAGTTCTTAGGGTTGGTTGTTCCTGGCTTACTATTTGTTGGATCAGGAATCTTACTGGATGACATGGCAGTAAAGTTCACGAAGTTTTCTATATTCTTGTATGATTTGTGTCTTCAGCTAGTATTCTCAAACGCCTCTGTGCTTAATCTCCAATTTCAAAATGCCTTGTTTAAATTTGCACCAGTTTTTGAAGGTGTTTTTATCGTTCCAAAGGCAGAGTGATAAGATTTCTACATGACTAACTGTGAAAATACTCTTGAAAACCCCGCTAATCATCTCAGTGGCTCTTGGTAAAATGGTGTGGTGAGAGAACAAAGTGTTTCCGAATATAGCCCTTAGTCTCTCTCCTTGTTCCGGCGTCTTTCTATAATGGGTGGGGAGCGGTCAGTGGTGGTGGCTGTATACTGTTTGGTCTACACACCATGGCGTCTTTTACGATTCAGAAGCATGCGATGGGATTCTTGTAAAACTAACACGCCACACGTCACGCTCCTAACTACTTATATACTCTCTCTCTCTCTCTCTCTCTCTCTCTCTCTCTCTCTCTCTCTCTCTCTCTCTCTCTCTCTCTCTCTCTCTCTCTCTCTCTCTCTCTCTCTCTCTCTCTCTCTCTCTCTCTCTCTCTCTCTCTCTCTCTCTCTCTCTCTCTCTCTCTCTCTCTCTCTCTCTCTCTCTCTCTCTCTCTCTCTCTCTCTCTGATTAGAAGCACCTACAAGTGGTTATGATGATGATGATGATGATGATGATGATAGTAGTGGTGTCAGTGATGGTGGTGGTATTGGTGATAGGATTGTCGGTGATAATGATGAAGATATTGATGATAATTATAACTAAGAATGTAAAATCTCTCTCTCTCTCTCTCTCTCTCTCTCTCTCTCTCTCTCTCTCTCTCTCTCTCTCTCTCTCTCTTTCTCTTTATCTTTCTCTTTTTTACTCCTGCCCTGCTTTACATGGAAAGGAGACTGGCCAAAGGTTAAAAACGAAATTTACGAAAAGAACCCGTTTTAATCGTCGCTGCCTAAAAAAAGTTGGAAGCAGAACAGTCCCAGAAGGGGTAAAGCCAATTTAGTTCCAGAGGTGTCTTGACCCTCTTTTGAACGAGTCAGCGTCATAGGAAAGGGGAAAAACGGAGCAGGGCAGTCAGTGTGCACGCATTGTCTTCAGCATTCTCTAGTGTCGCATTCCTGACGTCACCAGCATCCTTCGCCATTCTACTAACTGTATTTCAAGGATTGGCAGTGGTAAGAACTAAATACTGGCTTGAAATTGAAGACCGGAAAATTCATCTGAGTTTTTTAATAGTATGTTTTCTGATCAACAGTAATAATAATTGTACTATCTGGTGTAAGAAATATCATACCAATGATAAACTTATATTTCTTCTTCCAGGCTCTTGTGTTATTTGAGTGCTTCTTGATCCTGTTCTTGGCATACCTGACTCTCAACATTACCTTAGTTTTTACATAAATTTCCTTTATTTGCTTATTTTTCTGTTCTTATTATGTGTGCAATAGACTGAGTGACTGAGTGTGGAGGTCGGGCACTGAACGATGACAATGGCGATGATGACATTAATAACGACGACAATGGTGCCTGTGGTGGTGATCATGACAGGTCTACTGAAGGGAGCGAGAATTATGTTAACGATAATGATGTTGCCATTTAAACAAGCCAACGAGCGGCTTTATTAGATTCGTTTGTTGACAAGGGTATTATTATTATTATTATTATTATTATTATTATTATTATTGTTGTTGTTGTTGTTGTTGCTGTTGTTTTTATTGTTGTCGTCTTCGTCGTCGTCGTCGTCGTCGTTGTTGTTTTAATATTTTATTTTAATTGACATTATAATGATGTAATAATGATGACAAAATTATTATTATTATTATTATTATTATTATTATTATTATTATTATTATTATTATTATTATTATTATTATTGTTATTATTATTGTTATTGTTATTATTATTATTATTATTATTATTATTATTATTATTATTATTATTATTATTATTATTATTATTAAGAAAAGAAGGAAGTAAGGTTAAGAAAGACGAGGAAGAAGAGGAGGAGGAGGCGGAGAAGGTGAAGGAGGCGGAGGCGGAGAAGGAGGAGGAGGACGACGAGATTAAAAACTGGAGCGTGAAGGATGGTAATGATGAAAGCATTTTGCGCGTTAAGATGAAAACACACAGCGAGAGGCAACACTTAACCTTCAAAGGACCGTGCAGAAGCTCGCCTGACTGAGTGCCGGCCTGCCTGGTGCCAGCGTGCACCACTCCTCTTTGTCCCAGACCCGCCCCGGCCCGCCCTCGCCCACCTGCACATTATCTCTGCTGTAACGCTTCCCTCCACTGATCATTTCATATTTCTTAAACTTCGCAGCGACGTTAGATCCTCAAAGCGCTGACTTATACAGTTCATGTAGCTGCTCACTAACTTTGTCGGTACTAAATTTCCATTACTCTGTTGGTTTTGAAAGGCTTATGAAGAGATTTGTGAATAGTATGACTTCTTTATTATTGAATGAGAGCTTCAGGTTTCGTATATCAAAGGGCAAGACACTAGTGAGTTGTGTGCAAGTTAAAATCTTTTTACCGCCGTGGCTTTTCAAGGTTCAGCTCTGAATGATTTATTTCGGGAACAAAAAGAAGAAAAAACACGTTGTCCTTTACCGTGTTTGTAAAAGTCATCTTTGATTTTGTCGTGATTCGTTTATAGGACACACACACACACACACACACACACACACACACACACACACACACACACACACACACACACACACACACACACACACACACACACACACACACACACACACACACACACACACATTCCTGCCTTTCGTGCCTTGCTCTCTCGCGTTCTGGATTTAAACGTTCTCTGTTGTAGCACGTCGAGTCGCGATAGAAATAATTAACGCGTTTTAATGTTTCAATTAAAACAGACAAACACTGGCACGCGTTCAAGGGTTATGGCGAGAGAGAGAGAGAGAGAGAGAGAGAGAGAGAGAGAGAGAGCTCCCTTCGTTAACCTTCCCCCTGCTTCTAGTTTGCCGCCCTGCCCTGTCTCGCTGAAGGTGTGGAAGGTGGAGGGTGGAGGGGTGTGCAGGTATTGCGTCCATGAGGGCCAGTAAGTTGGGTGGGTCATTAGGGCAAGGCGGGAACGGCTCCAGGACGGCGGCTGCTTCACCGTCTTATGAAGATACATTATACTGTGCGGTGTTTTTTCGCCCTCACTAATATCATCAGTCCCATTAGTGCAGAAACTGGAGAGAAATGTGGTTAGGTGTGGCGGCAAGTTGTGGTGTAAGAAACCTGGAGTGATGGAGTGGTGGTGGGCGAGGGATGGTGGGAGGGAGGGAGGAGGGTGGTTATGGTGGTAGTAGTGCTTGCTGAGAACGGTGCCTCTGATCCATCCCGCCGCCTCTCGCCCGCCAGACCTCATCTCCACCCCGGCACGGTGTGTGATTTTCTCCCCTACTGCTGAAGTGTTGTTTCATCCCTGGAAACGGTTACGGCCTCAGAAAAACCTGCATTTTCATCGAGAAATATAGCGCCATCAAGCTCAATGGATACAGGGAGAAGGTAATGGCAGAGGTGGAATGTGCCTCACTTGCAAATACAAATGCTGGGCAGAGAATGACCCACTCCCTGCCCCCTCACTCCACCCCATTCCTCTGATGCTCTTCTTTGCTAAGGCGCAGCACTCCCAGGCGTTACACAGCCCTTCATCATGTACTTGTAAGGCTCGTCCAGCGAATACCACAGG
>NC_059296.1:1232500-1337500 GCF_017591435.1 Portunus trituberculatus
GATATGTTTTATTCTCTAATGTACGAGAGGAGGACTGGCCAAGGGCAATAAAAAATATAAAGAAAAAAGGTTCACTCAGTTGGCAGTCCCCGTACAGAGCCGATAGAATTAGCCAAAGGATAGGGTCAGATGTCTTGAAATCTCCCCCTTGAATAAAGTCAAGTTATAGGAAGTTGGAAATACAGACACAGGCAGAGAGTTCCAGAGTTTACCAGAGAAAAGTATGAAAGACTAGTTAACTCTTGCGTAGTCACCAAACAGCGCCACCACATGCCTCTGAACCTCCCTGTGCACACCAGAGCTCTTATCTGTATGGACGGTCTCCTTACACCCTTGTTTTGGTCACCTATCAGTCCCTAGGCACCAGGTATAAGTCAATGGTTGTGCTGCGTGTCGTGATATAGGTAGCCCTTTCCTGTAAGCTCTCCTACCCAGCACTCACCTGTGGCGCCATAACGTGGAGAGGCAGGCTATAAGGGGGCGGTTCCTGCTTGCACAGGGCACCTAAAGGGTGTTTATAAGCGTAATAACATCACGCATCTTCCTGTGAGAGTGCCATTACCCTCGGTCTTTTAAACCTTTAAACATGAATCTAGTGGTGCTGATATTTTCTGTGATACTTTTTACAGCAGGTGGTCTTTGCTTAGAGTGTTTACATAGTCGCGTGTAAACATGTCGCAATCTGTTAACTTTTCTTTTGTATCACGTGTCAACTTCTTCCACGCTTTAACATTCTCACATCAATGAGGCCCTTGGTCATGATTGAAATACAGACTGAGTGAGTGCCTCTGGCGTTGACGTTAACTCTTTCAGGGACCACTGCCAACACACATCCTTCCTGTATGCAATCTGCAACACACACACACACACACACACACACACACACACACACACACACACACACACACACACACACACACACACACACACACACACACACACACCTGGCCGTGGATGTGGGGCGCGAAGTCACGTTCCAGCGGGGAAAATGAGCTAATCCCCTGCAGCCAGCAATAACCTCCTCAGCTCTTCCGGGACTCGTAACTCCTCATTTCTCGTCCTCCTTCTGGGACGATACATACCACACGATTTTTCTCGCTCGTTTTTCATCTTCTTATTTTTATGTTCTTTTCTTCCACTGTGTAGGAGTGTAAAATGAAGAGCTTATGTCGAGACCTGTTACCAGCAGCCATAAAGGTTTCTTTGAGAACGTGCGTAAAGGTTATAAAGAAAGTCTGAAATCCCCTGAGGGACGTTTGGGGAACTTGAGATGAGTACAGCGTTTGAAGCCTTAGACTAACATTAACTCAGCTGCTGTTGCTTTGTACCTTACCCATGGGTGAGCGACGGGGAGAGGAAGACAGACATGCGAGAATGGGGAGACAGAGGCGGGAATGTGGCACGAAAGAGACAAGGAAAGGCAGAGAAGAAACCAGCCTAGGTACGTGGAATACAAAATACAGTAACGATTTCTCTATCTTCCTCTTCTCTCAAGAATATCTACTTTGAATGAGAACAAGTGACTGGTGATGAGGAGGGGAAGGACGAGAATAGGTGTGCCAAGAATGGGATGGGGAATGGGAAGGGCGGGGCACCACTGCCGAGGGTCGGTGGAATACAAAATACATTAACGATCTATACCACGCCACCCCCAGCCATTCTCAAGAACATTTCCTATGACATAGAACGAGGCAGCGTAATTGTGTGCATGACAGTTGCATGGCATGAGTGACACGTCAATTGGAGTAATTACACGCAGTTTGTTTTCGTAAGTGGTAATTTTAACTTTATTTGTCGAACGTGACGCTCGGATCATAAAAGAACTAGCAGGTGGTAGACGGGAGGGCGTGTCGTGGTGTGCCTGAGACAATCATGTCGTAGCCATGTGGCATAAATCTTGGATCAATCTTGGCGCGAGGCAAGTGTGGAGGTGGTGGTGGGAACACGACAAACTTCAGCTCCTTTCCCAGGGCGTGGTAAGGATTCAACCTGCGAATCCTCCATGTACTCAGATAACACACATACACAGACAGACAGACAGACCCCCCCCCCCACATACACACACACCTCGTGGCGTATATCAGCTTTCAGAGATTAAGTTTAATCTTATGCTCCGCGCCACACATTGGTAACACAGACACAGCACAAACGGGAGTGTCATAACCTCATGTTTTGCATGTTTATGAGTTCCATCAGCATGAATGTACATTATACATTTTGTCACATCAGTATGGGTTTCAATACAGTGAGGAATAACATTTCTAAAAGGATTTATGTTTTTCATTAGAGATCATGTACACGGAAATGTCATGCGACGGAAAATACAAAGCAAGGATCTGAACCGAGTCTCGTTTCTCCTCTGACCTTATTTAATGCAGCAATGATTCGCGTTGTGTTGTGTGCATGGCGTGGCTTGTGTGCTGAGAAATACAAACAATATTGCTTCATAATAGTACTGTGCCGTCACCGAGCTTACCTGGGTGTGTATCGCAGAGAAAAGCGGCTTTTAAAGGGCAAGTTGTTGAAAAGGATTTTTAGTTGACTGAATCATTTATCGGATGTATCTTTAGCTCTCTTTCCTCGATTATGACATCGAATTGTGCAAAACCAGAAAGTCTCATTCACAACAATATTGTAATATTCAACCTGGAACGACCTTCATTCAATGGTAATGCCACTGCTGAGAGTTTCACGCTGGCTTGGGAGGAGAACTGGGTGCTGGAGGTCCCTGGAGGAGGCAGGGAGCCGCACTGCCAACAACACCGCCCTGTCCGGCACGGTGGCCAATTTCCTGATAGGCGACAACCAGTGTGATGTGTTCAGGGACTCGATTGTGGTTGAGTGATCCCGTAGGGGCTTCGTGACGCCGGAAGGACCGCGCCAAGGCCGAGATACCTGCAGGACGCGTGTAGGACAAAGCACAGGATTACGTTTGAGGGAAACCAAGACCAGAACGGCTAATGATAACAGCCCGTGATGAAATACAAACCTAGCTAGTACTGTGCAAAGGCAGCTGTCTGTCTGTCTGTCTGTCTGTGTGATGATGTGTCTGTCTGTTTTCTGTTTGTTTCTGTCTTGTGTCTATTTGTATATGTCTGTGTTAACTGTCCGTTTGTTTGTTTCAAGTTCTGATGAGTGTGTGTGTGTGTGTGTGTGTGTGTGTGTGTGTGTGTGTGTGTGTGTGTGTGTGTGTATGTGTATGTGTGTTTGTGCATATGTGTGTCTGTTTTACATTTATTTGTTCTCTCTCTCTCTCTCTCTCTCTCTCTCTCTCTCTCTCTCTCTCTCTCTCTCTCTCTCTCTCTCTCTCTCTCTCTCTCTCTCTCTCTCTCTCTCTCTCTCTCTCTCTCTCTCTCTCTCTCTCTCTCTCTCTCTCTCTCTCTCTCTCTCTCTCTCTCTCACACACACACACACACACACACACACACACACACACACACACACACACACAGTGGTTAGCACGCTCGACTCACAGTCGAGAGGGCCGGGTTCGAGTCCCGGTAAGCGGCGGGGCAAATGGGCAAGCCTCTTAATGTGTGGCCCCTGTTCACCTAGCAGTAAATAGGAACGGGATGTAACTCGAGGGGTTGTGGCCTCGCTTTCCCGGTGTGTGGAGTGTGTTGTGGTCTCAGTCCTACCCGAAGATCGGTCTATGAGCTCTGAGCTCGCTCCGTAATGGGGAGGACTGGCTGGGTGACTAGCAGGCAACCGAGGTGAATCACACACACACACACACACACACACACACACACACACACACACACACACACACACACACACACACACACACACACACACACACACACTGCTAACAATGAATGATGCGAGTCGAGGTCATGAGGAGCCCCGTGTTAGCTGGACATAAATGAGTCACGTCAGCCAAAAATGAATTATGTTGCCGTGCTGTGCTGAATCTCAATACCCTCCTGCCTCTCTCCCGCCGGGCGTGTCGGAAGCTGGCAGGACGCCGTGATAAGGCAGCTCATTGTGGCGGTGACAGCGTGATGACCGTCCCGTCTGTAGGATGATGCGCCACAGAGGGGGGAATTCATGGTGTCCTGTGCCATATGAGGATGTTATGCACGTCATTATGAAATACTACGCAAGTTGTGATGTTTGGAGGTCTTTTTTTTTTTTATCTGTTGTCAGGTTTTTTTAATTTTATTTATTTTTGCTATCCGTTATTTGTTGGGATTGTATAAGTAGTAGTTGGTATAGTAGTTGTAATAGTTGTTAGTGATGATGATGGTAGTAGTAGTAGTAGTAGTAGTAGTAGTAGTAGTAGCAGTAGTAGTAGTAGTAGTAGTAGTAGTAGTAGTAGTAGTAGTAGTAGTAGTAGTAGTAGTAGTAGTAGTAGTACGCAGCAGCAACAGGATTTCTTTTACTTGTGAAAAAGTTTGGGCAAAAACACGTCAGATAAAGGGTGTGAGTGTAATGATGGAGTTCGAAGTATAGGAAGAATGAAAAACAAAGAGGGAGAGATATCCGGAGTAATAGTGGTAGTAGTAGTAGTAGCGATAATGATAGTGGTGGTGGTGGTGGTAGTGTGTATCAGGATGCGGGGCAATAATCCTTAATCCTCGGCGTATGACCTGGCGAATGAAAACATGCCGATTTGCTTTGTTTTGGAGGCTCTAATGAACCACAGAATATTCATGTCCAGACAACTCGGAGATTCTGCTAATTTAACGACCTTCGAAGTTGTGTTCATGGGGTGTGGATGCTGCGGCGGGAACGTTGGCTCGGTGAGAGGAGAGGGAGAGGCAGAGAGAAAGAGAGGGAAAGGCTTGGCACTCTGACAGAAAAGTGAACGTAATCAGAATATAAATGTCCTGTTATCCCTAATTTTTCCTCCTATGGTAATGTCTGGTTATTATTACATTATGAAAAACAGGCGGAGGATGAAATTAAATCAGGTAATTATGAATTGTTCGTGTACATTAACTAGAATATTAAATTTCATATTTGCCTGATACTGCAGCATAACCATAATGATGAAGGTAAATGTTTGTTGATAAATAGGGACGCACTAGATAGCAAGATGGGCTGAATAGATAGATAAAGATATCATTACTGGTGGAGCGAAGTTATTATGTTCAGTTGGCTGGGTCTTGCGTTCTAGCGACCCTGCTCTGCCTGGTATAATTATGCTTTGTATTATTAATATTATTATTGTTGTTGTTATTATTATTATTATTATTATTATTATTATTATTATTATTATTATTATTATTATTGTCATTATTATTATTATTGCTATTATTGTTATTGATTTTATTATCATTATTATGTTTTTTTCTTTTTGCTGTGAGCTAATTTCTTTATTTCTAAAAAGGGCTGTGCTGTGTCATCTATAGGATTCCTTGATAACTTCAGTCAACTCTGCTGAAATTTACGGTGTGTCATTGACCTTTCATGTGTGCATTATTCAGGACGTCATTTAACCTCTGATTTGCACTGCACATATGCAAACGTCTCCTCGCAACTCATGAATTGATAAATTGATCACGATGAAATTCTGTAAGGAACATTAACATACATTATTATCATGAATGGGAGTACACACGTTGAGTACCTAGCAAAGTATTTTCTGGTAATGTACACAGGCATTCAGTTTCTGCTGTTATTGGTTTGGAGATGAATGATTCCCAGTTTGGATGATGACGCGTGGCAGCGCAGACATCAGGTTGAAGCTACAAATGCAGTCCCTCGTTAGGATCATGCCACACCGCAAGGTTTCATTTTGGCGGCTGGGATGGGAGGACAGAGTAGCCTTCCAGAGGTTGCATGAACTAAGGCTGCTGTGTGGTAGAGTAATGGGCCGAGGGAACGCTGGCGAAATGGGCGTGAGTGGCGGCAGGTGGGTGAGAATCTAATAGACTTGTAGAATCCTATGAGCGGCGGGGCTCAGCGTGGTGAGGACAAGGCGACGCTGGTGCCGGAAAAACACAGAGCAGGATGGACGTGTCTGAGAATAGGTGTCCCAAGGGCGTGACGGCTTCTTGTTCCTTTGTGCGAGAAGTGAGCAAAGTGAGAGGAAGTTCTTGGAAGGTGGGGGTGGGAGAGGACGTAGTCAGCCTGAGGATGGTTGGGGTGTGTGGAGTGGGGGTCACTGAGACACCAGCTGGGGAAGTGGCGTGTGGGGAAGGTTGAAGGGGGAGGCTACTGGTGACCTCTGGGTTTGTGATTTATGTTATGTTAACGAGGCTGCGTATTTTGTATTAATTTAATGTTTTAAGTGAAATTCATGTTATTAGCCACTTAATACCAATGTCAACAACGCGTAGAAATGAGTCACAGGTAATTACGCCGGAGGGTCACAGTTGGTAATATTTCATACTAATACATATATAAATATTAAGTTACCAAGATATCATGTTACTGGAAATTAGATGCATTTTGTGATGTGCTGTAAGGCGATCATGTGGTAGTTGTCCTTAAGCAGGGGTAGCATGGATACACCTGAGTCCATTATGAACGTGTATTTAATAGTATCACAAGACACAACAGGTATAGCCGAGCAAACGAGAGGCTGAGGCGTACGTGTGACCTGGGACGGCGGCGATCGAGAACTGAGGGGAAGACGTGACGTCACCTCAAGCCAGCCAAACTGATTCTATCAATAGAATGTTTTACAGAAAACGGAGCACGGACAGTACATAAAGGACATACTAACATAATCATTTCACGAGAGGAAAACAAAATGTGGTCTAAATTTGTTCAACTTAAGTTATAGAGGAGTCTTGCCTCAGCAGCGAACTGTGCCTCCAAGACACCACAGAGCAACCTCCAGTCCTGCCAGATTAATAAGTTACTGTGCAAGAACTCATGTGGATTAGTTTTCATGGTGCAGTATTCCATTAATTGATTGAAATGTGCTGCTTCTTAGCTGATTACCTCGTCGTGACTTGAGTTCAATAACTTTTCACCGCCGCTGCCAATTACACCGGTATTATGAAGCATTGTTGATATTTAAGTGGAACATCTCTGTACGTTTTATCAATATAGGCAATCATGGAATTAACTGAATTAATGAAAGTGGTAGTTGTCAATATGCATATTAGTATTCAAGTTAGTACGAGCATCTGTTCAGAGTCCTGCTGATTACCTTTGTTCATATGCCAGTCTCGTCCTCTGAAAGAAAAATTCAGCCATTTCTTCCATGCGTGATAGATGACTCCAGAGGTGCTCATACTGATAGATATGATGGGGATTTGGGGGATGAGCGGAGTGCTGATGGAATGGGGAGGGACACCAGTATAATAGTAGTGGTGATGTGTGTGAAGGTGGTCCTGTGATTAGATAATAGATGGGATAAAGAAGGCAGTGTAGGGAAGATAGGGGCAAAGCAGCACAAAGAGAGAGGCCAGATAGGGGGCAGGAGGACCTGCTGCGTGAGCGATAATGACGAAGTGCAGGTGAGGGTTTGTACGTTTTCCTCGGGTGCAGCAAACAAGGCCGTAAGTCCTGGCTTGCGTGAGTCTAGAAAATGAAATACGCTTTTTTTATGTTTATCTTTTCCGAACTCTCACAGTTTTAGTACACCGAGGCGGGTTCTTTAATCTTGCGCCGGGTATTTTGCGGCAACGAGTCGTAATTTGCCGGCAGCTGTGTTTACCAGACCTCGGTGCTCCCTCAGATCATTAGCTTTTATTTTCAAGGGCTATATTTCACGGTAAATTAGCAGCCATCCACCTCCGCGACTTGTACCAAGGAAAAAAAATACTTCAGACGACACAGTTTTTTTTTTTTGCGACAAAGTTAAAGCGCCCCCCCCAAAAAAAATTGTGTATGTAGTAAGAAATAACTGTATATATATATATATATATATATATATATATATATATATATATATATATATATATATATATATATATATATATATATGTGTGTGTGTGTGTGTGTGTGTGTGTGTGTGTGAGAGAGAGAGAGAGAGAGAGAGAGAGAGAGAGATAGTTTTAGGTAGGTAGGTAGGTAGGTAAATATATGAACACACGTCACGAAAATTCAGCGAAAGAGGAGAGGGGTACAGTGCGCCGAAAGGAACAGTACCGTGCCTATACCTCTCCAGACCTCCAATAACTGTTCCTCGCGGAGAACACGCGAGTTACCACAAGAAATTCCACCCAACACTAGACGACGCGTTGCACGCTTCTTTCCGAGAGTTGTCACCACATTTTTCTTGCCCATGCTAGTTTTTGTGGTTATGTTTGGTGTTGAGTTGCCAAACATTTCTCTGGATGTGGCCAGCAGACGGTGGAAAGATGTCCATGCCATGATTAAAGTTTACACTGCCTGCGTGTTGCTTTATTAATCATATTATTGTGCAGGAATTTAAAGAGGCGTGTTGTGAGATTTTATTAACCAAATTCTTTCGTATGAGGTTTAGCACACAGTCGTTGCGAAGAAAACATGGAGGAATGTGAGGCGGAGTTTGAGTGGGCGAAAAGGATTTTCTTGTTTAATCTGCAGCGTGATTCATAAGACGTTAGGAACAACCCTGCTGGTCGCACACCACCTTGATTACGTCACTGTGTTGGCTTCATCATTTACCGCTCAAATAATGACCACACAATTAAATGTCTTCCCTAAATCAGTGTTAAGGACGATGAAGAATAAAGGAATAAACCTGCTCCAGAGGAGGAGATTAACGTTTATGTAGAAGCGGTGGGTCGTCGCCATGGCAACGTGACGTCACATTTTACTATGTATTCCACCTTATGATTTCTTTTCCCCAGATTTAAATCTTGTTTTCGAAATTTCAGTCTGTATGTATTTTTCCGTGTCTCTTCCATCAAATCGCGTCGTCCCTGTGTGACAATGCGATGGGGTGAATATTTTCCCGCATGGAAGATTACTGCCTGACTTTTGTTAACACTGAATCGGTCTGTTATTATTTTTTAGAGTTCACACATGGCAGTGCTATACAAGGGACACATTTTCTAGCGTTATAACGCCTATCTTGACTGCCTCTATGACTGGTGAATGTTATTCATATTTTTAGGTTATTTCCGTGATTCTGTTGATGGTCCTGCACACACACACACACACACACACACACACACACACACACACACACACACACACACACACACACACACACACACACACACACGTCCGTGTGTCCTGTGCCCTGTGAAAAACAACCATTATGAAAACCAAAATAGGCGTTTATAAAGACAGGACAGTACACACGCAGACTATATCTCAATCCATCGTCATTCAGTGGAGGCAGTGTTTGGATGCTGTAGTGTGTTCTTGGCAAGCCTTGGTGGTGAGTCGAACGACATGCACGCCGCCACCCTTTCACTCAGTTAGAGTGTGTGAGACGGGAGCAGAATATTCAACTTTTGCAATCACCAAGAGATATTTTATTCATAATTTGATTTCCATCTCTCTCTCTCTCTTTCTCTCTCTCTCTCTCTCTCTCTCTCTCTCTCTCTCTCTCTCTCTCTCTCTCTCTCTCTCTCTCTCTCTCTCCTCTCCTCTCCCTCCTCCTCTCCTCTCCTCTCCTCTCCTCTCCTCTCCTCTCCTCTCTCTCCTCTCTCTCTCTCTCTCTCTCTCTCTCTCTCTCTCTCTCTCTCTCTCTCTCTCTCTCTCTCTCTCTCTCTCTCTCTCTCTCTCTCTCTCTCTCTCTCTCTCTCTCTCTCTCTCACACACACACACACACACACACACACACACACACACACACACACACACACACACACACACACACACACACACACACACACACACATGGTACACGGCCCGGTAGCTCAGTGGTTAGAGCGCTGGCTTCACAAGCCAGAGGACCGGGGTTCGATTCCCCGGCCGGGTGGAGATATTTGGGTGTGTCTCCTTTCACGTGTAGCCCCTGTTCACCTAGCAGTGAGTAGGTACGGGATGTAGATCGAGGAGTTGTGACCTTGTTGTCCCGGTGTGTGGTGTGTGCCTGGTCTCAGACCTATCCCAAGATCGGAAATAATGAGCTCTGAGCTCGTTCCGTAGGGTAACGTCTGGCTGGCTCGTCAGAGACTGCAGCAGATCAAACAGTGAATTACACACACACACACACACACACACACACACACACACACACACACACACACACACACACACTACCACCAGATTATTCAGTCACACACGTTGATGCCGCCATTCCTGAACTTTGCCGTGACAACACGGCAGTCTTTGAGTTTGATTCAGACCTGAGAGTGGCTTCAAAATTTAGATGATCCTAATGTAACACATCCCTGAGGTAGCCCACCCGCACCTTGTTCCCCCAGCTACTACAGCGCCGTGTAATACAACCTCGCCACTTAGAGTAATGCGTCGCGACATGTTTTCCGTCTCCCCCTTGAGGAGGCTGTTATGAAGGTCCGGAGGCTTGGGTTCATCTCCGAAATTAGACTCCTATTGTTTAAGAGCCGTCTAGGGAGAGGGAGACGGAGAGAACGCGAGATTGACGCTGTGGCAGCAGGGTAGTTATAGGAGAGGGCGAGCGGGGAATCTAGGGCGGCAGCAGGAGCAGCAGCAGCAGCAGCGGCGGCTGTGAAAGCAGCAGGAGCAGCGGCAGCAGCAGTAGGAGGACAAGGAAGCTAGGTAGGTGGAAAGATAGTGGAGATGAAAGGCGAGGTGGTATAAAGGACGCTGCTGGGAAATACATCACAGGGATTGGGGTTAAAGAGATGACCATGACGGAAATCATATATAGTATAGGTGAGAAAGGTACTGTGTGACGAGGGAAGGAAGGTCAAAACGAGGAAAATAATAGCGACATTAAACAGCTTTGTATATAGCATGCTGCTCGCCAGGGGTGGACTTCTTTATTACATGAAGTGTGGCTGGCAGAGGACCGGAGCGCACGATGTAAACATTTTGCGCCACTGTTCCCCCGCCTCGTTACTCTGTGCCGCTCGTCCCCTCCCATCCCTCACCCAAGCCCCGGCACCGCTACATGACAGCGGCCCGGCCTCTGTCCTGCTGTGGTGTATATGCCTTGTTTAGGATGAGGAATTTCTGTAAGAACCCGAGTTCCTAACCCCAACAGGTACTGCCATAGCTGTAGTCGTGGTGTGGGGAGAGACTAATGCTGAGAAAGGCGAGGCGTAGGGCCGGCAGCGTCTTCTCCATATATTCCGGCGGCCAGATCCAGATCCATCCCCGTTGTACTAATGGCCACATTTCTTACTAACAAACATTCAAAGGCAGGACGAAAGGGGGAAGACCCAGGCCCTCCATTAGCATTGTGTGAGCGCTACAGTAAATACCACGCCATCGTTAATCCAGCTGAGGGGGGAGGGAGGGGCGTAGCAATTACCATGAATATGCAAAGGGATAATTACCACCAGCGGCAGATTCACATTTAAACAAGCGGAGATACGTTGTGAGCGGCCATTCTTGGTGTAATCACGAATAAGGAACATAGACGGTGACCGGTGCTCCAGTATGGAAGGGAGAAAGGAAGAACGGTCGGGGCAGGGGACCAGAATCGCTGCAGAGGTGAAACAGCTGAATACTGAAAGCCTGGAAAATGGAACAGTAACAAGAGTGCGCCCAGGAGACCTAAGAATGCATGGGACTTTTGGCTCAGGCTAGGTTAGGTTAGCTTGGGAGATCGTGGATTTGCTGAAGCGGAAGTGCAGAGTGGAGGGCCCTAAGAATGCATGGGACTTTGGCCACTAAGGTTATATTCGGAATTGGGTAAAAGTGGGAATGAGAGTCACGACCATTGTTTTTTGTACCATGGAAATCATTGACATCAGGAGGATGTTGATGCCTTTGAGCACTTGGCTTTCAAAGGGTGTCCTCTTTAGTCATTACAGACACACATGAGTTGCAAAGGTCGATCTAGGTTAATGCGTGTTTGCAGTGCGGTGTTTCTAGGAAGTTTAAATGTAATGGCTGCTGATTGTAGTCATATTACTGTTGTTCTGTTGTTATTGTTATTGGTGGTGGTGGTGGTGTTGATGATGATGACCATTATTTTTATTTGCTTTGTTTTATTTTGTTTTGGTTTTATAGTTCTTGTTTTTTCTGTTAATTACGAATTATTACTTTTGAATTTATTTATATATTTTTACTTTATTGTTTAGTACTACTACTACTATTACTACTACTACTACTACTACTACTACTACTACTACTACTACTACTACTACTGCGCCACCACCACCACCACCACCACTCTGGATAAAGATCAGTAAGGACGCAGCCACTACCCACGCGTCCCTTCCTGTGAGACACGTTCCGCCGCGGCCAGGAATGGAAAGGGACGTGCAGTGTAGGATGTCCATAGATAAGATTCGGTATACAGTGACACTCCCTTCACTGGAGATGTGTCTGTGCTGGAGTGTTGGAGTACTCGCCTATTGATTCCTCCTCCGCGTGTGTGTGTGTGTGTGTGTGTGTGTGTGTGTGTGTGTGTGTGTGTGTGTGTGTGTGTGTGTGGAAGGAGGGAGGGTTCCATAGGCCCTAAGGAGATGATTGTGTTAGGTGGCTTGTCATATCCTCTGTGTGTGTGTGTGTGTGTGTGTGTGTGTGTGTGTGTGTGTGTGTGTGTGTGTGTGTGTGTGTGTGTGTGTGTGTGTGTGTGTCTCTCTCTCTCTCTCTCTCTCTCTCTCTCTCTCTCTCTCTCTCTCTCTCTCTCTCTCTCTCTCTCTCTCTCTCTCTCTTGTGTGGGAATCCATCTTCCCTTACTACTTTCCCTTATCACTTCAATATAAGCTCTATTCACATCACCTGACTTCCCATCCCCCTCCTCTTTTAACAGCTTGCTTCACCCTTGCCATAGCCGCACCGCCTCCGCCTTTACACTCGTTCACAACCAATCATATTGACAATTGCTCTATTCATACTAACTCCATTCACATATGCTTCGGAATATTCTTTCCATCTACTACCAATATTATCAACATTTGTACGATTTCTCGAGCTCTCATATATATATATATATATATATATATATATATATATATATATATATATATATATATATATATATATATATATATATATATATATATATATATATATATATATATATATATATATATATATATATATATATATATATATATATATATATATATATATATATATATATATATATATATATATATATATATATATATATATATATATATATATATATATATATATATATATATATATATATATATATATATATATATATATATATATATATATATATATATATATATATATATATATATATATATATATATATATATATATATATATATATATATATATACACACACACACACACACACACACACACACACACACACACACACACACACACACACACACACACACACACACACACACACGTACATACATGCATACATACATACATACATAAAAAAAATCCAGAACTACAAAAGGCAGAAATAGAATCAAAGCAGCGCAAAAATTTCGATGTATAAATGTCATGGCGCTTCCCCTTTAAGGGATGTAGTGATAAGAAAAAGGGCAAAAGCAGGAATGCAGTGTGCTGGAGTCTGCTATCAAAGAGCATGAAAAAAATGAAGCACCGAATACCTCTCCTATACTCGAAAAATACTGTAAAAAAAAAAAAAGCTGATCAATGTGCTGGAGTGGAGCAGTGCGGGACGCTGGTGCACATGTGTACGGTACTCGTGCACTGGCCTGAGTACGCTCTTGTATTTGGAACGACTAAATCAGAATTTACGGCCACCGATTGCTGTGATTGGAGACGATGTTATGGGAAACAAAATTAAGGGAACGCTGATGATATATAATGTACATTGATTGTCCCGCGTGGTTCTGTATGTGTTGAAAGAAACTATGGCTTTAGTTCACGGAAGAGCGAGCCGGGGCTTACTTCAGAGCTGTGTGAGTATTTGCTGCGTAGGAGTAAAGAATGAACGAGTTGGAGTCAGTTCAAAACGACTAACTTCATTGAACCGATTTGGTGGGAGAATGAAGAGGAATTTTCCAGCTGAAGTTTCTAGTAAAGGATGCCGAGAAGACGTAATGGGCCAGAAGGATACAATTTAGTAGCACTGATGAAGATGGGATACTTTTGTGGAGGTGGGTCTCTAATATCCCGGGGGTTTATTCGCTGGAGTTTAATGTACCAAACAAAATGAAGGGAAGGGAAGCGCTGACCGAACGCGCTATATCTTGTCTTGGTATTTACTTGTTGACAGCTGGACTCCCTTCTCGTCCATTGCATCGTGCCATTCACGGGATTGATCGCCTCTGTTTTATAAAGGCGATATCTTCCGTCATATTCTCCAGTCCTAAAGCAAACAGGAAACTCGGCGTTAAAAAATGTGTAAGAGGTCAGTTTATTTATTTATTTATTTATTTATTTATTTATTTATTTATTTGTTTGTTTTACGCGATGGCACCTTGCTTCATTTTCCTTAAAACAGACTTCATTGGACGTTACTGTAGTTTTCAAGAATCATATTAATTAGTAAAAATCATGATTATGGTTTGAACATGATTTCACTTCACTAATTGGACAAAGACATCCCTGGCCTTAGAAACTGGTCGTGAGAGATGTTCAAGAATAACTATATTACGGAATGGGCAAGAAGAAAATTATTCCAGAAAATGATTCTCAACTCTTGCAATCAACATGAAGTATTCCTGAGCTGCAGTATCTGTGTGTGTTGTGCAACGGCGAAAACACCTTTGAAGTTCACTGTATACCGAGTAATTACATAAGCTTGTTACGGAGTTTCAACTGTTGGAATGTACATCAGTGTCGAGTCAGCGTCTGGTCGCCAAGGAGACGGTGAGAGACGCTGGATATTAACAAAGGATGAAGAGGGAAGGAAAAAAATATTAGTGGACGTTTGTCTGTTTACTGTGTTTAGCAGAATGTGTGTGTGTGTGTGTGTGTGTGTGTGTGTGTGTGTGTGTGTGTGTGTGTGTGTGTGTGTACAATAAGCGATACTTCAGCAGAGTGGAAGGAGATTTTTCAAGACTTTGCTTACATTGAACGTAGCGCCTCCCTCGTCTGGTGCAGTAGTTTGGAAGACATGGGGGAAAGGAGGAGGAGGAGGAGGAGGAGGGTGGTGTTGTGTGGCGCGGGGTGGTCTGGGCGAGGAAGGCAACGAAACAGATGAAAGAAAGTGAAGAAACTCAGACTGTGTTGGTAGGGAGCTTTGGAAGTGGATTTTCTTTCTGTGTTTTTCTCCTTTATTTTATTTTAATTTTTTTCTAAATTTCACCAGCTCCGATTTTACTTGCATCGTGGTGCGAGACAACAGTGGACCAGAGAGAGAGAGAGAGAGAGAGAGAGAGAGAGAGAGAGAGAGAGAGAGAGAGAGAGAGAGACAGAGTTCTATTCAGTCTCGTGAATCTGAACTCTTTTTCCCAGTTCCAAGTATCTGGTGCGAGTCCAGCTTAGGAGAAAACTGGTTCACGGCAGATTGAAGGTACAAACGGGATGAACGAGGGCATGTCGAGATAAGTGACAGCAGCCTCAGTGTGTCGCTACTGGGGATGCTGCTGCTGTGAGCTGTTTGTACACTTATCTCCTCAGGCGGTAAATGTGCACTGCAAAATATGAGGGAGGCGAGGATATGAATGAATGAGAGAGAGAGAGAGAGAGAGAGAGAGAGAGAGAGAGTATGTATAAGCTCCCATTTATTCAGCGTTACCATGTTGTATATATACGTACGAGTGTGCCGGATAAATATTTAGCCTCACCTTACTTAGTGGGATGAGAGGCGCGCTTATCCCTCTAACTGCTGTATATTCCTCTGCTCTCAACATTTCTCACAGCTAATTAGAAAGAAAGTTCTAGTTCGAGGAAGCCATTTATTTAGTCTCCCGCAGTCTCTACCTCCTCCTCTTTCTCCTCCTCCCCTCCCAAGGCCCGTGCAAGGGAAAGACTCCTGGCTTCATGATCATAACGCACACTCTAATCTGGATATAATGCAACGCGAAACAAAACTGGTGCTCATAAACTTCTCCCCAGCTAAAACTTACACATCCTGCATTACGCTCTCGCATTCTCACGCCGCCACTTAGTGAAAAGGAGGAGGAGGAGGAGGAGGAGGAGGAGGAGGGTGGGGCAAAGAAGAGGAGGTAGAGGAAAAGGAGGAGAACAGGAACAGTAGGAGGATGGATACAAAAGAGAAGGAAGAGGAGGGGAGGAGATGAAAGACGAGGAAAACCTGGAGGAAAGAGGGAGGAGACAAAAGAAGAATGATGAAGAGTAGGTGGAGACAGTTTACCGTGGACGGGAAACACACACACACACACACACACACACACACACACACACACACACACACACACACACACACACACACACACACACACACACACACACACACACACACACACACACACACACACACACACACCGCTGCATTATCCACTTAACGTATCGGGTCGTAACTTGGCCTGATCCACTAATAACTTCCTCGTGATGATGAAGAACACCCGGGGAGCTCATATCCCATTCTCATGCAAATGTCCTCCGTCAACTGACTAAAAATACGAGCGTTAATAAAGGGATCGCCATTACGCAGGATCTACTTAACGCTCCTCGGTCAACACCCATTGTCAACACCACCGCTCGCTGTAGGAGCGCCCCGTGCTGCTCCCCGAGACCCCAGGCATTAATGATGGCGTCACAGGGCGTTGTTACTCTGCGGGGAGGTTGCATTAGGTACACCGCGTGGTCTATGCAGTGCTGGGTACGTCCTTGAGAATGAAATAATGCTTCTAGTGGAGTGAGCAGCAGCAGCAGCAGGAGAGGTTGAATGGTTGAAAATGTGGTATTTAACTGAGTATGTTTGGATTTTGTGGATAGGATGCGTTAAGCTGCGGGGAAGGGATGGAAGGCGTGGGTCGATATTGAATCAGGTAGGGTGTGTGGCACAATGGAAGGGCAAGCGGGTATGCCAGAGCACATTAGCGAATCTCGTGGTGCAGCCTGCATGAATGTGCTATATATCCTTGGACATACTCCGTGCCAGAGAGTGAGCCGTGTACGATCGGAGAGTGAACATTTATTTATGTTTGAGAATTATTTCTCTACAGAACTGAAAATCTTTATCTTTTTGTGTGCCGTGACTAGCAGTGGTCGGGTTCATACATATTCAATGTGGGTATACTAAAGAAGACTTTCCAAACTCCATTTTTCTTTACAGATTCGTGAAACAAGTCCCATCATTGTATAACTCCTGTTTTGTTTGATATCGCATGTGTAGCAGAGCGTTCATGTTCACGAAACTGCATAATGAAGCAAAGCTCTGGATATGATGCACAAATCGTCTAAGTTATCCCTCACTCATACGCAGACAGTGACACACACACACACACACACACACACACACACACACACACACACACACACACACACACACACACACACACTGTTGCGCCGCTGCTACTGCTTGAGGCAACAGAGGGTGACACCACCATTGTTAGGCAGTAGCGTTACCTCGGGCACAAGTGCAAGGAACTTTTGACGGGCCACCGAGCACACGCGGTGCCATCTTGCTACAAAGAAGCGGCGTGTGTGCCTCTCGCTACTCTTTTTGAAGAAACTACACGCTGGCAGGTGCTGGGCGGGAAGGAGCCGCACGTCAAATTAGTCTTGCTGGTGCGGCTTGGAGTGTGCAACTGAATCACATTGCTCTTTGTTACGAGGACGAGTAGGGAAGAGAAAACAGCAGCAGGAACAGTAAGAACAATAGAAGCAACAGCAGCGGTGGCGGCAACAGCAGTAATAACATCAACAGCAGCAGCAACAACAGCAATAACAACAGCAGCAGGAGCAGCAATAGTAACAGCAACAACAACAACAATAACAACAACGGGGAAAAAGGATGATGGGAAAAAGCCGTTCCCTACTGAGGACGTCATACGGTACCTCGTGTCTCCTTCCTTTCGTTTACTCCCATTCGTCAGTTTTCTCTTTCTCTGCCGCGCTCCTTCATGGGTTATCCAGAAACAACCTCTTATTTTGGCTGGTTAAGTCCCAACAACAACATACACTGAATAGCTTTTGTTTTACCGTGCTCTTCCTTGTTATTGTTGTCTGTGGCTGAATTACTAAACTTTTGAAATGGTTCATGCGTAGTTATACTTCACGAGAAACAGGCTGGATTACATTTAGAAAGAATGAACTGTATCTCAAATCTCCTTCTTAGTGGTTTATATAGTAGTAAGAGCTGTAGCATGATGGTGATGGTGATGCTGTTGAAACTACGTAATAACAATAATGATAATAATAGTAACAATAATAATAATAATAATAATGATAATGATGATAGTAACAACTGTAATTTTAATAATCTGAAAGTAAATAAAGACAAATTTGTATCAAAATCGAAAATTCGTCACATTTTTCTACAATTTTTATATATTTTCTTCTAAATTTTTCCTTGATACCACATTTTCACCTTTAGAAGTTCCCGCACCAGCAGTTTTTTCTACAGAATATCTCTCTCTCTCTCTCTCTCTCTCTCTCTCTCTCTCTCTCTCTCTCTCTCTCTCTCTCTCTCTCTCTCTCTCTCTCTCTCTCTCTCTCTCTCTCTCTCTCTCTCTCTCTCTCTCAAGTTGGATAAGTACCAGTTATTGTTAATTTGTGCTGTCTTCTTTTCACTTTCTTTTCCCAGTCTTGTGCACACCTTTTTTTTTTTTTCCTCCGTTGTTGTTCCACTTCCTCACAACTCGTCATAAAGTCGCGTAAGTTTCTCATGTCTTGTCGGTTCCGCTTCCTCGTTTGGCCACAGGAAGATTATGGACGCTTCACTGTCTTATCTCTCTCATGAAATAATTAGCTTGTAGTGGAAGTCATTTTGGGTTTTAGGGATGTTTTTTTCATGTTTTTAGCAATATTTTGATAAGGAGTAGTGGAGGCTATTGTGACTTTCTAGAGTTTTTTTTTTTTATGATTGTAGCAGTGATTAATAGTGACAGTTATGGTGATTTTATATTGTTTTCATGTTTATGGCAATGTTTTAGCTATAGTTGTGCATCATCAGTGAGAACAACATTCATACAGAACGTGATTCATCGTCTCTGTGACCTTTGAAAATAGTTTTGATAAAAGAACACAGCATTAAAAAAGTGTACAAGACTATTACTTCTTTCTTCGTTGTTTTGTGTGCGTCACATCTCCCTTCACTCTGAGCACACCAAGGAGCATTCAGCGATGGCCATTGTGGTGCTTCCTTGTCTCACAGGAAGTGGAAGAGTCAGGGAGAAAGAATTGTTCCGAGCCCTTCTCCTTCATCCTTCTTTGTTGTCTGCCACCGCGCATAAAGGATATCGATATAGTGTAGTGTGTGGTGACAGCGATTATGGTGTTGCTGATATGCATTTATTGCCGTTATTATCATAATAATAGTAATAGCAATAATAATAATGATAATAACAATAATAATAATAATAATAATAATAATAATAATTATTATTATTATTATTATTATTATTATTATTATTATTATTATTATTATTATTATTATTATTATTATTATTATTATTATTATTATTATTATTATTATTATTATTATTATTATTATTATTATTATTATTATTATTATTATTATTATTATTATTATTATTATTATTATTATTATTATTATTATTATTATTATTATTATTATTATTGTTGTTGTTGTTGTTGTTGTTGTTGTTGTTGTTGTTGTTGTCGTTGTTGTTGTTGTTGTTGTTGTTGTTGTTGTTGTTGTTGTTATTATTATAGTATATGTAATGTTTTATATCACCTCATTAGTTAGTTATTCATGAAAAAAAACTATCTAAAACTGATGGTACGTAGGTGATGACAGACTGCACTGAAGCAAAGGTCTGTACGTTACTCAATCAATAACAGTGATGAGGTAACATGACTTACAATAATTAACAAATACACACGAAAAAGTATTAAACATGTTTCCTGCTGGTGAAATGCAGAAATTAGGAGAAAGAGAAAGCTGTTACTTAATGTTTAAGAGAAATATTTGAAAAGGGAAAAGTTTAGAAGTTAAAAACTTATTTAAATCCAACAAAGAAAAACTATTAAGACAGTAAGAACTTTAAATATTCAGAGAAATGCAAACAAGGAAAATAATTACTTATTATTAGATAGGAATCGCAAAGCCTTTGTTTGCAGGGATGGACTGTTGAAGAGGTTGACTATTTAGCTCTTCAAGTAGCACTGTCTCGGTGCTGGTGTACCATACCATGCATCCTGCCTGTGACAATGAGGCACTTCTTCGAGTGGGTTTTGATTTTGCCTTCGGACTTTCGTCTTCACGGACTATGCCGTCAATCGTCTTTCTTTTTCTCTCCCTTTCTTTACAATTTTTGTTGGCCTGTCAGTTCCTCTCTTGCATAAGAGAAATATACAGAGTCAGAAGTAACAACAAACGAATAGGAAGTAAGTTTAGGCTAGGTTTTTGTTGTATGTTGTGCTTATAAACTGAATCATTAAGCTTTTTTTATACATACATCGTAAACTTTTGAATAGCGATTGAGTACAGAAGAGCAAAGAAACTTACTTTGCGTTAGGATCGGAGCAGTCCGAGATTTGGCAGAACGTGGTGTAAAACTGAAAAAAAAATTAACGACCTTAAAATTTATCACACGGCTTCGTTTGGTACAAATTACACATCATTGGTCAAATTGTATAAAGACGCAGACAGAACTACTGTCAGTTAAGGAGTTGGGCAGCAAGGTGCGTGCAGCAGTGCGAGCACCACAACATGTCTTGAAAGCATTTCCAGAAAGCTCAACTGGGAAATTAAAGGAATAAGCATAAATAGACTACTTAAACCATTTGAAATTACTAGGGTGGAGCAGTGCCAGACTAGAGGTGGTGGGGCTGTGAGACTGAAAATTAGGCAGGCAAACTTGCAGCTGCTGTTACCACAACGCCGACTCCTGGGCAGTGTTGGGGAGGAGACTGATGGTCGCTCACCATTCTCTCTCTCTCTCTCTCTCTCTCTCTCTCTCTCTCTCTCTCTCTCTCTCTCTCTCTCTCTCTCTCTCTCTCTCTCTCTCTCTCTCTCTCTCTCTCTCTCTCTCTCTCTCTGTCTATATATATATATATATATATATATATATATATATATATATATATATATATATATATATATATATATATATATATATATATATATATATATATATATATATATATATATATATATATATATATATATATCCAGTCACAGAACCACAGTAATGACTGCAAAACAAGAGACCAAGCCATTG
This sequence comes from Portunus trituberculatus, assembly GCF_017591435.1. Lineage (NCBI taxonomy): Eukaryota > Metazoa > Arthropoda > Malacostraca > Decapoda > Portunidae > Portunus > Portunus trituberculatus. Next base: position 1,253,726 of record NC_059296.1, read on the forward strand.
GTATAAATACAGCGAGCCGCCAGCCGTCTATAAATAACGTGAGCCTCGCCTTAGTATAGAACGCGCGACCCCACCGTATGACTGTATAGAGCAAAATATATGGGCGGCTGGGCGAGAGTATTTAAGGAAAATTATGGATGATTATATGTAAATTATCGCCGTTAATCGGCCTGTAATATTAGGGGGATTAAGGCGATCAGAACTAGTTATGAGGGGAGAGTGGCAGAATGTAATTTACCGTCGGTGTTAGGCTGGGATACAATTTTTCTGACGCCGTTGTTTCTTTGGTCTCTGCACTGTCTGCTTATGGGAGGGGAAGGGAAGAGGTGCAGTTCTTCGCTCCTAGTGTGGTGGTGGTGGTGGTGGGGATGGTTGTGGTATTGGTGCCTCCACTCTTGCTGAGAGTTGCTTTGGTGTGTGTGTGTGTGTGTGTGTGTGTGTGTGTGTGTGTGTGTGTGTGTGTGTGTGTGTGTGTGTGCGCGAGCGTACACAGGGAGCGACTGCGTTTCAGTATGTTTTTTGGTTGGGCGCGAATATGAAATGTTAAGGCCCTCCAAGTGGTGGTTGTTATTTCAGGAGGCAGTAAACCTGGCGCCTTCACGGTGAACGAACGATAATGTTGTAATAATCATAATGAGACCTTTAATGCAGTGTTATGGACCGCGTGTTTTGCAGCGGGTTTGTTTTGCGGCAGTGTTGTTGGTTACAAGACTCTTTAAGTGGAATTATGGTAACGCTAATCCCCCTGGAGAAATAGCTATAACTAAAGCCCAGCTCCGTCCCCTTTTGATATATTAGTCCATTGTTTGTCGCGGAGACTATTTACGTGGCCCACGTCTGAGAGCTGTCAAGTCCCGACACAATCTAGAATGCTTGTTTTTTAGGTGTTTAAATTCATCGTCGTCCATTGACGGCATCACTCATTATAATCATGTGAGTTGGCTGCAGCTTTACGATCGCTTGTTATTAACATTTTTTTCTTCCCAGGTGAGTATCCACCAGCCGATTCTTCCCAGGTGAATATCCACCAGCCGAGTGTCTTATTGTGGGGCATCACAATTCTGGTGGCGGGCAGACTGCGCTGCGGACATGGTGAGTGACCCACTCCTTGGAGGCAGCTTAGCGTTGCTCTGTGTTAAGTTGATGTTTGTCAGGAATGGTGGTTCGTATTTACCTTAGCCTTGTTATGAAGGAATTACCGTTGCAGATTATTATGCATTTTAAACTTTTGTAAAACATGAATATTGCAGTTCAGTTGGAATGATCGAGTTGTTCTATTGATATAGGACCGCAATCCTGCTGTTGTACACCAAACATGGTAATAAATCATTCTCCGCTGCCACACAGACAATAAGCCTCTTTGGAATTTAATGTGAGAAAAGTACCATTAGCTCTAACTGATCTTTGTTTTATATATATATATAATGTAAAGTTAGTCTTATAGGCATAGATAATGGCAGATGTGTCGGATTGTTTGTAGGAGTCTTTTTCTCCAATCACTTGATGGTCCGCTTGTCTGCCTGCCATCAATGTTGCGCTGTTTGTCGTGTACGCACGCCCACACCCGCTGAGTTGCAGCAACACATTTGGCACGCCAGCCTCCCATGGGGTGATGTAGGCCGGTATTCCACGGTCAGGTCAAAGGTCAAGGCACTGTTTTTATTGTTGCCGGTGGTCACTTGATTACATTATGACACGGATCCGTACATACACTCGCATCCGGGTTGCCTTTTTAGCTTCTCAGATTTCCCGATAGGTGTCCCGCTCCCTTACAGGTTCCCGTGCACACCCGTGTAGTGGAGAGAGGCGTTCCTTGGGTGTCCTCCGATATGGAAGTCAGTCTTCGGCATATCTACTGTTTGTCTTTTCATCTGCTTTAACGGACTTCAGGCAGTGGTGGTGGTGATGATGATGATGATGATGATGCATAGTTCCTATGATAACGAAGGTGAAGGTAACGGTGTTCAAGTAATGATTGTGGTGGTCGTGTATGCTGAGTCAGTCAACGATCAGTTACGATGATAGTGATGACAGTGACGGCAACGACAACAACTTTATCGACAACGACCGTAACGATGATGCCAGCAATGATGATAATGATAAGGCTTCACACTGGCATTGATAGCGGTGATGACGATAGTAATGATAAGATAGCGCCAATGATGATGATGATGATGACGACGACGATTGTGATGACATTAATGCTGAATGTGCACTCGTATGTTATTATAATTTCTTTAACACTTTCACACTAGGAACTGACCGTTTAGCATCCTCTTCATTGTAAGGCGTGTGAGAAAATGTTAGTCGTCATAGTATTGTCAGTGTGCGAGGGGAGCGATGAAGGAGAAAAAGGGTTAGCATTAATACTGAGGAGCGGGAGTGTCTGCCTTCTTGCTTAGTACTTATGAGCCCAAGTGACACCTCAGAATGTTGATAGGTGAGGCTGGACTAATATCCTTCAATTGCTCCTTTGTAGATTAACTCGACGTCAGTAAGCTTATGCTGAGAGATACACGGTCCTAAGCTTCTTAGTTTAATTATTTCCCATGTTGTCGCGGTTAGAGTAGCAGCGCCCTGGATCCAAAGAGCGAAGAACATTTCTGAGCGAATTCAGTATTTCTGTAAGTCCGAGAATGTAGTGAAAGTATTGCGTCACACTACCGCTGAGCTATACTAATTCTCATTCTTTCCGTCACCAAGTAATCACCAAGAATACTTTTTGTATTTTCATCTCGCTAACAGTTCTTTCCTGGCTTCAGAAATGTGCGAGAAAACTTGATGTAAAGATTAAGTGAGCAATAAGCCAAGATGATCTTTATTGCAACGTTCGTCTGGATGCTGCTTAGTCTCTCACTCTCATCCAAAGAAGATCAGTGACAGGCTCAACTAATCTTGAGTTTCGCTTGAGCTCACTTTCTCCAGACATGCTGCCCTGACTTCGCCATATCCCTCGAGTTTGTTGTCTGGCGTGCTGACTCGCAAAACTAAAAAAAACATGTTAAAATTTAACTGAATTTCATTATTTTTTCGTGAATTTGGATTACGTTGTTGTTAAGTAGATTGACTGTTCTAAAGTGAACCTGAACTTATTTAATGTGAAAATCAATAGTGTAGTGCATGAGAGAGAGAGAGAGAGAGAGAGAGAGAGAGAGAGAGAGAGAGAGAGAGAGAGAGAGAGAGATTTCCCTTGTTATCAGAAAGCTGGTGAATGACTGATGTGATTCTGTGTGTGTGTGTGTGTGTGTGTGTGTGTGTGTGTGTGTGTGTGTGTGTGTGTGTGTGTGTGTGTGTGTGTGTGTGGATAGATGGATAGAGATAGAGCGACGTTTTTCATGTATTTTATATTTACAATTTATAGCACCTTATTTTTGGGCATCACAATTGCTACCGTTTAAATTTGGCTCAGTGTCACCACCTCCAGATTGTAAGAGCCTGCAACACACTTTTGGACAGCGCTGTGCTGCCGCCAACACTGACGACAAAGAATGATCGTGAACTGTTCGCCTGATTCGCCAAATTCCTAAAGAAGGGATTACCGTTGTTGGTTCGGGTAAAATTAATGGCTCTCGCCGCTCTGCTAACCCCCGGCCACACTAATCCCTTGATATATTCCTTGGGCCATAGCATCTTCCAGTTCTAAATCCTGCCTAAATCGGTTTAGCTTCGTACAGAGAAAGTTTTCACATAAATCTACAATGCCTGCATCACTCTCCATTTAACTTCTGCGCCATTTGCGGCGGCGTTTAGGGTCATTACCGCGAGGCGTGTCTTTGTGGCAGACTCCAGACGCACCGGGTCGGGAAGGTCGATGAGGGCCGTGGTGAAAGAAGGGAAAGGAGAGGAAGGGAAGCACCAGCCAGCCAGACATCATGGAAGGGGTGGTCGCAGGATGGGGAACTAACCACGGCGTCCATATTGTCTAGATGATGACTTGTTCGTCTTTGAAATTCCATCCCGCGATTTTGTGGGTGAAGATGATTACCTCGCGCAAAGATGAGGAATGTGCTGGATGCTTGCGTGTCTGAGGAGGAAGAGGGAGAAATCAGGTTAGAATACTGAGGGAGGGAGGCGAGGGGCGAGCGTCTCGGTTTAGCTAGAAGGATAGATGTGCATTGTTCAGTTGCTTGGGTGAATAAAGGAGGGCATGGTGTTAAGTGGTGGGGAGGAGAATCAGAGTTTTGCACTGATTGCTGGTAGTGGTGGCAGCTCGAAGGAAGAGGGAGGGTGGCGAGGACAGAGGAGCTGACTTGTGTGGTGGTGGGGGAAGAAGAGGAAGGCGTGGAAAGGAGTTAGTCTGGGGGAGCCTCTTCATGCTGAGTCAGGAAGGCGACGTTGACTTGAGGTTTTATCGCATTAAAGATTTTGCCGGAAGATGATCCTGTGGCTAAAGTTTGAGAGAGAGAGAGAGAGAGAGAGAGAGAGAGAGAGAGAGAGAGAGAGAGAGAGAGAGAGAGAGAGAGGATCGAGGTGGAAGAAAAAAAGAAAAGCGATGGGGGGGAAGAGGCAGGGCTGGAGAAAGGAAGGAAGGAAGGAAGTAAAAGAGGGAGAGTGGAAGGGGAGGGAGGGAAAGGAATGAGAGACCGGAGAGGGAAGGGGAAGGAGAAAGAGAGGCAAGAAGGGAGGGAGGGCGACGGTGAAAGAGCGATTCAATATGTCTGCCTCATGTTGCTGTTTTTACCCTGGCAGAAGAATGGAACACCCTCGTAATGTTTTCTGCCTTAAGAATTTGTAAGTACCGCTTCAAGGTTCAATATTTCAACCAGAAAGCTCGACGTTACGAAAACAGTTGGCGATCAGACAAGAAAGAGCAGCCATACTAAGTCTGCGGCTTCCTCTCTTACTGAGTAAAAACTTACACACACACACACACACACACACACACACACACACACACACACACACACACACACACACACACACACACACACACACACACACACACACACACACACACACACACACACACCTAACCACCCAACTATCGGCATTTTAAATTTGGTTTGTGAAAAGTCAACATCATTATATTGTCATTCACGTCTGTTTACGTCCAGTAAGAATATTCCGGCAGACATTTAAGTGACTGAATTACTGTACTCGAGAATTCTTTGCTTCGGCACTGGAAAAATACAGACTTTTCTTGGATGTGAACAGGAATGAGTGAATACGCTAGGAGCCACGTTGTCACGGCGCTGTCTGTTATTCTCGCTTGGAGAGATGTTTATCCTGTAGAAAAGTTCATTCACAGTCTGACGACCAGCAGGTGATGGAGAAGGTTACTTTCCTAAAGGTAATGCTTAGGAGATTATAGAGATATTGCAGACCATCCTTGATTATTATCGTACACCATGTCGAAGAACTATTGAGATTTTATTTTTTCTGCCGGAGACGAGAAAATTGTCGAGCAAATGACTGTGATAATGAAATAAATGGTGGAGGGTCGCGTAGCAGTGTGGGAGGCAGCGCGGGAGGAACACGGGGACTGGGGGTGCAGGTGGCAGCTGAGACGGTGTAAATGAAGAGGAAATGAATCTTTGAATTGAGGAAAGGAATGTGGAATGTGGAGAGAAGTGACAGTGAAGCGAAGGGGAAAGCAGCGAGAGGAACGCAGACAAGTGTGATGTGAAATGGAGCAGTGGTTGAGCCGCGGCCCGTGGAGGGGAGGGCCTCTCGGGAACAAGACTCCGGAGTTTGAAGTAGTTGTAGGTTTAGTGGAATGTTGGGGATTTGAAGATGTACGAATAAAATATGCAGTGGGAAGTTTGGGTGTACGCTGGAAAGGTTAATAGCAGGGATGGCAGTAAGAGGTGTAAGGATTTCAGCAAAGTTTGGATGTAAGGGTGATGGAGTAGTAATGAAAGATAAGCCAGATCTTCATGTTTGAAAGTGTTATGATAAAAGCTGCATGAAACCGTGTCGTATTCCACTTGCCATTCATGGAACACTGGCGATTTTTTTCTGAATAATATAAGAAAAAGATTAAATAAAAGAAAAGTTTGTGATATTGTTCCTAGCTATCGATTTCATTCAAAGTAGGAAGGGATTGGTACCCTTTTCGCTAACTTGGAAACTCAGGATATTTTCGTGTACTTTGGAAATGCTAGGAGAAAAATTTTGGAATAAAGATAACTTTGTGGAGATCCCTCCCACCACCACTGCCTCCCACCGCGCCTCCCACAGACAGGGCAAGATCCTTTGTGTTCCTGAGTATGTGGGTCCTGCTGCTGCTGCCGCCGTGAGGGAAGGAACACACACACACACACACACACACACACACACACACACACACACACACACACACACACACACACACACACACACACACACACACACACACACACACACACACACACACACACACACACACACATTCTCTCTCTCTCTCTCTCTCTCTCTCTCTCTCTCTCTCTCTCTCTCTCTCTCTCTCTCTCTCTCTCTCTCTCTCTCTCTCTCGTTCACTGATGCTCATCTGCACCAGCGAGGCACAAAAGGTATTCACTTCTGTCAAGCTGCAAAGGAACATTCAATTTAGTTTCCCCTTCACCAGACAGTACCTCTTCGCGTTCCTTGCACCACCACCACCACCACCACCACCACCACCACCACCACCACCACCACCACCACCACCAGTACCACCACCACCACGTCATTGAGGGACACCTATGCCCACCCACCACCCTAGGGAACGAAAGCCTCAGTGGGTCTGGTGGTGCCCCGCATAGTATAGGACACCTTCAAGCGAGAATGTTCAGGCAGCAGGACACCACTACACTGCAGGGAGACCGTCAGTATCTCCCAGCGCCTTCTCGCCCACCCCAACCTCCACCCCACTCCCTCCATCCTCTTGCACCTTCTGTCTGCATGTCTCTCTCTCTCTCTCTCTCTCTCTCTCTCTCTCTCTCTCTCTCTCTCTCTCTCTCTCTCTCTCTCTCTCTCTCTCTCTCTCTCTCTCTCTCTCTCTCTCTCTCTCTCTCTCTCTCTCTCTCTCTCTCTCTCTCTCTCTCTCTCTCTCTCTCTCAGCAGTAGTCCAGAGTCTAGGCAGTGGCGGCCATAAATTCAAAGCCCATGTCAGTGGCTTTTGGAACTCTTGCAACGCGCATATATTTTTGAAATATGTGTATGTTTATACGAGACAAACATTGTTAACGCGTTTTTCATTTATGGAACTTTTTTGTTTTACGAATAATTATAATCTTGTAAAGTCTGTGCGTTCGCTATTTTTTTTTCTATTCAGGAAAATAATTTGTGCACGCCGACACACACTCCACCCTTACACACACACACACACACACACACACACACACACACACACACACACACACACACACACACACACACACACACACACACACACACACACACACACAGAGACACACACACAAGCCAAAGGACCGGAGTTCGATTCCCCGGCTGGGTGGAGATATTTGGGTGTGTCTCCTTTCACGTGTAGCCCCTGTTCACCTAGCAGTGAGTAGGTACGGGATGTAAATCGAGGAGTTGTGACCTTGTTGTCCCGGTGTGTGGTGTGTGCCTGGTCTCAGGCCTATCCGAAGATCGGAAATAATGAGCTCTGAGTTCGTTCCGTAGGGTAACGTCTGGCTGTCTCGTCAGAGACTGCAGCAGATCAAACAGTGAAACACACACTATATCTGCTCCATCCCTCAGCTTTCCCTCTCTCTTTTTTTTTCTCTTATTTTTTTTGTCCTACTTTCTTTGTTCTCCCTCTCCTCCCCACCCGCACCCCGCCAGACTGGCTTCCTTCTTCCGTGGCTCCCTAAGTCTTGGTTTCCCCCTTTCCCGTCCCTTCCGGCTTTACCCCAAGGTCATTACAACACCGCGGCGCCTAAATTGTTGCAGGCTCACCCAGACTACGGTTCTCCCAAGTTGTTTGTCCCCAGGCTGCAGGTCCCCAAGTTGTACGTAGGTTTTCATGTGTTCGTTGCTCAGACATTGTGTTTCCCTTCTGTAGGCTCCCGCTGCTCGACAGGTCTCGTAAGCTACAAGTCCACTAAGCTGCAGGTCCCCCAGGTCTCCCAGGTCCCTCAGGTCTCCCAGGTCCCCAAACTACAGGTCTTGTTCCCTTCCCCTTCCGCAGGCCATTCCGCTGTTAGCTTTCCTGTTGCCTCGTCACGCCTTTTCCACCGTCTACGTTTTCCCCCTCTGCCTCTTCCCCTCTTCCTCTATATTTATAGTTCTAAAGCCTTGTAACATATCACATTTCACTCCCCTCGCCCCTTTCCCTCCTCTCCCGTTATATTTTGTTATTCAAATCTCTCGGCAACACGAAGAGTTTAGTGTCGCGCTGCATTTTCCTCCGTCACGGTTCTTTCGCCACCTCTCAGGGCCGCCTCTCCCTTTATAGCATTAGGCTCTCGATGTCTTTATCACCCACTCCATCCTAATGCCTTTCACGCCGCCGAGAAGTAACTCTCCTCACCTGTCAAGACGTGCCTCCTCATTTCATTGTCCCATTTCTTCAGCCACAATGCAGCTTGCAACAAATTAGTTTACGTGACCTTTTCTCGTTGTTATTTTCCAACTTATTGCTCATTAGCTAGACTCCGTGCTGGCGGGGAGAGAAGTTGGAGGCAGGCAAGGCAAGGCGAGGCAAGGCGAGGGTCTCTGGATCCAGCCGCCGCCTTTTCTTCTTGCTCCCTCGCATTTCTTCCGTCCGTTGTTTTCTTCCACCCACTTGCACTTCAACTTTAATGCTTCCCTACGGTCACTATTGTCACCAGAATTTCCCTCCCGCCACTGTAAGGCCGCGGTGTCTGCTGCCTTCGCCTCCTCTCTCTGCCTCGTGTTCCTCTATTGGTGGCTGTCGATGTTATTTATTGGTCTTCTCTCGGGTCTGTTCCTTTCCGTCTCCGCCGTCTTTCTCTCCCTTTTCGTCTTTTATTTATTGCCTCTTTTCATGTCCGTGTGTTGTTTAAATGTCTTTCGTTACCTTTTTCTTTTTCTTTGTCGGACCAGTTGTTGATTTTGATTTTTTTTTTTTTTTCCATTTGTTTGTTCTGTTTTTATGTTTGCATCCTCTCCCCCCCCCTCTCTCTCTCTCTCTCTCTCTCTCTCTCTCTCTCTCTCTCTCTCTCTCTCTCTCTCTCTCTCTCTCTCCGCAGACCGTATCGTGGCGCGTTTCGTCTCGACACCTCCACTTCCACTGTCAGGTTAAGGGGATAAGAGGATGAGCACGCTAGGTGAGGCGCCTGTCGACTGTTTTAGGCTCGTGTTGCTCCCTCCGCGAAATATAAACTGAAACTCGTTCGGAAGACAAGACTTAGCTCAGAAACAACAACGCCAGTATATATTTTTCCTCTTGCGAAATGTGTCATCCTATTCTCTGGGTTTTCAATTTTTTCTTTTCCCATTTTTTTTTTTTTTTCAGAGGAGTGCAGAGCCAAAAGTCGTTTCCACGTATAGGCTCAGTGTCCTTGGAGTTTTGCTATGGATTTACTCAGGGTCGTATGTTTGCAGTGGAAAAATTAGTTGAATAAATAATGGCTGTATAGATTGGAGGGTCCAGTGAGTGAGGGTGCACCGTGTGTGTGTGTGTGTGTGTGTGTGTGTGTGTGTGTGTGTGTGTGTGTGTGTGTGTGTGTGTGTGTGTGTGTGTGTGTATATACCCCCGGGATGTGACTCGTCAAATCCTGCCAGGAAGATTCTTGTGCCGGGGTTTGTTCTGCTGCTCCAGTGTACTCCATAACAGCTGCCCCGCCTGGCTGCCGACGAGCGCAACAAGCTGTGTTGTGTGTATTGAAAAAAATAGGCTGTGGTGATGCAGTGTGGCCATTTGTATTCACTCCCGGAACAAAGGCAGCGTAAATCACAGTCCCCAAAATACATGTACGTATCTGATGAATCAGGTTATCCGCAGTTTCGTAATTCACCTGTCATGTACATTTTGTATATTCCGGGACGCATTATCGCATTGGGTAAAATAACACATTTCATAGCGTATTAACAAATGTCCCACTATTGTGTTTTCCAATCACGGATCAAAGCGTCAGATTAATCCGTAAAGCTCCGCAGTTATTAGCGGAAGGATCAGCCTGCCGCATGGTCGCACCCTCCCCTTAAAAAGCGAGATTTGTGTTTACCATTTCAACACTGATGCTTGAAAAATAGTGCCCAGTTATTAAGCTGTTTATAGTATCGCTTGCCGCCACTCACTCTTGTCTAGGCCACTGCAAATGTGTGTCAGGCCACGCACGTCACACCCACTCCGTCACAATACGCCAGTTATTCACTCTGGTATTTTATCGCTGCATCATCACTGCTCCCCAATTGTTGACTCCGAATAGTTCACTCATGGCAACGCGTTCGTTCTTTAGACACGCTTTTATATAGGGCGTTCATAAAAAAGGCAGTAATGAAAGAGTAATTATGTATGGACTGACGGCAGTGACTCCTGATAAAGTGGAGTGAGGCCTAAATGTACGAGGATGTGCTAGCGAGGTGAGGTGGTTCGATGCGCTGTTGTGTTGTGGCGTCCTTGGTGGGCTGGAGTGTGTGGCGGTGGAGTGGATGAGATGCCCACGAGTGTTGGATGGTGGTGGAGGGCGAAGGATGATGATGGGCCGAGTGATTAGTGATGAAATGTGTTGGAGGAGGCAGGTGCGTGCGTGCTGGGGTTTGGTGAAATGCAAAAGCTTAAAGGCATATCGCCGTAGTGTTATGCTTTAGAATCAACCATAAAAGTTAATAATATTCATAAAAGCATGAACGAAAAAGATGAAAGCTTAATTACTATATTTGACAGGCGTTGCTTAATATCTTGTTTCATTAGCTACCTAAAGACAAATTATGCAACGTGGCTACTCTAGAAGCATTTATGGGCGAAGAATTACGATTTTTCAGACTGACCGTGAGGTTTATTCACTATTCATTTAGTAAGGATCGTGTGTTTCTTTCTTTCAATCACCTACTTGTTTCAGGTACTGGTCATGTATGTAAACTGATGCTGAATGTCAAGTGGGAACGTTTGCACCTGTGAAGTAACCAATTATGTATTTCTGGAAAGCCCCAGCGCCCAGGCATCTTAGAGTACTCCCCCGCTGCACCATTCGCTTGCACCTCAACACCCAGAGGTGGGACTCCAGACCATCACAACTGGTTGGCGACTCCAGACAAGGAACCTGCTTACCGAACCTTCATCTTTAGCTCTAGAATATTCTAGGTTGCTGAAAAATTAACCACCTAGCGATGGCGCCCTTTATACCTGACATTATCCGCGGCGTCTGTCACTCACTGCGACGGATCCCCTCTGATTTTGTGTAGGTTCAGTAAAGGTGAAATTCCTATCCCATGTCAGTGGTCCTCATGGCGCCCCGACAGCTGCGTCCTTTGGAAACAGCGAATGCAAGTTTATGAGAGCATCGTCTGCTGCGCCAAGGGAAGGAATGTTTTGTTTTTGGTTCTATTGATAAGAAAGGAATACGAATGATAGGAAATAGAAACACCCAGTGAGTCTTTCCTGAGCTGATTTCTGGGAATGAGAAGGAAGTAAAGGAAGAAATAATGGCGTAGCATACAGAGCGTTGAGGCTGCGGCTGTGGTGGCCAGCGCCTGGAGCTTATGAATTATTTATTTATTTATTAAGAGAAGAGAAGAAATCAAAGCCCATTGGTGTAATTCACCACCATTCACCACGGTCGTCTGCTGGTCACCCAGCCAGTCTTTCCCATCACGGAGCGAGCTCAGAGCTCATACACCGATCTTCGGGTAGGACTGAGACCACAACACACACTCCAAACACCGGGAAAGCGAGGCCACAACCCCTCGAGTTACATCCCGTACCTATTTAATGCTAGGTGAACAGGGGCTACACATTAAGAAGCTTGCCCATTTGCTTCACCGTCCCCGGGACTCGAACCCAGGCCCACTCGATTGTGAGTCGAGCGTGCTAACCACTACACTACGTGTGTGTGTGTGTGTGTGTGTGTGTGTGTGTGTGTGTGTGTGTGTTAATGGGAAAGTAGCCGAACTGCCGGATTGACCAGATATTGCAATATTTCACAGAAGAGTTTGTCAGCTGGATATCGTATATTTTTTGGATGTTATACTATCACATCCCGATATATTAAAATAACTTCAGTATTTTTAAACACATACCTACGGCATACACGTCTTAATAGTAAAATTAAGGTTATAACCATGCGGTTTTTTTATACCATCTCTATCCCTGGGACAAAAATTACTTAGTTACTCAATTGATAACTCAAAGTTAGTATGATATTTTCTTTCCTTCTAGTCTAGGAAGTAGTCTACAAGAAACCATGAACATGTGAAGCTCCGTATATGAGTTTATTTTCATAACTTAGAAATCAAAGCCTGATAATGAGATTGTCTATTGCCAACCAATTCGCTCTGCATAGACGTTTTCGGCGTCACAGAGCCCTAACTAGGGGACAGCGGCCATGTTCAGGCTGTGGCAAGACACAGCTTAGGAACACGGTAATATAAGCACTGCAGCACCCGCGGCCTTTTTTGTTTTCGGCCGCAAGTTTTCTTTTCCTCGTAAAATAAAAAAAAATCAGTTGTGTACTTTTCTTGTGAATTATTAACCTCTGCAGAGTTGAGGTGAAATGCGTGTTAAACTTTTGTGCTGTATTAAAGTCTCTAAAAATTAAAGAGCTTTTGGTACACCAGGCGACTATATTTTGCTCTGTTATGATGTTAGCCGTATAAACTCAAGTAACTATAAAGAAATTCCATACCAAAATAACAACAGAAAATACTGGAAGGAGTAAAAGCATGGTAAACCATTAGATACAGCGTATTATAGTGTTTTGAGACGACTGCTCTGTACCGCGAGAGGATGCTGACCCTCTCCTAAATTAAACCAGCCAGCGAACTGTGAAAACTTGAGAGTTTGGGTACTCTCCTTTTGGCTTGCATGCATACTCCATTGCTTATATGGAACCAGTTCGTTATTTTTTTCTTACATTCACGATAAAGACTTCCAAGAAATAAAGGAAAAATGTTTTCTTGGACAGTTTACCTACTCGACTTGTAATATCTGGTTCCTTATAACATTAATTCTGCTACAAGGTGACGAAGAGGTTCTAAGCTTCCCCTCTTGGTCTGAACCCTTCACTACTTGTCCTCTGCTTCTCAACCAGTGCATCCGCACAGTTCTCCTCCATTTCTTTTGCTTTCTGAGACCTGGACGCGTCATAATTACTCCAGAGCCAGACTTGAAGACTTCCTCATTGCTCCCTCAAGTCCTCTTCAGGTATAGTACCTCATTTTCTCGTCAACTGATGACCTTAAAGTCCACGCCACGTTCCTACTTCCCCTGTGAAGTCCCTGCGATACAGCCGTCGTCATTTGCCAGCTACATGAATACTAAAACCGGAAATGTTCGAATACTATCATCACGAATGTTAGGCTGGTCATTACTCAGTCCATGCCGGAACAGATATTGTCGAGTGTGCCGTGAATCTGTGTTAATCTTTGTGTTACTTAGTCTTCAGTGCTCTGTCAGTCACGCCACTAGACTTACGATTTTTTTTCTTTTGTATATGATCTCTCCTTGTCATCAAGACAGTATTTTCAGCTGACTCCTTGTGCACTTGCAATCTCCTTTCCAACTCCCTACTTGCCACATTGCCTGTCTGCCTGCCTGCCTGCCTGCCTCCATGCTTCTACCCGTCATCGTGTCGCAGCCCCATCATACTTTCGCTTTGACACACTGAGACGCTTTGATGAACAAACCATTTTACTATATGCAAAGTAATTTGTTATTTTATTTATGGATATGTGAATAATGTCCGCACGTTAGTGAAGATAGTGTGTGTGTGTGTGTGTGTGTGTGTGTGTGTGTGTGTGTGTGTGTGTGTGTGTGTGTGTGTGTGTGTGTGTGTGTGTGTGTGTGTGTGTGTGTGTGTGTGTGTGTGTGAAATTATTTATATAGCGTTAAGATTATTTGACACTTCAATATATTTGCATTCAGTGGCGTCCCCCCGGTGATCGAAAATATCGCCTGAAAGAGGGAAGACTAGAAAAAGAAGAGGAATTCACGGTATTTCCTAATGAGAGTCGTACTGAGTGAGAGCCGAGGGAAGAGTGAAAGCGTCAGCCGTGGTCGTCCTGATTTTTTAGTGAGGAGTGGTGGTGGTGGTGGTGGCGGCGATGAATTCAGGGTGTCTTCCTCGGGCTACACTGCTGCTCTCGTCCCTGCTTGACTTTTCCACCGTACCCCCCCCTCTCTCTCTCTCTCTCTCTCTCTCTCTCTCTCTCTCTCTCTCTCTCTCTCTCTCTCTCTCTCTCTCTCTCTCTCTCTCTCTCTCTCTCTCTCTCTCTCTCTCTCTCTCTCTCTCTCTCTCTCTCTCTCTCTCCCCACCCGAGTGTTAAATGTGCACCAAAGAATTAATAACGCGTAGAAAATAATATTATTGAATCATAAAATGCAGTGTACAAAGTCATAACCATGTAATATCAGAAGGTTCGCCGGGCGAGGAGCGGTGTCCCTGGCCCCTGCAATCGTCTGTTACTAAGAACCAAATGTTATACAGCCCCTTTCCATTTCCCCCGCTGGGAGATTGGTAGTGAGTTAGCTACTACAGAATGCCTGGGACATTCTACCCTCGTGCTCTCTGGACATTTGTACTCTGATATTAGGAAAGTGAATACCTCGCCGCTTTGAAATGTCTTCTTTAATATCTGTTCGGTCTCCGGACATTGTTTGCACCTTGCAGATTAGCAGTGCTTTCCTCTTTGTGAAGGAAGATTTCTTGTGCAAAAAGTTCGCGTCACTGACTTAACCACCTAACATGGTGTCAACTCTGGAAAAGAAATCCCCGCAGTATTAGGCTTGTTCTTCGATGTTGATTTGTTACTTGTGGAGACTCCTCTTGAAGTGATTAAGGGAATACTCGGACTCTTCAATATGAAACTTCTGTCTGCAGTTCCTCCTCCTCAGAAAGCAATACTTTCGTCACAGCCATCACAAGGAAGGGTAGGGTTCAGGATTGAGAGGCCATCCATGATCCAGGCTCAAGTTTGTTAGGGGAGTCTGACTGCCGATGTGCTGGCTTGATGTCCCCGAGTCAGGGGGCCGCAGTGACTATGAAGGGTGCACGTAGTTCAAAGCTCTAAGAGCCCCTGCATTTCGAAGGGAGAAGGGCACTCCCGCCCAATTCTTTATACTGGGGATAGCCGAGATGTTAACAGAGGGCCCTCCGTATCGACGCTTCAAGTATTTTAAGTTCCAGTATTTTCAGATATCCTTTCTGTTCATGGAACTATGAGGCTTGAAGATTCATATGGGGGAGATGTACATGTATTCTTTTCAACACCTGAAAGATATGAAATATGTGACACTTCCAACGTTGTGAAAATATTGTATTTTTTATCAAAAATAAGCAAAGTTTGGTTTACCAAAATGGAAGTCGAAAAATTCGTTAAAATCTGAGAAAAAAATTATTGTTTCACAGAATGCAAGGTTTGTGTGATTTAATATTCTTTTGAATAAGTTGTAATTATTATAAAAAATTGTCATAATACTTAATATATATATATATATATATATATATATATATATATATATATATATATATATATATATATATATATATATATATATATATATATATATATATATATATATATATATATATATATATATATATATATATATATATATATATATATATATATATATATATATATATATATATATATATATATATATATATATATATATATATATATATATATATATATATATATATATATATATATATATATATATATATATATATATATATATATATATATATATATATATATATATATATATATATATATATATATATATATATATATATATATATATATATATATATATATATATATATATATATATATATATATATATATATATATATATATATATATATATATATATATATATATATATATATATATATATATATATATATATGTATATTTAATGAGAAAGCAGCAATGTATCAAAATGTTGAAGTATTTTCAAGCTTCATTGCTACAAATAGGATTTCCTGAGTGTCATGTATTTAGAGCTGTGGGTCTGTATACTGATGGTAAGTAGATTTAGTAGTGGTGTAATTGTTTTCCTGGTGGTGAAGCCTCTACAAACTAACACATCACAACCGTGTAATATTGTAACCAGAATGCCGCTGCCAGCCAAAACAGCACGACCACCTCACGTCATCTCTGGTGCAGCTATATGAACGCAAATGAATACCCGACTAACTGACCGGCCAAATAAATAAATATAAATGTTGAATGTATCCTGAGGTTTTCATTTGGATGTTGTTTTAATAGTTAATAACTGTCCATGGCGTGTAATGTAATTTGATGCTGCGATGGTTGCTGCTTTATGCGGCCCGTCTATTTTCGCACACAAGTGGAAAGGTTGAGGTGGGAAAACTTTTGAAATTAAGATAAAAGAATACTTTGTCAACCATCCCAGAACACTTAGAGGCCGCATCCGATGGAGACTTCTGTAAAAACCAAATGTACGTGCCGGACTTGATGTGAAGCTTAATAAGTGTGTGGGGATCAGTGAGTCATCACGAAAGGGCCCAGAGAGAGAGAGAATTATTCAAATAAAACCAAGATGATAAGGGTTTATTTAGATTCTTTATTCCCCTTAATCTTCCTTCATATTGAGAAGAAAATAATGAGATGAAATGAATCCAGATCAGCCTCACCGGTGCCATACACTCGTCAGATTAGGTGAAGCAATTTACTTGACGACCATAGACGTATCTACAGCACAGTTCCTGAGGATATCCTGCTTCACCTTGGCTTAATCGATCGTTACAACAGTTTATGTTCATCTCTGCCTGGAGCGTCATTGTATCCAGGGTTCATTCCCCCTCCCCCTCCCCCCCGCCAGCACCGATGAAAATGATAGACTTGAAATGTTTGGTGACGGTGAGTTGCTGCTTAACTTGCTTCATAAGTGGTGTGTGTGTGTGTGTGTGTGTGTGTGTGTGTGTGTGTGTGTGTGTGTGTGTGTGTGTGTGTGTGTAGGGGTGGGGTGTTCTTCCGCCTCCATGTATGTGTCTATGTGCGTGTGAAGAATTTCGCATTCTTCAGCTGTGTATAACTTTTCTTTTGAACATTTGCATACATTATATATTTTTGTGACTGTCAAGATTTTCCAGGAACTTGCAAGACGTGGCTGTGAACCTTCCCGTCCAATACACGTTTCACGGTCCGGGAGTCGCGTGATCACCGCGGGAGTGTTCCTCAATGTCCCTTTGTCGTGACCAACCCAAGAATAAATTCTCTCTCTCTCTCTCTCTCTCTCTCTCTCTCTCTCTCTCTCTCTCTCTCTCTCTCTCTCTCTCATGCCGCGTCTCAATTTCTTCCGCGAGATGAGAAACATTTCTTCCAAACTTTGATGTAACTGTGCGGGGCGACGAGGCGGCGTCCAGAGGGAACTGATGAATATTTTTAAGAGAGTTTTGTGGTGCGTCTGAGAGAGAGAGAGAGAGAGAGAGAGAGAGAGAGAGAGAGAGAGAGAGAGAGAGAGAGAGAGAGAGAGAGAGAGAGAGAGAGAGAGAGAGAGAATGTTCATTTTTAATTTTACAAAATGTTTTTTTTATTGGTAATGTTGCTGTTGTTCTTGATGTTAATATTGTTATTTATAATTGATATTTTGTTGTTGAATTGTATAAGGAAATTAATGGAAATGTTTGCCAATACTAAGGTATCACCCATCAAATGAAAACATACTAATATATAGGCATGAAACCTTGCATGCAAATTTAATACTCCACACAAAACTATTCTACCGCTTAACAGGCAATCTAGAATAGCCGATTATTGCTGCCAACACTATCATATTACAGCGCAGGGAGGAAAACGCCGCGTGGCCAGACCTGCTGCATTTCTCTTTGTTGGTTCACCTGCTTTTGAATGCAGTGGTACCAACACACACACACACACACACACACACACACACACACACACACACACACACACACACACACACACACACACACACACACACACACACACACACACACACACACACACACACACACACACACACACACACACACACACACACACACACACACACACACATCTGGGTTATTCATCCCTTGAAGATTTGATCCCTAGGCTAATAATGATGATGATGATGATGATAATAATAATAATAATAATAATAATAATAATAATAATAATAATACTTTTTTTTTTTTCTTCTTCTTCTTCTTCTTCTTCTTATTATTATTATTATTATTATTATTATTATTATTATTATTATTATTATTATTATTATTATCATCATCATCATCATCATCATCATCATCATCATCATCATCATCATCATTGTTTCATTATGGAGTAGCAGCAGATGTACTTCTTATTGTTTTGAAGTTCTATGGAGATATTTTGTACATTCGGCGTGAAATCTTTTAATGGACAATTCACAGTTTGTTGGGGAGAAGTGGAGTTGACGTTTGGTATTATTCACTTTTACATTTCCTTTCTCCCTTGCCACTCTGAGCCGCAGGATCGATGCCACTACTACAGGAATGGTGGGATGAACAGCACATACTTGCGCCGCCTTTCCCAACCATGCTTACACCAACCACGAAAAAGCGACAGGAAACTTGATAGGGAAGTGCAGGTAAATTTTTGTGGCTGACGTGTGGGGCGGCGTCACACGATAGCCACTCCCACTGCTGGAGGCTCGTGTGCGCCGCGAAACTCAATTACTGGAATGTTTCAACAAATGGAAGGAACGCTTCAGGAAACACCACCTCCGTCTCGTATTTAAATTGTGAAATGTAGAAATTGTGCTTCGTGTGACGGAGGGAGTGTGTGGACTCGGATTTTGGGCTGTGTGGAGCTGACTTCTATTTATTTATTTTACTGAGGAGTGTTAGTGTGCGTGGAAGTGGTGTGGCGTCCTGAAACCACTTTATTGATATGGCCTCTTACCACTGCGGCCTCGTGTACTCTGCTGCGTCTTCTGTTACTTCATCCTAACTCGTAATCCATCCGCTTCTCTTCCCAAGGGACATAAAGCCTGGTAATTAGAAAGTGACACAACCACCGCCAGAGCTGTCGTCTTGGTACAGAGGTGTTGTGTTCACGCGGGAATGTGTTGTCTCGTAATACTGAACGCTGAGAACTCCTGCGGGGCTATCATTGCTGGACGGATTTTAAATGGTTACTTCCAACAATCAATAAGTGTTCATTACCTAAACCCAAATGTGTTTTATATGTACTCCTCCGTTGAAAAGTGATGTATTATGACACCGAGAGAGAGAGAGAGAGAGAGGGAAACGTTCAGACTAGTTGGCTACGTCTGTGAAATTATGCGTTTTGTTAAATTTGCAGAGAGAAAGAGGAAAAAATGACATGTCTAGATTTCAAAACGATCCATTTTCCTTGCCGTCTAGATTGTAAGTTCCCAGGTAAAAAAGTGGGAAAAATGTTTTGCCAGAGAAGTTCAGCAGTTAGAACGCCAGAAAAATGAAAGGTAAAGTTTGAGGAAGGGAAAAAATGCAGCAAATGATGGCAGGAATGAACTGGCGCAAAAAAAAAAAGAAAAACAGATTTTCGTTTAGTTGTGCAAACATGCAGATGAGGGAAGGCAGCAGCGTGAGGCGCGGGTGTGGTGGAGAGATGGAAAGAGAGAAGACTGCACTCTGCAAAACAAAAAAACGTTGAGAAATTATATTTGTTAGAATTTACTCCATAATGTCTTGTTTGCCATGTCAAGGCTTTATGTTGTGGTGTTGTACTTCAGGAAATAAATACAGTAACAAATATAAGGAAGTTGAGACCCCTAAGCAGGTTAATTGGAATAAATCTTTATTTTACCTTGGAAACCATGTCATTATTACTGATGTTTATGTTAAAGAGCAGCTGTTACAGAATTTATATGATTTTTTCTTAATGAGGAAGCTCGTCCCAACGTTGCTGGCAGCCACCAAGACACGCTAGTAATTAAGGAGCTTGTAATTATTGCAGTTAACTAAGAAGTTGTTGACATTCAAGGCTCATCTTCTGTTCAGTTATTCCGAACTAAAATGGTGACTCGCAACACATTGCCGTTCAGTACACGTTGTATCGAGACAAAACCTCGTCGCAAAATTCGTCGTTGCAGAGGCTGTGGACCCAGAAAATAATCTCGCCGTGAGGGTCACATCCATAATTGTAATCACTTCATATCGGGTTTCGATACTCTTAGAGTTTACCGGGCTACCCTTTCCCTCGGGCTCATCGATACCCGGGACTTTCGTGGCTGTGATTTTACGAAAAGGGAAAACAAATTCAGGGAACTGTCCCGGAAGAATAAGATCGAATGACCTTTGAGCGATTCTCATCAAGAAAAAAAAAAAAAAAAAGGACGGACGTTACAATCAAGAGACTTGCTACAAAAGAATACAGGCGTTCTATATTTGTTGCACGGCAAGCACTCCGGCTGTTTGTTGCTCACTTTTGAATACCTTTATTTTTCTTAACGCACGGATTGCATTGTGTTGCGTGTCGTGTGTTGGCGGCAATGGAGAGCCGAGGGAACAGAGGGGCAGGTGGCCAGGTGTGTGGAGGCAGCATAGCGCCCTTACTCACTGTACCACCACTGCCTCCCATCATGCTCTACACACACACACACACACACACACACACACACACACACACACACACACACACACACACACACACACACACACACACACACACACACACACACACACACACACACACACACACACACACACACACACACACGTGACCAGGGAATGATAAGATTGTAAAGCAAGTATCATCGAGTTAGTGAGTTCTGCGTCTAGGGAACGAGTAACAATTTCCATTTAGTGTAATAATACAGTGCGTGACGGTGTAGCTGGTGTGCTTTTAGCTATACTGCTCTCTCAGGTACACCAAATCACACTAATTAGAGGCGTAGAGAACGTGATATATTCTCTCCTTTTATACGCTTTTCTTATATGGGAGGACAAGGAAGGGATACGTTTGCCTCGTTGTATTAGATAACCAGTGACAGAAACAAAAAACCATGAACAAATACCTATTAACCTTCTTCAGTACTGGGACGCATTTTTGCCATGTGTGATTAGACGATTTTATTAACATTAGGAAGGGTCTATAGAGGTCATAAGTTTAATGGCCAGAGTCTTCACTATTTTAATCCCCCACATGAGTTTCTGAAGCTGTATGAAATCACTAGATAGTTAGCAGAATGAATATGAAAACGCGTCATAGCACTGAAAGGGTTAATGTTTCGTCACACCACTGTACCTCAAGATGAACACCCGCGACTAAAATTCTTGTACAGAAATATATACTTTCACTGGTGGAGAGGAATGACAAGGGGAAGGGAATGAGTGGCACTTTGTTGCGGTATCCAGAAACTGTGCCGAGTTACAAGTGAAAAGTTCTGGTTTGAGTTGGGTTGGGTTGGTCGGTAGCGGGCCAACAGTGTACGCGCCTCGCCTCGCTCACCCTCTTCTCGCCGCCGACGTTCAAAATGTGGCGTTTAATATCGAGGAAAAGGTCGTGTCGCAGGGTTGGGTTATAGCTCAGGTGGGTAGTTTTCCACTTGTGTTGAACGTGGCGATAAAATGCACCTCAAACATTCAAGCTCACCTCCCCATTCACTTTTGCTTTCTCTCTCTCTCTCTCTCTCTCTCTCTCTCTCTCTCTCTCTCTCTCTCTCTCTCTCTCTCTCTCTCTCTCTCTCTCTCTCTCTCTCTCTCTCTCCCCTCCTCCGTTGTGTGTGTGTGTGTGTGTGTGTGTGTGTGTGTGTGTGTGTGTGTGTAGGGGAATGGGGGGGATGGTATAACTAACGTGTGTCGTGGGTGCTGATCTCGTGGCATTTAGATCGTGCTGAGAGTTGACATAAGTAGTATAATGTCTTTAGGTCAAACACTTGTCTCCAGATGTCAGATAGATGAGGTGATGCTGAGTAAAAAGAAAAATAAATAAATAAATAAATAAAAAAAAAAGTGAAAGACTATATACTAGTTTTGCATACCAAACTGACTTGCAATACCCATTTTACACGGGAAGTGGAGGGCTTTTGTGTCTTCATGTATATGCGCAAAGGAATCAATCTACTCGCAAGTCTCAAGTAACCAACATTTTACTATTGCAAAGTGTTCAATTGATTGCCTCCTGCAGCTTCCTTTATTTTATCGTATTTTTAGTTTATTCCATCTTGAAGTTCATTTTTTATTGTGTGTTTACGCTAACACTACATCCTGATTAAAATACGCAATCCTGTAGTGAGTTGTTTCATTATTCTTAACGTGTGTGGTGGTTGGCTGGGTGCAAATGTGTACAAGGTGCCTGTAGGGTGTGATGCGCCGCCCCGCCACCCTGGGATGAGAATGGAGGACAATCACTTTCGGGTTACCATAACTGCAAACATCAACTGGTCTATATTTCCAAAATGTTTTGGAGTTAGGTGACCAGAGCGTGGGTGCGCTGCGTGGTGGTGATGGTGATGGTGGCAATGCAGCTGAGGGCAGGAGGAGTCGTCTAAAGCTGATGGTCACGTCCATAATTGTTATCACTTAATATCGGGATCCGATAGTTTTATGATCCAAGTTTAATGGTGTTGCAACTCTCATTCTGTACCCACCCGTTACCTCGCTTTTGTCCTGGACACGCCACACGGGAGGCACCCATGCCACGGTCAGTAGAGCACCAACACTCTGGGTCAAGCTTATGCCTTATGTTAATTATTAGGTTTCATTGCAGTTAGTTGCTTCATCCTGGGACGACTATACTGCTGTAATGAACTGGAAGGCGCCAGTAATCACGTGACGTCGTGAATCATCTTCATAATCAAAGTAAATGCTCCTTGACATAAAATGACTTCACCTGTGGGACAAGCATAAGATTAGTTGATTTGTTTTTAATCAAGATCTATACAGTATATGCATGATATAATGGGAATTTGCCGGATTGTCCTAAAGGGATTTACATAGCAAGCCATGGAGTAGTGCAGTGCAGGAAATCATAAAGCCCCAACAAAGAATCTTAAAAGAAAAAAAAAGTTTTGGCAAAAAAATATTTCAGAAGTTACCAGAAGAAACAGAAGTTGGCCTTGGGATTGACCGAGAATGTGAATGTGTAGATCTTGGCGAGGGGCAAGTTGTTTTATTGACCAACTTGAGGCGAATGCAGCAACGCCCTTCGATCTGCTTCATGAACACGTTGTGTGAAAATGGTTGTATATGAATAGGAAGTGTTTACGAGGATGTACGATGCAGTATAATGGAAAATGAAGGAATAAGATGCTCGTGGAAATGATAAGGACAGGGGTAGAAAAGTTCATGAAGAATGATAAAAGTTAGATGTAGTTTCTGAGAAGTTACGCATCGTTGTAGTGTTAGTGTTAATGGCGTCTGCAGTGCAAGTTGTGATCCAGGCTGCTCAGGCGAATGTTTGGGAAAGAAAGAATTACACTGAAACCATGTCCAGCCTGAGGGTCACGTCAGTCACGTCGGAGACCACCTTGGCATGGAGCAGTACGTCCCACGAGTGACAGCGCTGAGTACTGCTGTAGTGCAGCACGCGTGGTAGCATACCAGCAAGCATATGACCGCCAGTGCTGACCAATCATTATTCATGTTATCCTCTTTCAAAAATAAAATCACCCATGAAGTGATTAGTTGTGGCTTTAATTGCTCGCCTTTGTAGTGCAAGAAACAATCGTATGATATTGACGTCATTCAGACTTCCTTGAAGCCCATGACATCGTGCCTTCAGCGCTGCACTAATGAGCAGCCACCTCCCCCTCCCCCTCCCCTTTTTATTGTTTTCATAGCTTGAGTCTCATTTCTATAATATGAGAAGAACAGATAAAAAATATCTATTTTGGATTGCTGTCCTTTAAAATGGTGAACGTCAAGAAGTGTACTGGCAATAACAATAAGGAACTGCTGCAAGTGACGGTTATGACAAGGGAAATGGCCTCAGGTCAAGAAACTGGAACTGAATACAGATGGATACAGTCATTTTCTTTCAGCTCTCCATTCCTTCCCAACCTCATCCCCAGCACTGCCTCCAGCTCAGTCCCAGCGCCAGTCCCAGCACGCACCTGTCTACAGCCAGTGACAGGAAAGAAAAGCGTCGTCCTCTGTCGGTGCCTGGCTTCCTTTGTTATCGCCAAGCGGGGTCACGTTTCGCCGACCGCCAGGGTCATTAGGTGGTGCCCTCCTGGCTCCGCCCCGCTGCTGCTGTCTCGCTGGCACGCTCTTTTAAACCCAAGCTCCATTCTAGCTTGGAAGAGTTTGCTCTAACTCTTAATTAGGTGCGTGTCGTCCTCAGCCATGACCACCCTTGTGCCGCCCGCCACTGGCCCTCTGTGTCACTTGCGGAGGCTCCAGTCCGTATCTCTTGAAAGTCTCACTTTGCACAAGTTTACAGTTTTCGTCGCAGTGATAGCAGCAGTCTGTTTGTGGGGTGATGATCCAGACTTGCAAGATCAAGACTCGTGCTTCGCTAGTTTAAGAAACGCTGACATTGGCGAATATTATTGGTTTACGGATTTTTCTTCCCTCTTAAAGGGGAACATGTCGCATGGATCGCTGGTCCTGACACTAATGACGAGGAGAATCTTTCCTTACTTGATGTGTCTAACAAAATATGGTAAGTCTGAAAGTTAAATACCGTTGCCATACAGATTTATTTGAAAACTACTGATCTTTAGAATTTGCTGTAGAGTTATAGTGGAAAACCAAATTTAAGAAATGTCTCAGAGTAACAAAAATCATTAGTTTTAACGTAATGCATAATTGTTTATGTGTTTAGCTGTTCCTTTAAGGCAAATCCTCAAGGAGAAATCCTTTATTGAGTTTGACAGTGTTCCAGAAGGAATTCAACCCCGCAGCAAAGGTGACTCCCGCCTCGCCCCTCGCTGGGGTCCCTGCTCGGTGCCGACGGCCGAGACTGCACGTCAGGCAAGCTTAATTTTGAATAAAGAAAGGAAAGAAAAAATTCTCTCTCTCTCTCTCTCTCTCTCTCTCTCTCTCTCTCTCTCTCTCTCTCTCTCTCTCTCTCTCTCTCTCTCTCTCTCTCTCTCTCTCTCTCTAGAAAAGGAAATGCATAGATAGGTCAATGATAAATATATAAAGGCATGAGCAGATACGTAGATAGAGAGATGATAAAGAAATTTTCTGATAAATATATTCAGGGTGTAATGAATTAGTAGATAGAGATAGTCAAACCGATCCAATCAAACTCACACAAGGTGTCAGATAGTAATTACTGCATTATGTGTGGATTAAACTAAGAGGCTTAAGGAGGATTAACTGAAATTCATCATCGCCGCCATCATTATCACCATCATAATCATAACATAATCATTGTCACGGCGTGTGTCGGGGAACATAACTCTGCAGCTATCGCGTGTCGAGTCCGTCACCATCCCGAGGAAACCCGCCATTCACAGTGCTAAGTAAGGAGATTGAATGTAATAAAACCATTAAACATATTATCAAGAAAAATGCAGAGCGTCGCCAGTAAATGTAAGTGCTGGGGAGCCGGAGAAACGGGAGGAGGGGTGGCAAGTTTGGGTGAAATATAAAAGATTCAGCCTCGGTGCAGTTCATTGGAGTTTATGTTGTGAGGAAGATATTAATTTGGGGTAAATTTTAGGTCCGGGTGAGCCATTTAGCCGGTGCGAAGGAGGCGAGACGTGGGGGCCTGAGAAGGACTCGTAGGGGAAGGCTTTTAATTATTCAGGCGAGAATGAATACTGAAGGCACCGCTACATAAGTGATCACAATATACAACCCAGTACTCTTCGCGTGACTTACGGATGAAGTTCAAGAGAAATGTTCTTGT
Source organism: Portunus trituberculatus (assembly GCF_017591435.1). Taxonomy (NCBI): domain Eukaryota; kingdom Metazoa; phylum Arthropoda; class Malacostraca; order Decapoda; family Portunidae; genus Portunus; species Portunus trituberculatus. The sequence continues at coordinate 1,279,559 of NC_059296.1, forward strand.
GTAAAAGTATTAGTTCTCTTGGGTGAGTGTGGCGTCGCGGGGGTAACTCGACCTAACTTACAGCAGGGGCCGCTGCTCCCATCCAACAGTAATTGCTACACGACCGGCGCCGCCCAGGAAAAAATCTCGCTAACTTGTGTGGCCTCGGGAGCGGCAACGGTGCGTTGTTGACATAAACACTCGGAATTAAGTTAGTGACAAATTGGTCGATAGGCAGCAGGTGGCGGCAGGGCGAGGGATGCGGCGGCCACACCTGCCTTGAGCTGGAGGAGAGGCGGGCCCCGCGTGAAGACTCCCTCCCTAACCCTGTCTTGTCTGGTGGCTCGCCGCTCAGGCTCCGTAGCACCAGCAACATTATGCCATGGCTGCTAGGAGGTGCACGCTGGAGTGAAGCAGGATTCTCGCCTCTCCCTCCCGTCCTCGCTATGTTCATAACGCTGTTACGTACACAAACACAAGTAATGCTCTTAATGCTGTTATTAGATTGATTACGGTATTAAGCTTGCTTTTGCCATTCTTTAGCCCATTCAGCCTGTTCTGTATACTGAAAAGTGCATTAGTATTGCAAGGGATTTTGCATACATGATCAGCTAATTTGCATATTTGGTGAATAATAATGAACATGAAATATTTTCAATATTGACGTATTTCATACCATTTGGAATTTCAACATTCATTCATTACACATGTAAATATATAATTTGTATACTGCATGCAAGCGATCATCGCTGAGTGATTCGTTTTGGAGTAAGCTCCTACGCACGCATGCACGCACACACACACACACACACACACACACACACACACACACACACACACACACACACACACACACACACACACACACACACACACACACACACACACACACACACACACACACACACACACACACACACACACACACACACTATATTAATTTATTTATTTCTTACTTTTTTTTCTCCTTTCATTCATCCTTTCTTTCTTTGTTCCTATTTATGCAACCAGACAAAGGTGAGGCGATGGCACCAACCAATTATCACATGTCTCAACCTGAGCCACGAGCCTTTGTGTGTCTGGCCCCGATGTGAGACCCTCGCCTCCCAGGACACAGAGAGACACTCTCGTCACCCTTCAGCCTGGCAGGGACCTGACGTGTTGCTTTCCTTTAGAATTCCCAGGGGGTGGCGTGGAGGCGGCACAACTCAGGAGTCTCAGGTGTGCCTCAGAGGAGTCTGTCTCCACCACACTGATCATCTCGCGCCACCTGACGTCGGGGCTCACCATGCAGCCTCCGAGGATATTGTCCTTCGCCCGTCATCACAGTAAACAGCTCCCCCTCGCCCGCCGGGAAGCTGCCGATCAGAGGATTTCATTGGTCCACTTACAGGCTCACCTCACATCCGCCTCACGTGAATTATGATGTTTTAACGCAGGGATTGTTTATTAATGCAGGCAGTGCACACACACACACACACACACACACACACACACACACACACACACACACACACACACACACACACACACACACACACACACACACACACACACACACACACACACACACACACACACACACACACACACACACACACACACTGGAACACAAAGTCGTCCGTGGCAGAGGAGGTGAAGTAGGTTGGTTCACAAAGCGTTCCCAGCGTGGCCTCGTTTCGGTGTGCCGTAAAACTTTCTTCAAGGATGTTTTCTGCCGGTGGAATAAAAGAAACAAAAATTGACTGGCGACTTAAGTGTGACGCATAAGCCTGGATCGTTTGTTGTCTTTTTTTAAATGTACTTAGGAAGACTACTTTTCAACTTATTTTATTTTATGCCTCCTGTGTTTCTCAGTATGCATGAATTCGTCATTGTGAGCATAACATGTGTCCGAAGCAAGACCAGGACAGTATTTTGACAGCCTCTAGTGTTCACTGACAAACAAACACGAACATGCATATGCATATCGCACATCCTAAAGTTGCATTGTAATTTTGTACTTTGATATCACGTATTCAGTAATTCATCTATCAGTGACGTCAGGTGTGTTCGTAGTGTCACCTGCACCGTGGCAAAGGAGTGTGTCCTGAACAGTTGTGTGGGAGGAGATTGTGCGCACCTGTTGACCCGATGCAAGGAAAGTTCATCTTTATTGGGTTTGTTATTATTGTTATCATTTATTATTATTATTATTATTATTATTATTATTATTATTATTATTATTATTATTATTATTATTATTATTATTATTATTTTATAAGTTGATGAGAAGTTGCTTGAATTTTCTTTCTGTAAATTCAAAATACTTTTTTATTTATAAAAACCGGGTCAATTTGGCATGCTGCATAATTCATCAGTAAACACACAAACATGCACAAGTTTCCAGTGAAGCACACACTCTCGTATTTATCAGCAAAAATGCTGATTTACATGCATCAGTAATTTTATCGCTGGAGCGAGAAATCTTCATGTGTATACTTCCATTAGTATTTTTATTTTGTTTGCGTTTTCTCCTGACCTGTTGTTGTTATTTTCTCGGCATAAATTCATTAACTCAAAAGCAGTTCGGTGAAGAAAAAGGTTAGTGTCAGATAGAAAACAGACTTGGAGACACTCAAGAATCAGAATAGTAGGGGTACTTTTTGTCCCTGCAACATTCATATATGTGGGAGGATAACTGGATAACTAATGGATGCTATGATGGGATGGCATGAAGTGACCTTGGGTGGACATCTTGTCTGTACCGATAAGGGAAACCATTTCTGATACAGAAATCATATTTCAAACAATGTTGCAAGTGCTTGGATTAAAAGAAATAATCTCATTTCTTTGTCATATGTTTTTAGATAAAGATTATGACAGGACTGATTTATGTTTCAGCCGTTGTTTGAAGTGCAGATCAGTACAGCTTCGAAAGGCAAATAAATTAGTGAAATAAAGTAAGAGGAGTCAAGAGCATAATTGTCTGTGGTAGTAGTGTTTTTTTCTTTTTCTTTTTTTTCAGATAAATACGAAAGACCGGGTTGAAATGCATGACATGAGAGCTGCCAAATGTTTGCAATGTTGGGACGAGGAAAGGTTTGCTCTATTCATTTTGTTAATGGAAGGGAACAGTGAGAAGGGTAAATACCTTCATAGCAGTTACATAAACATATTCACCTAATTAATTCAAGCAGTTGAGATAGAAGTAGTGGAAAGTGTGAAAAGAAAAAAAACAGAGACAAGAATGGCTATTTTTTGTGTTGATCAGACCAGTCGAGGTGTTGTGGCGAATTATTTGATATTTGTTTAAAAGAAGTGTTACTAGAGAGAAATTTAACAAAGGCGCCACGCTTGCAACAATCGCTCGCCTCACGTTATATCCTCCCACATCAAATTTACGTCCTCTTTGATTACATTGGTGACAAAAAAGTTTAGTATAACAAAGTACCACATGTTAGCGACAGGCTTGGTGCACATGGGAGTGAGGATGAAGGAAAGAACAGGCAAGGAGTGTGAGGAACGTGGGTGTGTCTAGCAGGGGAACTTCCATTATGTGATCGTGTCCCCTATACTCCTAAGTGATGGCTTCCTTTTCTTGAGTGTGGATCCCCCCCTCCCTCGCACTCTGTTCCCTTCCTCTCCCTTCCCTCTGCTTCACCTCGCTTTGTACAGATTGATTGGTGGTGAAAGTTCTTTTTTATTAATACACATGAAATTAAGGTGTGATGTTGCTACTACTGCTGCCGCCGCCATCGCCACCACCATCGCCGCCACTGTCATCGCCACCGCCACCACCACTATTAGTAGTACTACTGTTATTGCTGCTGCTATTATTGTTGCTGACGCTATCATTATCATTATCATCCTATATTATAGCTATTATCACCATTACCATCGCTGCAACAAACACACTTGTTGTGCTGCACTAACAAAGCGTTAGAGATTCCTGTGTCGTGCAACTGAACAGTGTTGGAGTGGCGGGGGAGAGTGAGGCTACAAATATAAGATAAAAATTACAGCAGCACCGGATTATCACCTACACTCACATCCGCATATGTCCACCGCACTTTATTATAGTTGGTGGTGGTAGGGCGGGCTATGTGACCTTTATGCATGGGATACCAGTGAAATGTTCAGCCCCAACCTTTCCCTACGTGGCAGAAGAATATAAGTTATGCAGGTGACCGATGGTGGTAGTTAGTGGAGGTTGTATCGCCACGGAAAGTAATATGATTGCCTTGCATTGCTGAAGTGTACTGGGTTGCTGGACGAGGCCTTGATTGCGCGCTCCTCACGGTACCCTACCCCTGCAACACTCCTCACCTGCCTGCGATAACAACCAGGCGCCATGAATTATGTATGTGATGACGGTGTGTCTGCAAGGGCGGCTCGGCGCAGGTGGCCACACGAGGATGAACAATGAGTCTCCGGGATTAAACAAGCACAGCCTGGTGCCTCTCTCCCTGGGCTATGGGGTGAGGCGAGCCGGCGGGGTGTTAATAGCCGGCTGGCCTGGGTTATTGGTGCTCCGTTCGGGGACATTATTGTGTGGTGTAGAGGCTTTTACATATATCATACCGGCACTCGGCTGCCTCTGCTGCCGTTGTTACCACTGTTGTTATTCTACCGCTTTCACCATTATTGCCGACACTGCCACCAATATCACCTTTACTTTCACTGCCAACCTAGCAATATCAATACCCACCAACACCCATCACCAGTACATACTACACCTAGCCACCACCTCTGCCGGCATTGCCGTCGTCGCCGCCGCAGCCGCCGCCACCACCGCCACCGCCATCGCCATCGCCATCGCCACCGCCATCGCCATCGCCATCGCCATCGCCATCGCCATCGCCATCGCCACCACCACCACCACCACCACCACCACCACCACCACCACCACCACCAACGCTCATACCACACCGTTTCTCCCGCCGCCACCATCGCACAGCACATAAGGCTCCGCGTCACACAGTCAACACTAAGCGTTGGATTTGCCTCCGTTGCAGACTCGTGAAGTTAACATTTGCGAAGGAAAGGTCCCTGAGGTGCTGAACTGCACTAGACAGCAGCAGTAGAAGCAGCAGCAGGTGGAAGTGAGGCGACGTGCCTGCTGCTGTGTCGCTCAGTCAGCTTTGTTACATGGGTAGGAGTGGCTGACGTGATGTGTGTAAGGGTTAGGAGCGGGAAGGAGACTCTGCAGGCAAGACAACTAGCGTGGTGCATACCGGGACGAGGACTTGGCAGATTCACACTGACTCTAGGCGAGTTTTAAAGTGTTATAGGAATTTTTGCCATGAATTCAACGTCTTATAATGTAATTATCAAATTGAGACACATTATAGTATTAATCATGGCTGATTGATGATCTGTGCGGCAATGCCAAATAGAGCCGGTCCGCCTGAGCAGCGTGTCAACAATGCCATTCAGCAAAGCGAGGCCTGCGATGGGTAATGCCCCGTGACACAATGCATCAGATGGCTAACATAGTCACTGTCCGATTAATCACATTGTCTACCGAAGGGGCAGCTGGCAGCTGCTCCCTTGCCTCCGGAAATGCAGTCCCACCAGCTCCAGTGATAATTAGGACCGCAGCTGCTGACCGCCATGTACCTAATGTAATGGCTAAAACTTTCCCAACTGTACAGCAGCGCGGGCATTGCCTCTGTGCACCGATAGATATTGCACCAGTTGTTACTGGGTGAGGTGTCCTCATCACACCATTTTTTTTATTTCGCTAATAATACGTACCCGCATGTGTCATACATGATGGAGACCTATTGGTAACTTGTGGCTTGCCTCCATGAATACTATGACAACTAAGGCGCCATGAGGCTGGTTGAGGCATGATGAGCAGTTTGGAACACGTGGGGAGTTGATGCTGCAATAAGTCCCCTCACATCTTGGTGAATCAAGATGCTTCTTGAAGGCAGAAAGGCCACGGAACACCTGCCTGTCAGGACACGACTGGTTAAAACTGTTTCTTGAGAAGGAAAAAAAATAACTGAAATAAAGTTGTATGTAACAAGTTGCTGGTACATGTCAGTTAGAGAAGGCTTGTTGGGATGATGAAGCAAATGATACACATGTTCCTCCACAAAGTCTCATGTGATTGTGTACTAAAAATATAATGATAAAATCGCTGTAATGAAAGCAGTATCAATGATAATAATAGTAATAATAATAATAATAATAATAACAACAACAACAACAACAGCAACAATAACATACGTAAAATCAAATTTGCATAAATTTTCTTTTTGTGACAGTCTCTGCGTGTCATCAGAGACGTGATGTATGTATGTATGTACAAGTATGTCGGTATGCTAATGAATTAACAGGTAATAACATATCGAAAACATTTATGATATCTGTATTAAGTGAAAGACAACATTCATGTTAGGAAAGATTAAAAAAAACTTTGAAAGTACTTTCGCAAACAACCTTTTAATCCGCTAATTACACAATGAATGCAGTCGCAACAAAGCAATTTGACCTCAGTTAGGCTTATTTACACGGGTCGTGACTACATTGTCCACAGAGATTCACTGGAAAAGTTCAGTGAATGTCATTAGTGTAGTATTTCCCTGAAGCCAAATGTTTCTGTTTATTCGGATCTGTCCACTTAATTAGCATTGGTCTGGCTGTAACTTATTGGACAAAAGGTAAGGTTTGATCAGGCAAGTCAATAGTCCATGATACATTCAGGTGGCCTAATGGATACCAACTGATGCAGCTTTGCATCAAGGAAGAGAGAAGGCATTGTTACCACTAAAAACTACGAAATACATTCATTAATTTTGTTATGGTATTCTTAATGTAAGGGAAACTGTAGCCAAAATGACTGTTGTAAAATATTGGCCGAAATTCGATTAATATGTTCCCGGCACAAATGGTGTGTTTTATTTTTATTCTATGTGCAATGAAAGTGACATTTTCAGCATGACTCGTATTTAATGTTGTATCGGATAATAAAACCAAAAGTCAACGGAATGGTGAGATAGAAGTGTGTTGACCGATTTTGAGCACAGGAACACTATGCTCCTTGTCCTCCAGTTGTGTACAAACTGTTCGTCTCTGTGTGATCCTGTGGCTGCTAGAAGCACGCATTGCATGTCTTTGTGACACTGGTACAACACTGGAGCAAGGGGCCACCACAGGGATTGCCTGAGCACCCCATTGTCTGCACCACGAGGAGTCTCTCCCGCAGCTCACAACGGCTAAAAGTTGGAAACCAATAATTAGGGCCATGTTCGCGCAAGACAGCAAACTTTTTTTTCCACAAGTGAAAACTTTAGCATTAGTGTAAAAAATAGAAAAAAAAATCTGACGTAATCAGCTCAGGTAACAAGGCTTATAGTTAGGCGATGGAAGATTGCAAAAACCTTATTTGTAGTGTGAAGTTACCTTGATGCGCCAGTCATTGAGTAGCAAATGTTTGTGTTTTCTTCCCACTTGAGGCAAATTGCACATCGCTAATTACAGAACTTTGTTTCGGTTGTTTTTCGTTTGCATTATTTATTTAGCTTGACGGTCTAGAGTGACAGCTCTGTGCGCTGTGTGAGCTCATCTGAATATTGTTTAGAAAAAGAACACTTCTGATGATGGAATTACCAGACAGGTAACATCCTGCACGAGATGCCATTCCTGACAGGCTGGTGTAAAAATTCTACAAGGCATTCACTTTAAAGTATTAAATGTTTTCAAGGAATGTTTGGTGTTTGGTGTTTGGTGATGTGGTTGGAGGATGCTTGCGCCAGCCTGCTACCGGCACGTCACTCTAAAGGTAGAAGTTACAAGCGATGGGGGAAAAAACAAATCAGAAGAAGTGAGAAGAGCTCCACAATGCTCTCAGAACTTTTAGGAAGAGCTCAGCTTTTCTCCGACGCTGCCAGCCCGCGGGGAGAGAGGGGAGACAATGGCTCTTTCTTCTCTCTCGCCTCAGGTCCTCTTTTTCATTCTCTTCTGTTCTGCCTGGCTGCTATTAGCTTACTCCATTAAGACTTACAAAAGTGTAGTGCACGCCTCTTTTGAGGAGCGATGGGGCCTTCCTTGCATTATTTAAGCTCTAGATGAAACATAAATGACGTTCTTATGCATGAAATAAAAGGAAAGAAAGAAAAAGTAACAATGAAGAACATTTCCAGAGTCGGGGAAGGCGTCGTGTGTTAGTGGGTCGATCTCTTCTACGTGTACTTCTCACCACCATCCTCGTGCCGCCTGCGTGCCCCGAGTCGCGTACCACTGACGAGTGACAGTAACGCACCACTGCGATGACGTCCCAAGCAGAAGCGCAAATCTTTCGCTGTCACCAAAGCGGAGCGGACAGACATATAGATAATTTAGTCACATTATCTTACAGCTGACGGCACCTCGCGCACGTGGATTATCTCACTCTCTCGCCCACCCAGCACATCCGCCTCGCCAGCTGTCACTCCGGAGATGATGGTGTGGGAGGGTGACTCAGGGATGGCAGCCGCTGCTTTCTCTTGCTAGGGAAGTGAGACAAAGAGCGGGAGGCATCGTATGTTGCAGTGCCTTTTCTCCCTCTCAGTTCACACGGGGCAGTGATGAAGTGAATAACACAATGGTAGGGTAAGAACAAGTCGCCAACAAGGGAAGACAGCTTGTAATCCATCACGCTGTAGCCTAAGTTATTACTGCCGGACACCTCTCGTTACGGAGGAATCGACACTCCCTCCTCCTCCTCCTCCCACCTCTCACTCTCTCCCACCGCCGCTGCCTCCCTTGGGTGTGTCTGTCTCTTTGCACGTTCCTCCCATTTTTAGGGCTGTTTCTTACTTACCTCACCACTGCCTCTCCCTAAATCCCTCAACATAGCTGCCAAATTACTCGTCTCAAGGAGTAAAGGCTCGACACACGTCCCAGAATTTAGCTGTACATAGAATCATATATATATAAATATCAACTTTTTTGTCAAGTGAATTAATTGAAAAAGAAAAAAAAATGATGGCGGCAGCAGTGGAAGGCAAGCTTGGATCGATACCTGAAATTGGCCTTAGTCGAAAGGTGAGGCGGTGACTGATTCATGTGACGGAAAAGGTAAACCGTGCGGGAAGCATCAGGAGGCACTTTGACAAATTTATCCCATTGACCCTTTTCCAGATGTGAGAGAGAGAGAGAGAGAGAGAGAGAGAGAGAGAGAGAGAGAGAGAGAGAGAGAGAGAGAGAGTCAGTCCTGATGTTTATTAGTTTGCTTAAAATGCGTGTGTGGGAGAGGGAAAGGTGGATTTAAGAGCTGCTATGGACTACAAATTTCAAGTGCATCAGGGACACGTGTCCTCCCCTCTCTCTCTCTCTCTCTCTCTCTCTCTCTCTCTCTCTCTCTCTCTCTCTCTCTCTCTCTCTCTCTCTCTCTCTCTCTCTCTCTCTCTCTCATGAAATAAATTACCGCATGATATTCCCTCGATGCGGAATAAGTTAGATTGACAAGTTAATGGTTAATGGACGTTCCTATTCGCGTTACATTTTTTCCGTATTGGTATGAAAGGTTCGCGTCATTAGGTGATACGAAGCACAGAAGATGAGAAGCAAAAATTAAGTGATTCTTTGATACTTGTATGGTGAAGCGGCATTATACATTACTCATGCCTGACAGCACATTTTACTATTTGAAAAGCAACGGCATGACCTTTTTTTTTTCTGGCGTGTAGGTGGACCTAGTATTATAAGATTAAGAATGGCTACAACATTGGAGTGTAGTACAGTAGGGGTACACTGTGTTTCATGTAATCCTTCATCCTTAAGGTCTCTAAAACCCGATATCAATCTGTCAGTGATCATATTTTGTTGCATTTTCTATAGGGTATTTTCAGCAGAACAGAGAAGACTTCTTATGGAAAGATAAAACGTACTACACGTTATTACACAAAGTTACCACGACTAAATCTGCGAGTTGTCACCTGCGAGTTGTGTAGATTTTTTTTTCTTTTGACAAATTAATGTATGAATATTTTATCTATCATTGTGTGAGTCGCAGATTGGGTGGGACGTAACTAACCTTGGCCATTAGATTCACTGCAAACCCATACTGGATGGCAGGACGGCCACAACCACGCAAGAATAACAGCGCTGATCTTGATGGGCCTCGCCAAGCTGTGTCTTATTCAGCACGACCTTTCTCCCTTCCCGTGTTCAAAGGGAAGCAGAAAACTCGTTGAAGAGATGGTCACCACAGGAAATTGAGCTTGACTTTCTCCTTGAATGTCTTCTGAAGGACGAGAATATTTACTGTTTAGCCAATGTGAAGCTTGGACTTAAAATACGTTACAAGTGACGAGACTTGTTGCCTTTCTGTTTGATTAGATAAGGTGACATTAGTAAATCAGTCGAGGCTGCAAACTCGAAAATGTCGACACCACGAGGCGTGCTTGAATCCCTCCCTCCTGTCACTCTCCATACCTATCATATTCTCTCTCTCTCTCTCTCTCTCTCTCTCTCTCTCTCTCTCTCTCTCTCTCTCTCTCTCTCTCTCTCTCTCTCTCTCTCACACACACACACACACACACACACACACACACACACACACACACACACACACACACACACACACACACACACACACACACACACACAGTAAGTCAGCAGGGAGTCTCCCGCGCCACAAGAGAGCAATCACAATATTACACTCGCACGCAGTGTTTGTGCCGACAAATGGAAGCGCGGTGTTCTCCAGCAGAGGAATGTAGTCATTAGCAAGTCAAGTTTGCCCGAGTGTGAAATGAGTCCATTAGTGTGTCACAAATCACGGGGCATGAAATGGGGCCAAGAGACGGTCATGCTGAGAGGCGGGAAGACAGAGTGTAGTGCAGCACAGGTAATGAAGCACTAAGCAGCCTCACTCTGGCGGCTCCGCCTGTCCACCGAGATGTGACGACTTATTTGTCCCCGGCCACACGGATGCTTTGTGGCGCGTCGGCACGTGAAGTGGCGAGGGCACGGCTTGCTGCTCCTGTCTGTGTTTGTGTGTGTGTGGGTGGGTGGGTGTGGGTGGATGGGTGGGTATGTGTTTGTGTTTGTGTTTGTGTGCGTCTGTGCTTGTGTATCAATATATATATATATATATATATATATATATATATATATATATATATATATATATATATATATATATATATATATATGTATATCCTTTGGTTTCTTTTATTCACCTTGGCTTGGTCTTCCCCTCCCGTCCCTCTCAATCTCGCCTTCCTCGCCGGAGTCGTGGGTCCGGGCCTCGTCGCCGGCTCTCTGTGGAGACAACAAAGCTTTTCTCTGGACCATTCACGAGGAGGACAAAAACAGTGAATATGAAACAAGGACTCGTCTTGGGGATGGGGGGTGAGGGAAGAGAGAGAGAGAGAGAGAGAGAGAGAGAGAGAGAGAGAGAGAGAGAGAGAGAAGGGAAAGGGAAGAAAGGCAGAGGTTCCTCCATTACTCAAGGGTTTACAGACGCTGCCAGAGTATAAGTGAGTTTTCGTGCCGGCGATGCCGTACCTGGCCCCTTTCTCCCTGGGCGGCCGTGGCACGTGGAGTGGTGGAGTCGTCCCAGGGGGGAGGAAGGTCTAACTTGATTCATAAAGCGAGTCACTGCTGGAGGACGCTTCGCCTTCACTTGATTCAATCCATTTCTGCGAGTGTGTCATCTGTGTTTTCCCAGATGTCTATTTTCCGTATGACTATGAAAATATTCCGCGATCCACTGTGGTACCGAAACACACACACACACACACACACACACACACACACACACACACACACACACACACACACACACACACACACACACACAGAAAACAAAAGAGGGGGATACTCTTAGGTTGGGGAGTAGAAGCGTTTAAAAAATCATATCCAAGAGAGGCCCAAGAGACCCCCGTCAACACCCGCCTGAGGGACACCGCGCGGCCTGCTCATTACCTGATGGTTCTTTCCGGTGAGGGACGTCTGGTTGAAGAACTGTTACCGATGAGAGGAGTATTAAGGTTAGGTTAAGTATGCGCACGTTAGGTTACTTTAGGTTAAAATAGGATAGGATAGGGAAGTATAGGATAGGTTTGTCTGTAGTGTAGAGTGGGTGGTACGGTAACAAGGATATAATGCATTCCTCTGCATCAGCTTGTTTCCCTACCTCTGCACATTTAGCTAGATACACGTAATTTGTCTAGTGTCACGTCTAGCTAAGGAGAAATTGGAAGTATGTAAGCGGCAGTGTGTTGTGGGTGAGGTTACAAGGCAATGGAAGGTATAAAAACGCCACTTTATTTGACTTTTATTTTACCGATTATCAGGGTAAATACGTAATGCGTGATGTGGAAAACGCATGCTGCAATAAATAATTTAGCGTCGATCACATTTATTAGTTGAAATATTCACACTTTTCCCTCGTAGTGATAGGATTCAACAAGTGACAATTTTGTATTAGATTATAGGTTCAGAGTCCTGTAGAAATGCAATTCGTTTTCCGTAATTAGTTTATGACAATTAATCGTAACGACATTTGTGTTTTTGTTATCGTGAGCACGTCTATTATTTAGCTGGAAAAGGTTGAAAACACTCGGACGTCTCTTTCAAGCTAAATTATATTAGTAACGTCAGAATAAATAACATGAGGGGAGTTCTTTCCCATCGCGATTACGTGGTGGTCCTTTGGTGCGAGTTTTGGCGAGTACTCTGTGGCTCCTCGCTGATGGAGAGTCGTGCCGAGGCTGCAGCGGCTCCCACCATTCGGCCTGCCCGACCCTCGCCACCACCACTGCTCCGCTCCTTCACTGGTAGCCTCTGTTTGGCGATGGATGTGGATCTTTTCTCTGCCATCCCCCCAACTCCCCCACCCCTCTCTCTCTCTCTCTCTCTCTCTCTCTCTCTCTCTCTCTCTCTCTCTCTCTCTCTCTCTCTCTCTCTCTCTCTCTCTCTCTCTCTCTCTCTCTCTCTCTCTCTCTCTCTCTCTCTCTCTCTCTCTCTCTCTCTCTCTCTCTCTCTCTCTCTCTCTCACTCTCTCTCTCTCTCTCTCTCACACACACACACACACACACACACACACACACACACACACACACACACACACACACACACACACACACACACACACACACACACACAGAGGATAGACTCACGTTTCGGAGACCTTGCAGTCGTAAATTATAACAAACTTTTTCACAAATTGTGCAAGGGATGTGCGAATATATATTTTTATTTTTTGAAGTGATGTAGAATATGTAACACTTGGATTCAGGTTTTGCCCGCCGCCGTCTGTTACCCGTTCTAAAACTCGTTCTCTTCTCTGAATTAGAATTTATTGATACTAAATCGTATTTTGAGAAAGGAAACTGTGAAAAGCGAGAGACAAAACGCTTAGAACATTTTTACCGCAGGCACAGGGCGTGTTTGTAATGGTTTGTGTGAACAGAAACTATTGAAAAGGGACAAGGTGCAAAGAGAACCATTACCGCACGAGGGCACATCCCGTTGGCCTGTGCGTGAAAGTATACAATAGAAACTGGCCGAGACTGTGACGCGTGTGGTATACAGAGCGCGACGGGAGTGACACTAGGAGACTGAAAACAAAAGAAACCGAGGCACGAGTGTGTAATTATATACTGGAGAAGGGACAAGTAGTTTATTATTTGGCGTGGTGGCCTCCTGACGATGCGGCGGCGAAATGCAACCCGAAATGCAAAGATAAGGTGAGATGCGTGTGGAAAGATAAAAAAAAAAAAATAAAAAATAACACCACGGCGCAATATACGAAGGGAAGTACATATGAAAAGAATGGAAGGCAAAAATAGGCGGAAAGAAATGAGGAAAAAATGTTTGCATAATCATCGAAAGTGACAGACGAAAACACAGATTGTAACGCTGGGAACTGAAAAGAGAAGAAAAAAGATCATCAATATTAAATGGAAAGACTAAAAGAATGGAAAAGAAAGAAATTGATGACAGAATAAGAGGAGGGAAATACAACCAGGACGAGGCAGAAACAAAGGCAAGGCATAGCAAATAGGTGTGTGTGTGTGTGTGTGTGTGTGTGTGTGTGTGTGTGTGTGTGTGTGTGTGTGTGTGTGCATGCGTGCAGAGATGGAAAACAAGGGAGATGCGTACAGAAAAAGTGTTAATAATTATGAATGACGTAGAAAAAATAATAGCTGAATGAGAGAGAGAGAGAGAGAGAGAGAGAGAGAGAGAGAGAGAGAGAGAATAACTTGAGAGATTTGCAAGCAAGGACCTGTCAGGGATGGTAAAGAGTAGGTGCATGAAGAGCAACATATAAAGCTGAGTGTTCGGTGCTTGGAACGCTGCTGCTCATAACACACCAGAGAGAGAGAGAGAGAGAGAGAGAGAGAGAGAGAGATTAACAATAGGAGACAGTGATGCTTGGCAGGAGTTTCAGAAGGTGCAGCAGCAAGAGATGAGGAAGGAGTGTCTCTGGCCTGGGGGTAGTGTTGGCCCAGATGCTGACTGTGGGGGGAGAAGGCCAGTTTAAAGAAGCGAGATGAACGAGCTTGAATAAAACTGAGGATGGGGGGCGGGCATGGACTGTGCTCGGGGCAGGGTTGTGTGGCGCTGGAAAATCTTTTGGAACTACTACGACTACTGCTACTACTATTTTTTTTTTTTTTTTCTTTATACTGATATCACGGTCGGGGAATTTAGTGGGAGGAAACTGGGCAGCTGCGCGAGGGTGGCCAGCTGGAGGGGAAAGGGGAGGAACTGATTGAGAGGGAGCGCTCGCTGTTACTGCTGTTGGAAGTGGACGAGGAGGCAAGCCTGCAATGCTCTACTCAAGGAGGAAAACACCCGAAAAACAACAACAACCCGGTGTAATTCTGCCGCGGCTCAAGATCTCCCTGCTTGCCTCCCTGATTGCCGGACTGCTCCTTTTCCGATGAAGGAGGAAGTAAGCGAAGAAAGGGATGGTTTTTCATCGGGACGGTCGAGGAACAAGGGACTGATATAGGACTGGCGTTCCCTACGCCATGTTCTCCTCTTACACCATCCCTTGTTATCGTTTTTTGCCGGGCACAGTTGAGAGAGAGAGAGAGAGAGAGAGAGAGAGAGAGAGAGAGAGAGAGATCTACAGACAGACAGTCATTGAGTAGTGTTGGTATTGGTCGTAGCTGTCTGAGCCTCGGGCACTTGTCAGACAGCCGCCATCAGCCTCACACACTCCTCCCCTCCGTCCCGCTGGCCTGGTGCTGGCCTGGTGCTGGGCTGGTGCTGGGCTGGTCTCACTAAGCCGCAGTAAGGAAGGTTTTTGAGCCACCTGCGGACCCCTGCGATTAATGCTCATCCCCGCGGCTCGGTCACCCCCTGTATCATACTTCGGTTTTTGTATTTACTTTTTTTTCGGATTCAAAGCAAAAAGGGAAGTTTTAAACAAGTTAATGGTTTATGTAATTAGAATTCATTTTATCTCTTAGAAAGTATAAGCTGGTTATTATTACGAATAGAAAAAACGCATCCAGTGATATTTTTATTATTCACTGCTCTGTGCGCGAAGGCCGCCAGTAATTTAAGAGTTTACTCTGTGTATAAAATGACTGGAATATAATTAAATTTGTAGCATAGACTCGCGTTCAAATACACACAAAGGGTGAAGGTAATGCAGCATGACATTGTAAACTGTAGTGAGACAGTTTTACCGATTTTTTCATGTCGCCGATGAGAGTGGGACCGTAACGCATCATCATCCAAGCGTGCTGTGTGCTGCGGGGTGAGCCTTCAGCCTCCAGCGCGGGAAATGGAGTGGTACAGAGATAAACTGCGCGCCATTGTATTTCTTGTTTCGCATTTGCTGCGTGAAAGAGTGAGAGGGAGAATAGATTTGGTGTTAGGCTAAACTTGGGAGTGTCGAGTGTGAGAGGAGGAAGACTATTGTGTGTCGGTGTGATGGAGTGTGTGTTATTGTGGTGAGGAGTGGTGCGTGCGCCAGGGGCGAGCAGCGAAGTAGTGGGCGGCTGTGGGCGCGGATGTCAGAATGACGTGTGCAATACCTCCCCGGCATGGCCTCAACATAATGGAGGAAAGCAGGGACATCTTTCCTTTAGTATCACCTATACAACACCTGAAGAAGAAAGAAAGAAAAAAAACATAAAAACCCACTCACTCACCTCTTACAGTGCCTCTCACCAAGCTTTTCCTTACCTGTCCACTCGTGCCCCTCTCTTCCCTGCCCCACCTCCTGCTGCACTCACCTGTCCTCACGTGTATCAGTGGAGACGCTCGCTACCTCCCGTCGGTGGAATGTTGGGGTCTGGAGGAGTATGTACTGTCTACAGCCAAATGCTACTACTACTACTACTACTACTACTACTACTACTACTACTACTGCTGCTGCTGCTGCTGCTGCTGCTGCTGCTGCTGCTGCTGCTGCTGCTGCTGCTGCTGCTGCTGCTGCTACTGCTGCTGCTGCTGCTGCTGCTGCTGCTGCTGCTGCTGCTGCTGCTACTGCTACTGCTACTACTACTACTACTACTACTGCTGCTGCTGCTGCACTGCTGCTACTGCTACTTACTGCTACTACTACTACTACTACTACTACTACTACTACTACTACTACTACCTCCTCCTCCTCCTCCTCCTCCTCCTCCTCCTCCTCCTCCTCCTCCTCCTCCTCCTCCTTCTCTTCCTCCTCCTCCTCTTTGCACGCACGGATTACACGCGCAGCACGGTACTATTACTAATACCAGTGTGATTATCAATTCTGACTGGTCGAGTAATTTTATCGAGCGGCGGCATGCAGGTGTGGGACTCAGTGATTGTTCTGTACTGCTGCTGCTGCTACTGCTTGCTGGGGTCCTATAAGGGTTAGCTCTCTCTCTCTCTCTCTCTCTCTCTCTCTCTCTCTCTCTCTCTCTCTCTCTCTCTCTCTCTCTCTCTCTCTCTCTCTCTCTCTCTCTCTCTCTCTCTCTCTCTCTCTCTCTCTCTCTCTCTCTCTCTCTCTCTCTCATTTTTATTATGAAAAGTACAATGGTCAACGATTCCAGAGACTTGATCACTAATAAATAAAATTCCTCACATTCATCTCAGCTATACAACAAGAAAGTGATGGACATTTTTCCCATGAACACTAACACTGAACACTCCGGTTTGTGCTGACTTTTTTCTTTTCTTAATTTTGCACCAGATACTAAAAAGACTTAGCAGAGTGGCAAAGATCGTGTCCTAATAGTCGTCACTCATTGCTTTCCTCTCCATTACAGAAAGCAACCATCACAACTGTTACGTGAGTTTTGGTGTTTTGGTGCGAAACATTTCTCTCTTTTTTATTTTCACTTTCCTCCACCGTCGGTAAGAGAATTTGAGGTAGAAAAAGGGGAAAAGAATATGATCAATTGTCTCTCCTTCAAAATGCACTAGTGTTATGAACTCCCTACCTATTTCTTTATTTCCAACGTCCTATGAGTTGACTTCATTCAAGACGGAGATTTCAAGACATTTATCCCTTTTCTGCCTAATTCTCTCGGACATGCAAGGGGACTGGTAACTAAGTAGACCTTATTCTTTTTGTTTTATGTTGCTCTTGGTCAGCTTTTTCATCTTACATAGAAAAAGCAATACTTGGAAAAGAGGAACAGCACACGCCCTTAACTTGAATGGCGGGTGCGGTTGTACAGACACAGCGTTAGGTGGTGACTCTCCGCCTTGTATTGAACTCAGGGTTTGTGGGGCCTCTCTTTGTATGCAATTCAAAGTACGCTCTCTCTCTCTCTCTCTCTCTCTCTCTCTCTCTCTCTCTCTCTCTCTCTCTCTCTCTCTCTCTCTCTCTCTCTCTCTCTCTCTCTCTCTCTCTCTCTCTCTCTCTCTCTCTCTCTCTCTCTCTCTCTCTCTCTCTCTCTCTCTCTCTCACACACACACACACACACACACACACACACACACACACACACACACACACACACACACACACACACACACACACACACACACACACACACCGAAACCCATATCGCCGACTATTGTTCAGATGTAAAAGATGCAAGAAAACTTTTGTGAAAAATATATTTATATATACCTTTTTCGTTTTCTATAAATTTTCCGCATTCTGCAACTAGACACACCCTTTAAAACCTTGTGTGTGTGTGTGTGTGTGTGTGTGTGTGTGTGTGTGTGTGTGTGTGTGTGTGTGTAACGAAAGGGTAGGTGTATGATTGTCGCTAGTCGCTCGAATGGAGAGAGAGAGAGAGAGAGAGAGAGAGAGAGAGAGAGAGAGAGAGAGAGAGAGAGAGAGAGAGACCATGAAGATTTTAAGATAGATAAAACAGATACAGTGATCGAGGTCGTGATTGAGTAAGAGTGGATGGAGATGCGATGAGTGGAAGGCAGGCTGGCGGTGGAATGACCTGGTGTGGCATCATTCCCTACCACTCTCTCTCTCCGTCCTTCCCTCCGCTTCTCTTTTCCACCTCCCTCAATGGCTCTCCGCACCGTCCATTCCTCCCCGCCTTTCTCTCCTCTTTCCTCCCTCCTCCCTCCCTGGCCTCTCTCCCGCACGTCCTGGTCTGCTCTTCCAGCTTATGTATCACGTTTATGCATTGCTGTTTGCTCAAGGAAGTGTGATGTATGAGAGTGTCAGCTGTATGTCTTTGTGAAGCGAGCGTGTCACTTGTATTCCCAGTATTTCATGAGATCATCTTTAAGTAGCAGTGGTGACTCAAGGCCGTGCTTCACCGTCATGAGGCGTGGTGCCTGGTGTTGGTAGTAGTGTGTGTGGGTGAGGTCCCTACACCGACTGGATGCTCGGAGCCGTGCAGCCACCAACATCTGGCTCGAGAACGCTCTGCCGCTGTTTCTATAGCCTTACCTATATATTGGATAAACCGTTATTTGTATATCTTTAATTTCATTAGTTTTACATTTAAACTGATGTTGGTATTAAATGAGAGACACTTTTAATTAGAGAAGTTAAAACCTGCCTTTCCAACACAAGAACGGACGGATGAAGACGAAAACATAAAGTATGCATGAACACACCACACCGTCTCTTATCTAGTGTTTCCGACATATGATGAGCTTATTTTTGTTATATTTGTATACATTTGCATGATATTCATTTCACTTGACATTAGATACAAATGTATGCAGTATGTGGCTTTTGTACCTGTGTGAAATGTATTACGAATGGTAATGTTTTCATTATCTTTTCTTCCAGCTGCTGGTGGCACCATATTTTTATTCACCATCACATGGGGCCTCATCAAAGGGAAGCCATCGGCATGGTAAGACTTTTACTACCGTCTTCTTTATTATTCTTTGTAAGCGCCGTGTTCCGTTGTGGAAGAAATGAGGATGGGTTGATGCAAATACGAGTACTTTTGATTTTCAGGATCAGCAGCTGCCCCTCGGCGCCATTACAGGCAGGCGTGCAGGACTCAGGTCGGGAATATTAAAAATGGGACCATGCGAAAAGGAAATCCAATTATGCTCCCAACTCTAGGATTTTTCGGGTATATTTAATATCGTCCAGTGATCTATATATGAATAACCTCTTCATCGCATGCAAAACAAGGCCTTCCAGACAGCGGGTGACTCTTCCTTCCAGCGAGGGTAAGGGCTGTTTCCCGAGTAAGTTCCTCGAAAACTCCCGGAAGACTAAAGAATAAAAGTCTACATTGAATGAATACGAGTATACGGACGTCATCAGTCATTAATTAGAGACGTGCTCCACCCTCCGCCTCTCCCCGCCACCTTCCTGTCGCCTACGTCCCCCGCCTGCCCCGCCACCTCCCCGCCGTCTCTTCATGTAAAAAATAAGGTGGAGATAATGATCCTCTTGGTGCGGGGCGTGACGGGGACGTGGATTGGGCCGAGAAGGAAGGAGGAAAGAAAGAAAGGGAGGAAGGAAGGAAGGAAGGAAGAAAATTCGACATCAATGAAAACCACACGTAATTACATCCCGATGGCGACCCTTCACATTAATGCACTTATGGTCTCTACTTGTTATCTGGCGGCCAAAGGAAGGCAGGGGCGCGTGGGGAGGCATGGGCAGAGGGACGCGAGAGTGGGGGCGTGCAGGCCGTCAGTGGAGATAATCAATACACGAAGAGACAATGGATGTCGACACAATAGGTTTTGATCAGGTGGACTGGTGATTGTTGTCGTCGTCGTGGTCGTCATCATCGTTGTTATTGTTACTGTTGGTGGTGGTGGTGGTGGTGGTGGTGATGGTGGTGGTAGTGGTGGTGGTGTGCTAGCAGGCTGTACATAAGGTATAAAGAAGGAGAATGTTGTGGTCATGGCTGGAAAGGACTGTTTTTTCTTGGTGTTGGTTGTGAAGATGATGAGGTATGATAGTGATGGCAGTGGTGGTGGTGGTGGTGGTGGTTGTAGCTGTGGTAATGACGGAAATGAGATGGTGAGTGGTGGTGAGGCGAGGGAGAATAAAGGAGTCAGCGTGGCATTAGTAGGGTAATTGGCAATGGTCTTGATTAATCCCGGCATGAAGCTGCGTGGGACTATCATATCACTATCGTAATTTGAAAGTAATTGGTGACATTAGTTTTGTAAAAAAAATCTTCAACACGCACACAGTTCAACTACTTTATGCGTGTAACTTTTCAGCAAACACTAATGTTGTCCTGGTAATTGGCGCCACAGCTTTTATCGCTTTCCACGTGTAATACCAGATAGAATTTTTGCAGCTTTAAGTTGTCCTCAAGAACCTTTACCTATTTCCCGCCCCTGGAGGACACATCCAGGGAGAGAGCAGGTCGGTGCTGACGCTCCTGCATGTGTTGGATAAAATACACAGAATGTAATCTTTCGCTAGCAAAGTTACCAAAATGGACGCGCCCTCAGATCGGGAAAGGTCGGTCGTAATATTAGCATAATGACCCCGCGACTCCCGCCCCTAACATACTGCTCCATATTTCGGCCAGGCAACAGTTTCTTATTGCCTCTCGATGTATCCCTTGAGTGGGTGGCTGGTGCTCGCCCCTCGCCCAGCCCTCAGGGTTTTGGCCTCGTTGAGATGGACGAGGCGGACTGAGAGGAGAGTAGACCGGCGGTTATGTGCCGCTGATCTTGTTTACAGTGTAATTTTCTACTTGTATCAGTCTAAGTTCTTTGTGGATATAGGTCTTTACTTTAGTGATGTACATCATTTTTGGGAAGGAATGCTAAGTTCAGGACTGTTCAGTGACAGAAAAAAGTAACGCAATTTGTTTCAGAAAGAATATATTTATTTCGACTGAAAGTGTCCGCAGCGTTGCCAACACAGACTGTAGTATCCGGTCAAGGGAATGTCAGGAAGGGAGACGGACAGTGGCTTCGCCGGTCCTGAGGTCTAGGTCCTTCATCACTTTGAGTCAGACCAAGAGAAACTGAACGCTGAGAAAAGTTGGAGAAAATTTGTCCACCTTATTGTGCTGCCAGAGAAGACTGGCCGTTATTTTATCCCCAACTAATTTTTGTCAGAAAATTTTCTTTTGTTTGACAAGTTGTATATATATATATATATATATATATATATATATATATATATATATATATATATATATATATATATATATATATATATATATATATATATATATATATATATATATATATATATATATATATATATATATTAAACACACACACACACACACACACACACACACACACACACACACACACACACACACACACACACACACACATATATATATATATATATATATATATATATATATATATATATATATATATATATATATATATATATATATATATATACACACACACACACACACACACATACCGCGTAGTGTAGTGGTTAGCATGCTCGACTCACAATCGAGAGGCCCGGGTTCGAGTCCCGGCGCGGCGAGGCAAATGGGCCTCTTAATGTGTGGCCCCTGTTCACCTAGCAGTAAATAGGTACGGGATGTAACTCGAGGGGTTGTGGCCTCGCTTTCCCGATGTGTGGAGTGTGTGGTGGTCTCAGTCCTACCCGAAGATCGGTCTATGAACTCTGAGCTCGCTCCGTAATGGGGAAGACTGGCTGGGTGACCAGCAGGCGACCGAGGTGAATTACACATAAAAATCTAGCAGCGGTGTCTGGGGGAGGGGTATTCAAACTGTCCAATTAGCCTGTGTTAAGGCCGATCTCCGGATGTTGTAGTCAGAGTGTGATCCATTTGGTAGGCGCGGCAGTATTCCCCTGAGGGCGTGAATGATTGCAGTGACACAAGGTTTCTCCCTTCCTACCTGCCCTCAGCCTCTACAGGGTGTGTTGCTCACTTGACTGCCTGTTGCTCCCCTTCGCCTCTTTACTTCCTCTCTTCCCTCCTTTTTCTCACCCCCTCCTGTCGTGTTCCGTCATCTCATCTCTGTTGTGGTTTTGTTCACTCTTCCTCCCTCTCTTCCTCTCGCCCTACTGTCAGTCGTGTTCTTCCCCACATATCTTCTAGTCAAGCATTCCACCTTTTCACGTATTCCTCCTACTCCTCTCCCTTCTCAGCCCTGCCAGCCTGCCTTGGCTCTGCGCCACCTTCTCTGGTCACCCCTGCGTCGGGCTCCATTCCGTCATCAGACTGCCTTCTGTTACCTTGGTCCAGGAGACATATTAGGGCTTCTGCTCCTCCGTCAGCCGCGCTCCCTCATTTAGCGCCTTAACAAGGGAAGGAGAGCTCGGGGGCGTCTGGATGAAGTCTTAATTAACTTTGGGTATGAACAAACAAAGGGGCGGAAATCCCACGTCCACTGTTCCTCAACAGTGTATTAAGAAATTAATTAAATCTTAAATGAAGTTTGGTATGAGTGTTTCGCCGCCGGTGAAGCCGAACTGGTGATCCACGTGGCATGCTGAAGGTAGATGTACGTAATAGACTTTGTGTGCAGGGTGCAGTATTGGTGCTTTGTGTTCGCCGCACCAGGGACGCGTGGTCTCTACCTGCTGTGGGTGCTTTTTTTTTTTTTTTTTTTTTTTTTTTTGTCAGTTCTTGGTGAGAGTGAAACGAAGAGACTTGTTACACCTGGGCTGGTCGTCGCTGAGATATACGAGTACCGATGTGCTCTTCCTTCACACATGAATCCTTTGTCCTAATTATAAACGACATTTTTTGATAGATTACAAAAGGATATAAAGCAAACCTTGCAGTCATAAACACGTCCATGGAAATGAAAGCAAAACATCTCATCCACTATTTCCGTGGTTACAAAATTACTTTCACCAAGTACAATATATTATTAAATAAGCCAGACCAAGTTCACTCTCTCTTCTCTTCTCCATCGCCGTGGCCTCACGCTGACTCACTCCGCACTGCGAAATGCCGAAATTCAGTATAAAAAAAAAGCCAGTGTTGAATGGATGATAACCATAAGAATGGTTCATTATCCTGCCCGCCCAGTGACTCCATAAACCGAGGAGGAACTATTCGAGGAGTCTGTTGGTAGCATTCATTGTTCGTGTTCCAGTCTGCTCGCCATTGTTCTCCACGCAGCGTCTCAGAAAAGGCCTGTTGTGATCCTTGTTGGTTACCAATGGATTTCTTCAGCCACATTTTATTAATTCTCTGCTTTTAGTGTGTGTGTGTGTGTGTGTGTGTGTGTGTGTGTGTGTGTGTGTGTGTGTGTGTGTGTGTGTGTGTGTGTGTGTGTGTGTCTAATTCACCTCGGTCGTCTGCTGGTCACCCAGCCAGTCTTCCCCATTACTGAGCGAGTTCAGAGCTCATAGACCGATCTTCGGGTAGGACTGAGACCACAACACACTCCACACACCGGGAAAGCGAGGCCACAACCCTCGAGTTACATCCTGTACCTAGGTGTGTGTGTGTGTGACACACACACACACACACACACACACACACACACACACACACACACACACACACACACACACACACACACGTACCTATTTACTGCTAGGTGTGGTGGGAGCGAATCACGTGTACAGACAGCAGGTTGGTGAGATGGTGCCCTCCATAATAATGATTTGATATGTTAAGAATAGCGGCAAGTCACACATTGGAAGAAGACTTGAGTGTTATTATATCGTGTGCCGGCGAGGGGGGTTGACTCATGGCTCTCTCCCCTTCCCTGAGTGGCGGTCATGAGGGGAATCAATAAGGGCAGGGGAGGGAGACGCGGGGCGGGACATGAAGCGGGCCGCGGGTGGAGGATGAAAGGAATGGTTGGCCTAATGAGGCGCGAGGGGATGAGTCAAATACCGTCACGTTGCGACGGCGGCGGCGGCGACAGGGGCGGCGGCGGTGGCCCGCTGGGAGGCGTGGTGCATGGAGGGGCAGCAGTCAGGTGTGGCCTGGAGTCTCACTGGTAATTAGCACGCATAGATTGGTCCGTGGAGTGGATCACCATCGCTTATCGGCAATATGGTTGGTATTGCAAACGTTCCATCTGGCGGCAACCTTGTCACTGTGTGTATCTCGGAATATGTGCTGTCAAGACTGTTTGATTAAACGGCTGAGTTTATGCGCTGTTCGAGACTACTGCTGGCTGCTTAGTTTTATGTTTCGAATTAACATATAATGTGCAATTTTCTGTGGATTGTTTTGCCTTTTTATTCGGAGCGGTTTGTTCTTCTCGCCGACACTAATGTGTGTGAAGTAATTTTGAAAAATCTTGCCTGATCATTTGTCGACAAATTGGTCCATGTGATATAATTACTTGTCAATAAAATTTGCCTCAATCTCCAAGTAAAGTTTTTTTTCAGAAATTACATGTATGTGTTGCTGTAATTGTATAATGTTCCATGAACACTTTGTGTTCATAAGAGTATTTGCCCATACTCACTATTTTGTCATGGATTTAAGACATTGCGATCATTAATAATTTTATGGATTTAAGTTGCAATATTAGTTAGTGTGGAGGTGTACAATATAGTAAGATTTTAGTGATATCACTCGTATGTGGTGTGGTGTGGTGTGGTGTGGTTGGGCGGGGCGGGGCGGGGCGGGGCTGGAGGAGAGATGGTCATGATATGTATCCCAACATTCGCGGTGAACTCCATTTGTTTTGTTGACAACCACCATGAACACAGGGCACCGACCTCATACCAAACCACCACTGAGAAAACATTCATTGAAATAACTCCTTGGTCGCTTCAGAGGCTTGACCGATGAGGAGAATGCAGACAGTGTTACAAGGTTCAGAAATAACAGAGCTCTGGTTTCCCCTTTTCTGCTACACCACTTGCTACTCCTCTTCCTGCGACATTCTCACGCCATCCAAACACATTTCTCCGTTATATTGTATCATATTTATTTGATTTTTTTTTAATCGGACTGGTAGACAGAAAATGGGAGAAAAGCTTACTAAAGATTACTGTTCCCATTAAAAAAAAGAAGGATAAATTTTTAAAGCTAATCTGAATGTATTTACTCCTAGTCTTTCATGTTGCTTTTGAATGTGGTTGAGACTGGTGCTGGCGAGGCTATAGGCAATGCTGCAGCCGAGGACCATTCATTTCCTTATTCCCCCGCCGCGCCGAGCTGTCCCCTGCCGTGCCTTACCCTTGCAGTGGTCCCCATTACTGTGATTGGCGGTGATGCTGAGTCCGCTCTTTTCTAAACGAGAGTTCCAGTCGTGGAGAGCTGCTCTTGACATGTAGACTTTATCCTAAATTTCATGTCTGCAAGTGAGCGAGTCCCGGCCCATGCTAATTTGCTTGATTTCCTCCGTGGATGCATTAGAAAGAATGAGAATCCTTCCTGAGTAATTATAAGAAAATGTATTTATATTTTTCTCTCTTTGAGTTTCACAGAATAAAAATTAGCTTTCCTTAGTGTAACTTGAGCTAATGGACGACTGGAAAGTAGCGCTAGTCCAGTAATTCATGAAAAAAAATATGTATATATATATATATATATATATATATATATATATATATATATATATATATATATATATATATATATATATATATATATACACACACACACACACACACACACACACACACACACACACACACACACACACACACACACACACACACACACACACACACACACACACACACACACACACACACACACACACACACACACACACACACACACACACACACACACACCAAGTCCTAAAGTGGTAATGTGACGGTCCACTCTCCTTGGGAGAGAGAGAGAGAGAGAGAGAGAGAGAGAGAGAGAGAGAGAGAGAGAGAGAGAGAGAGAGAGAGAGAGAGAGAGAGAGAGAGGACCAATAACTCTCACGATACAGAACTAATTAATGAATACTCGTAAATAAATCAAGGCAGGAACAGGGAAATATATTAAACTAAAATGAAAACACGAACACTGTCAGAATCATCGAAACCAATAAATGTTGGAGTGACGAGTTGCGGAGAAGAGGCGGCGGGCGAGAGAGGACCACCAGTGTGTGAGGGGAACATACACATGCACTGAGGCCCTGGCATGATAAGAAAAATAAGAGGGCGGAAGGCTTGGAGGGGCCGGGTAGGAATACACAGAGGGCGGCGGCTGATAGAATATGCAAGAGGGCGAGTGAAGAGGGTGTTAGTGGAGCGAGGTGGCGGGATTTGGGCCAAGATGGAGACTAATGATTGAAAGGGTGGAAGGTGCGAGGTATACAGCAAATGTTAAGTGTAGGACAAGGAGGAAGGGCGTGCAGATTTGGGTGATTGCGTGACGAGAGGGCGTGACAGCCTTACCTGGGGCGTCATTACAGGTGAGGGAGGAAGGGAAGGGGTGAGGGCGTCCACCGGCAGCTGCTAGGTCTGCTTCGCGGAATGGTCCTGTATAGTATTGTGGGGTGTGCGGAGTAATAAACTGATACACAAGTTTTTTATTTTTTATATATATATATATATATAAATACTAACAGGACAAGACATTGATCAACTAATAAAATAATTTTTAACCAATAACTTCACGACCATGCAGTTTCTGCCGCTCTTTTATTTGTATTTTAATATTAAATTTTGTTAATGTTTTTGCTATTGCTATTCCTGCTGCTGCTGCTGCTGCTGCTATATTACGACTTCCATTAACGGGATGCAAGACCGTGAAAGCCCTGCCTTATCGTATTTCATAACACAAACCATTGACCACGTCTATGCCGATAACCATATAGTACCAAAAAATCCGCTTTTATCATAGACGCGAGGAAAGTGTCGTCTTGCAAAACCGGTACTTGGCTCACTTCTTTTATTGCCGCTATAAACTGTTTTATTAGCACCATACTGTACGGTTTGCTAGTACCACTACAACCAATAATCCTACTAGCTGGCCTGCCTCCGCCGCCACCCTCCCCCTCACCGACACACACACTATAGCTATCTATATACTTATCTTTTTATCTATATTAAAAATCTAGCGGAGTTAAAAGTTTGCATGTGTAGTATTAGTTGTCTCAGTGGCAGTAGCAGCACTAGCACCACCAATAGTGCTAGTAAGCACGTGGCTCCCCTGTGCTGGTAATCACGTATCCGGACACTATTACGCCACTTAATGGGTCAACTTTACCGCGGCCTTTGACTCATCACGGGTCCGGCACACAGGTCCGAGCCTCCCCTCATCAACAACCGCTCACCGCCCCGAGGTATGGCAGACCCTGTTCGTATATTTCCCGTCGCCTCGCCGCCGCCGCCGCCGCTGCCACGCACCCTATCCCAGTAAACTCATATTAACATTAATCGTGATAATGACTGGAATATTTTCAAACCTCCTGGCGTAAAATGTCGATCGGGGAGTGCGAGTTACTGCCACGCCGCCAGCCAACGGGGGTATCAAATGCGAGAGATTATGCTCTTTGGCCCAAAATTAACAGTGGTGATTTAAGCCTCCCGCCTCCACTTCTCCTCCTCGTCTCTGCCTCCCCCTCTCCCGACTTCCGTCCCCAGAATCACCTGTCGCATTTTCATCACTTCCATTTTTGTTTGCTGTTGTTTTTTTGTTTGTTTTTCTCTTCATGTTCTATTATTAATTGCTATTCGCTAGTGAAAATGTTGTGGACAGTGTTTAGTTTTGTGTGTGTGTGTGTGTGTGTGTGTGTGTGTGTGTGTGTGTGTGTGTGTGTGTGTGTGTGTGTGTGTGTAATAATATATAATGTGTCACGCCTATATCTTCGTTTTCATAATTTGGGGAAATTAGTGACCAAAAGTTTCTTGAATATGGTTTGTATTTCTCTCTCTCTCTCTCTCTCTCTCTCTCTCTCTCTCTCTCTCTCTCTCTCTCTCTCTCTCTCTCTCTCTCTCTCTCTCTCTCTCTCTAGGTCCATTAATCCCCTGCCTTTCCTCTATACCAATCATTGTTCCTATTTCTCATTAATCTCCCTGTCATCAAAAGCCCCGCCAGGACTCCCTCCTTCCTCCCCCTCATATATATTCCCTCTCTCCCTCCCTCCCATAGAATCAAGCTCCCTAAATACCCCTCTCCTACTCTCTTTCACTTTCCTTCCCTCCTTTACCCCTACGCCTCCCTCTCTCCAATTTTTTCCTCCCGTCTTTCCTCTCTCTTCTCTCCCTCTCCCTCCATTCTCCTGCACTCTGTTAAATATTCATCGATTGCCTGTACTGTTCTCTCTCTCTCTCTCTCTCTCTCTCTCTCTCTCTCTCTCTCTCTCTCTCTCTCTCTCTCTCTCTCTCTCTCTCGAATCTCTTAACTTGCGATTTTTTACCTCGCTGATTTTTTTTTTTTTTTTTTCCGTTTTTTTCGAGCCTGTTGATGAGTAAATAATATTTGTTTTGCATCCGTGTTTGTCTCCTCGCGGCCCGAGTGTTTACCAACGCATTATACCGCTCCGCCTTATTTTCCCGGCAAACACTATAACTGACCCCCGTAATGGCCACTCGCTAAAATTCGCTTCGTAAATACGTAAATTGTGCTGCTGGTTCTCGTCCTGCGCTGCGACCCTCCTCCTACCCCTACTCCTCTTAGTACTATACCTCCCTTCCCTCTGCCTCGCGTGCTGGCTGGCTGGTGGAGCAGTGGGTGGGGCAGGGTGAAGGCAGGGAGGGGGTGTTAAAGGGGTAATGGTAGGTCTAAGGGGAGGGTGGGAGGTGGGAGGGTGCCTGGTGCTCCTAAAACTGTCCCAGAGTGTTCGATGTAATTTCGGAAACGAGGATGAGTTGTTGGTTCTCGTGCATGGTTCTTCTTGTTCTTGTGGTTCTTGTGGTTCTTGTCCTCCTTGGTAGCTTATTTTGTTCGTATGTGTGTGTGTACGGGGTGTGTATCTCTCTCTCTCTCTCTCTCTCTCTCTCTCTCTCTCTCTCTCTCTCTCTCTCTCTCTCTCTCTCTCTCTCTCTCTCTCTCTCTCTCTCTCTCTCTCTCTCTCTCTCTCTCTCTCTCTCTCTCTCTCTCTCTTTCCTTCAGGTCTCACAACTCAGCACTCCTTCAGTATTTACCTTCACTGTGTTGCAAGGAGCCATTACCTGCCACTCTGCACCTTCAATCACTTACTCACTCACTCACTCACTCACTCACTCACTCATTCATTCATTCATTCATTCACTCATTCACTCACTCCATCCACGTCCCAGTCAGCGTCACTCGTCTCCTGTGGTGGTGGTGGTGGTGGTGGTGGTGGTCTCCTCTCTCCCTCAGAGCTCATATAGACACTTTTATGGATCGTCTTCATCACGTGCATCCCTTTCAAGATCACTTTTTACCTGGCGACTCCTAAAGTATTGGTCTAATCACCCGCCTTCACACTGCCATGAATTAGAATAGTAGTATTGGATGGAGGGTAACCAGCAGCACTCATCTTCCCTTTCTTCTTCTTCCTCCTCCTCTTCCTCCTACTCCTCCTCCTGCGCCTCCATCACACCGAATTGCCCCTCCACCGCACCACCATTAATTTCCCGCGCAAACCGATCCCTTTCAATCAGGTTCGAGTCCTGCAGACCGTTCTTTTCTCTTCCTTTCTTATTAACTCCTTCCCCAAGCCTGAATTCTACTAAATCCACCCACCCTCCTTCTCCTCCTCCTCCTCCTCCTCCTCCTCCTCCTCCTCCTCCTCCTCCTCCTCCTCCTCCTCCTCCTCCCTGTCCCCCTTCTACCTATTTCCACCCTCCTCCCGTGACCGCTCCATTAATCCTGGTTTCTTTCCTACCTCGTCTTTGATCCGTCAGGCCCCTCCGAGCCCGGGCTGATGAAATAACCTCTCCCGTCTACCGGAGAAGGCAAGCTGAGAGAGGAAGGAAGGGAAACAGTCCGCGCCCCACCATCATTGTAAGAGGCTGATTACGAAAACCCAAGTAAAGTATGATGACATTCGCCCACACCATGACTTTGTGAAGCTTGTGAATTTATATGCACGAAGAATCCCAGCTAATATTGCATGGCAGGGGAAATGCTCCTTTTTATGTGACATGTTACAGGGCAATTATGACACAAGTCCTAACACTTTCATTTTTGTATTGAGTGTAGTTTAGGGATTGTGCGAGGCATGGCGGTGAAAATAGTGACTGATTGATCCTGCTTGCTGGTAGCGTCATCGTGTGTCATTAAAGCCTCCCTGTGTTGGATTAATCTCCGTTCAATTGTTATAGTCTCGTAGATCTTCATGTAAGCCGCGCGCGATAGGTGCAGAGCTCCCACAGACACCACTTGCCGGCCTTGTCAGGGCTTGACACGGCTTAAGTGCTTGTGGGACCGACCGCGCGATAATTGGAAGTAAGACGCCAGTATCTAGAGTATTGACGACTATACTAAAACTGCATGACTTAGCCTAAAATAGCACTGATTTACTGGAACCCTAATGAGCTAGCACGAAAGTGACTACAGTGTATGGTTTCATGCATTGTGGTTAGGCAGATACAGTAAGCTTACACAATAGATGGTTGCTGGGTCCTCATTTCCCGTAGCAAGTATAAGCTTCCTCATTTCGGCGTCTTGCTGGCCTCTTTCAACAGGAACTT
Organism: Portunus trituberculatus; assembly: GCF_017591435.1. Lineage (NCBI taxonomy): Eukaryota > Metazoa > Arthropoda > Malacostraca > Decapoda > Portunidae > Portunus > Portunus trituberculatus. Next base: position 1,310,349 of record NC_059296.1, read on the forward strand.
CATCAGAAAGCTAATCGAAAGTTCTTTGTGTGTGGGATCAGTGAAGAGACAGGCCATCCAGGTGTCCCTCACTCATGACCCTTTAGGTGACGTGTCTCCATTATCGATTAACAGCCTGATAAGGCCTAACGAGCCCTTGTGGCCAGGATTACTCTGGTGTGGAGGCGCGGTGGTTTGCTGCCTGACCAGGTATTGGCCACTAGGAGGGGAACGTTACCCGATTCAGGTTGATGAAAAATAGAACTCAGTGAGATTATGCTCACTGAGAGTATAAATTTGAAATATTCTCTCTCTCTCTCTCTCTCTCTCTCTCTCTCTCTCTCTCTCTCTCTCTCTCTCTCTCTCTCTCTCTCTCTCTCTCTCTCTCTCTCTCTCTCTCTCTCTCTCTCTCTCTCTCTCTCTCTCTCTCTCTCTCTCTCTCTCTCTCTCTCTCTCTCTCTCTCTCTCTCTCTCTCTCTCTCTCTCTCTCTCTCTCTCTCTCTCTCTCTCTCTCTCTCTCTCTCTCTCTCTCTCTCTCTCTCGGAACCTTCTAACACATGAGTCAGCAGTGCATGAATTATTATTCGTCCGCTGCGGTCCTTGTCATTCCCGTGTCTTTCCCATTGGCCTGAGGCTTTCGCAAGTGTCCGTCATCTGTTGCAGGTTGTCTTGGTGTCTTGTAAGGTGCCCACACCGCCACACCACACAGGTACAGGAACACACACCGAGGTGCATCCCACACATGCTTGATGAGTTACAACAAACACTGGGATCCGTCGCATTGTCGCACCGCCTCACCGCCTCAAGAGACGCTGAACATTTTGGCTGGACTGCTTTAAAGCTTGTGTTATTTATGAATGTTGGAGAAGAAAGTTATTGTTCAGCATGTAGCAGTTGTTGTAACCTTTGTTTTAGTGTAGGTGAAATAACCGGTCGGCACATTTGGGGAGTTAGTGCATAATGGCCACGAGTGATGGAGGATCCGGGATACCATTAGTCATCCTGTCACCACCTGACAGGTGTAATAATTATGTTCGCAGTGGGAGGCATGCCGAGCCTAACACTCACGCAGTCCAGTACATTCAAGTTAAGGATCTCGAAGTCCTGATTCATGAACTTCTATTCCATCAAGAATGAGCATGAACTCCGCGACCTGTGTTGCCAGTCACTTGAAATTATTAGTGCTCGAGTGGCTGTGTCAGAGAGAGAGGCCGCTGTGGTGTTGGTCTTTCGCACCACCACAGCTACCAGTACTTTTTCCACTTCACTCAAACATAATTCACTTTCTATTTACTGATGAGATTAATGAAGTTTTCCTCTTTTTGAAATCCCTTATGACAATTTCCGCTTTTCCCATCCATCATACCTGAAAAGAAAAACAACTAGCTTTTAGTTCTCTTTGTGGTAACATCAAAATTAATGCATGAACTGCTTCAGCTTTACGGCAATGTGATCGTAAGGGGAACAAGTGTGCAAGGATTTTCAATTTTTTTTACGTTTTCATGAAGGAGGAAAGGAAAGATGACTTATGGTCCCAAACAGCAGCTTAGATCACTGCGGTGTGAAAATGTTTCCTCCAATGGTTCTGTTTCCTGACACCAAAGATTTACGATGTGCTCGTATTATTTGAGGATTGTTTTTACGTATACAACAAAGACTAAAAAAGCAAAGACAAACCATTTGTATTACGTGGAGGGAAGCTCCCTTGTCTCCTGGAATAAGCGAGGTAGGGAAGGTTGCTTACGCTGTTTTTATATATTGGCATTGAGATGCATAAAGTGCTCATGACTTAATACATTGCCTGTGCCCATTGTTGTCCCCGACGCTGCCGTCAGTTGTAAGAGTGAGCAGCGGTCCGGTGCACCTGTCATCTGCTCTCATCACCTCGTGACGCCTGAGAAAAACAGGATGAACATTGTGGATTTGTTTGCTCCCGTCATAAGTTTTTGTTTCCGGTTTTCTTTCTTTGGCGCGGCGTGTGGTGCAGCATTTGCATACCGCGGAGTGGTGAGTAACGTCTCTGTTACACGATAAATCCTACGCTGATACCAAGAGGATTTACCTACTCTGATTTATTCCGGCTTTTCGTCTTTTATTTTTCCCGAGAACTAGTCTGCTCTATCGCCGTTACGCTGGTTATTACTGTCATCCATTTGGAGGACCACAGACAGCCGCGGCCGCCCTAAAGGTGGCTCGCTGGCACGGACGCTGCCTGCTCCCTGCCTTGAGCTTCACGGAGATGTTTTTGAAGGTATTTTCTGTACGTGATTTTTGTGTGCTGTAACGAAAACAATTTCTAAGTACTGAACTGCCACGCCGGGTAATCCAGTGTTGTCATACACGGCAGCCTTCATCACAGTCTCCTGCTTACTCACATGAACGCAGGTGATGGCGATAGGGAGAGTGCTGATGTAGAAGTTCCTGGTGTCTTGAGAGACTCAGAAGACACTAACACAAAGAGACGTTAAGAACGATATTTATTGCACTGTTGGCAGATGGAGACAGAGCAGGTTTGAACTAAATGTGTTCACTTCATGTACGACACCATATACATGTCTGTTTTGTTTGGGGACCGAAGATCACTATACTCGTGTTGTCTTCCGGAATTTATTGTATTGTCTCGCCGCTCTGCCCTTGCGTCTCTTGCTCACTACGGGGACGTGGCAAGTGTTCCTCTTTCCTGCAGATGGATTTAGTCCCCCTCTTACTATTCTCACCACCCAACTCATCGAACAAATTACGCATCATTTCCAGCACCCATTCCCTCCCAGGAAGTCCTTCGTTCACCCTCGTTTAACGCTACGAATACTCTTTCCAGACTCTAAATACGTCCCTTAGATTACCCTTACAATCTCCCTCAGCGACACTTTTCCTTCCTCTCTCTCCCGGCATACTAAGCTCGTTAATAATCCATCAAGAGGGGTAGTCTCGGCGGTGCTCGGCCTGGAATAACCTTGAGTGTGTGTGTGTTTCACTGTTTGATCTGCTGCAGTCTCTGACGAGACAGCCAGACGTTACCCTACGGAACGAGCTCAGAGCTCATTATTTCCGATCTTCGGATAGGCCTGAGACCAGGCACACACCACACACCGGGACAACAAGGTCACAACTCCTCGATTTACATCCCGTACCTACTCACTGCTAGGTGAACAGGGGCTACACGTGAAAGGAGACACCCAAATATCTCCACCCGGCCGGGGAATCGAACCCCGATCCTCTGGCTTGTGTGTGTGCGTGTGTGCGTGTGTGCGTGTGCCTCGCAATGTTGCCTTCGAGTCTGTCTTCGGAAACGAGTATAGGTGGTTGTTAAATTTAGTCTCCGTAAACTTAATCCATATGATGGGTAAATATTTGCACTTTGTTGAAAGTGTCTTGGTGATATTTTGAATTAAACGTGCCTGGGTATGCTGCTGTACATTGTGTTAAGTGTTTATGTTTATTATACACGTGTTTTTCACCTGTGATCAGCCACAATTATTTTGTTTGTATGACTTTTGTAAATACTGAGAAACACTGTTGATGCATGGTGTGTGTGTGTGTGTGTGTGTGTGTGTGTGTGTGTGTGTGTGTGTGTGTGTGTGTGTGTGTGTGTGTGTGTGTAATTCACCTCGGTCGTCTGCTGGTCACCCAGCCAGTCTTCCCCATTACGGATGGATGGATGGATTTTGTTTAGGCGCCGCAACATCTAGGGTCATATGGCGCCGGAACTATAGTTTATGAAAACTAAAAGCAGTTAAAAACAATAAAACTAAAGGTAACTAAAAACTAAAACTACAATAAAATTAAATAAAACATTAAAATACATAATAAAAAGAAATAAAATTTACAAATTGGGAGGAGGCCCGCCTCTCCCAGAAATCTATACACGTCATGGCCAGGGGCCAGAGAAGCTGGTCCAAGGACCTGAAATAGGCAAAAGACACCGCTATCTCTACCGCGACAACGGTAGAGGTAGCGGTGTCGTAACTCAATTAAACTAGGGCACTCTACAAGCAGGTGCCGTACAGTGAGCGGCACCAAGCAGTCATCACAGTAAGGTTGAGGGTCCCTGGTCAGGAGGTACCTTTGTGTAAGGTACGTGTGACCTATACGCAGTCGCGCCAATAAAGTCTGTGCTCGGCGATCCCGGACACGGGTGTATGTCCAGTGAGGGATAGAAGAAGTAGTGATCTCTCCCATTTTCGAGGTTGCTACCCCCGTTAGCCATCTCCTCTGCCAAATTGCTGCAACTGCCTCACGAATTAGAGGAAATACATCTCGAAACGGAACAGGGGCAAGAGATGGAGCGCGACTTGCTGCCTCTTTAGCGAGGCGGTCTGCGTGTTCATTCCCAGGAACACCAACGTGACCAGGGACCCAAGAGAACCTAACCCGATATCCTCTTATGTTAAGTAGATATAGCCACTCTAGGGCTGATAAAACCAATGGATTAAGGGAGAAAGTAGAAGAGAGAGCAGTAAGAGCACTGCGACAGTCATTAAAAATTGTAAAAGACGAAACCTGGAGAGTAAAAATTATCTGTAAAGCTAGGACTATGGCAGACAGCTCCACCGTAAAGACGGATGCCACTGAAGAAAGGCTGCCAGACCGATAAAAAGAGGGGAAAACAACACTAAATCCAACGCCGTCGGATTTGGAACCATCAGTAAAAATAGGGATATCATCAGAATGGGAAGAGAAGTGTTCTAAAAACCGTGTGTTGGACAAAGTTGGTAGAAAATCCTTCTTGCCATCCATGGCAGGAGGGCATATTGAGACAATTCCCCATTACGGAGCGAGCTCAGAGCTCATAGACCGATCTTCGGGTAGGACTGAGACCACAACACACTCCACACACCGGGAAAGCGAGGCCACAACCCCTCGAGTTACATCCCGTACCTATTTACTGCTAGGTGAACAAGGGCCACACATTAAGAGGCATGCCCATTTGCCTCGCCGCGCCGGGACTCGAACCCGGGCCTCTCGATTGTGAGTCGAGCGTGCTAACCACTACACTACGCGTGTGTGTGTGTGTGTGTGTGTGTGTGTGTGTGTGTGTGTGTGTGTGAGCGTGCGTGCGTGCGTGTGTACGTGCGTGCATCAGAGAGTGGTGAAAGGATCGAAAGGAGAGTTGTTGGCGGGAATGTCACATGGTCGGCAGTATGGAGCTCTGCCGCGGCCTGGAGGCAACGCCAAGCCTCTTTTTCGAGTTATTCTCTGAAAGTAAAATAATAATTGCCAATCATATAGTCAGTGATTACTCTGGGTTCAGTTTTTGTTCATTATGTAATGGACAACGCACGCACGCACTAACACCGCTAATTTTTCAAGTGTTCACTAATTACGCCAAGTTTTCATTAGCCACAACCCATTAAGTACAAACATTAATTATCACCTTTGCACTTTTATTTTAACCTGAATGGCTGCAGGCAACACAAGTCATACAATCCAGGGTTCATGTTTACTCAACTGTAATACATTTTCGGTACAGAGTATCCGAGCTCCAACAATTTTTGCTGGCAGCACTTGCCTTCACCGTCTGTTTCCACTCTGGATAAATCATATATAACAAGCCGGCTGAATTTAGTAGCACAGACTTCACTTTTGATAAAAAGGAATAAGTATTTTAGGAAATATACACGACAAAGCGAATTTCTTTTCAAATCGTCGTGAACATATGTTGGGTAAAATATTTGGCGCTTTCATCGGTCAGTACGGACGCCGTTCTAGTTAGAATTACGTGATTGTAAATCATCGTACCACTGGCTTTTCATCCTTGGCTGGCGGGCTGGTGATTCATGGCGTTTTTCCCTTTTCTGTGTCCATTACTTCTCCTGCGAGAATGATTACTGGTGAGGCGGTTGTGTTTCTGACTTAACGTAGCATTAGCTGGTGGTGTGGTAGTGGTGGTGTAGTGATGAAGGTTGTGGCCACGCTAGTGCCGGTGATGACTGTGCTGGTTGTGGTGGTGGTGGGAATGACCAGAATATTGGCTCTCTAATTCACACTTTTTCCTCGCTGTCTTGATGTATACGTAATGTGGATAGACTTTTTCCGACACGTGCTGATATTGAACAGAGAAAGGTAGTTCATATGATTCTTATTGAGGAAAACATGATTTGTATTTATGGTGACGTGTATATGAAAGTCTGTTTATTTATTTGTTTTTATTATTATTATTATTATTATTATTATTATTATTATTATTATTATTATTATTATTATTATTATTATTATTATTATTATTATTATTATTATTATTATTATTATTATTATTATTATTATTATTATTATTATTATTATTATTATTTGGCACTCGATTAATGAAAGAAATTTTCGTTAGTTGAGGAACACTTCGACTGAGCATGATTCCGGACAGAAACATAAAGCGCATGAGATTCAGGTCCAGTGATGGAAGGCTCAAGCACCTTTTTCTGGGCCATCTCTCTGTTGTGCATAGCACGAGAATAGACTGTTTTAAACCAATGTTTGGAATGTTTAAGTCGAGAGAAAGAGTGAAGAATGCACGCCTCCATGCAGACACGATCACCTCTCTCATGCAGCAGCACACACTGACGGATCTCTGACACGAAAGCAATAGTCATTCCAAGGAAAATCAACATAATACCTCCTCAGGTCCCCTCCAATTAAAATAGACAAAGCGCAAGAGGGCCTTCGGTTTGGGAATCCTGAGGAGAGATGTGTGTTTGTTTAGCTGTTCTTTCTTTCACATATCATTTACTTATTCGTCTTTTTATTTTCAGTTTTGCCACGTGTGCTTCCGTCATATATACTCCTACGTATTGGTTATGCATCTTTAAGTTATTGCTATTGACGAAGCCACATCTGGAAGTCCGTGTTGTGTTAATGATTTGAGGAATGAGCAAGCTATCAAACAGTGTGTGACGTCTTTTTATTCTTTTGACCTTTATTTCCTGTTGTCGTTTCATTTAGGGACTTTTAATTAATCAGCAGGTACTATGTGTTAATGAGGAGGAGACAGTGTCGGAATGAGCGTGGTGCACCTCGCTGTCCCTACGGTGAGCTTCTGTCAAGGTGCCACTCTCCATTAGAAGGAGCAGGGGAGGACAGGTAAATGAGGCAAGGTGGTGCAGGAGGAGGAAGAGGAGGAGAAGGAGGAGGAGATGGCGCGCAGAGGTGGAAGGTGAGAGAGCTTATTAAGGTGACGCCTGCAGGTTGGCGTGGGTGAAGCAGCGCTGCCAATATGGGAATGGAAGCTCTGGACTGAATATCAGTGGATCTTGGTTCCCAGAGGCGCTTTCCATGAAGACTTAAAACTGATGGACGAGGCCGGCGCAGCGTGGTCAGCAGACTCAAGTGGCCACCCGGAGAGGCGAGCCGTCCCCTGATGATCAAGTCCTTTTCATAAATCATCTGGAAAATATGTGACCAAAAATGTATTAAAGATCGTTCATAAATACCCCCGAGCTGCGAAGCGTCGCTGCCATAAGTATGAGACTGATTTTAGATTACATCACACGTAGGCTTCTGTGTGTCACTGATGATGTGCGTGTTTGATCTTTGAGTAGAAAGGTTTCCTCATTCGCGATGTAACTGATAAACCCTAATTACCTTTGACAGTACAGGTAATAAGTTAATATAGTCATTAATATGATTAACAAATATTCAGTTTCTTTTTCACAAGTTGTAACTCACATTGCACACTTTCGTTTCTATTACAAGTGCGCCAGTAGTCGAGAGTCCAAGTTAAAGGTGTCTGCTTGTGTGTCTTTGTACGCTTGCTGCTCCCTTCTCTCAGCTTGCACTCCGCTTACATTTTTGGGCAAATATCCCTTTGTTCGCCTGATTTCATTCGTTAATTGAGATGGATTTTGCTCCAGCTAAGGAAGCACGCCAAGCGGAGTGAGCGGCTTGCTCCGTCATGCTGAAAATAAAGGAAGAGGGCCGAGGTGGGTCGCTGAGGCAGGGTAACGTTGAAACCCTTCAGATATATCAGCGTAAAGGCGTTATTTGTGTCCGTGTGTGAGGGTGCCTTCGAGGGCGTCCTGCCCCTACTCACACTTCTCATCAGCGCTGAGGCCGGATGAGAAGTTCCTTACCCTCCTGGGAAGACTTTTTTTCCCCGTGTTTCCTTTGGTAATTGAAGGAACATTCTAAGGCACGCAGGTTCGCTCATTCTTTTCCAGGTAAACGGCAGCGAGTTTGTTTATTTGCTGGTTTAATCTTGCTCTGGTACTCACTACATCGTTTCTTACTGTTCAAGTTTTATTTTTCATTCAAGATCCAAAGAAGTGTCGGTGTTTTTGGAGTAATTTTCCTGGTGAGAATCAATCAAAAGTATTCATCGACACGCATCGTATTCCATCAGCTTTCGTGTGCAGCTCGCAGAGTTTTCCTTCCCCTCTCACCAATCTTCCGGTCCCTGTCCACTCGGCCTTTTTCTTTACGAGCCTGTAATCGCATTATTGGCCTTGCCTCACCCGGATCTATACCACGTTTTTTCCTTCGTACATCTGACGTCCTATGGTTTTCTTATAATTGAAATGAAGGCATCAAAGAAATCCTTGTATGATTTTTCTAAACATACACCCTGCGGCTGTAATTTCTCCTAGCTGCTAATTTGCACAAGTTTGCAAACGAAGCTCAGCGTGAGGCGCCGCACTCTCCCCGAAACAGAACACAACACAGAATTTCCTCCGACAATCAATCCTTCACTTCTGACACAACCACTATTTTTTCCACAATGTAATTACACTTTTCCCTAATGGCGTGGAACGTGGCTCCGCTGCGCTGTGTTCTTAGCTTTTTGTTTGCTTATTTTGCTTTACTTCTACTGAAAGCAGTCGCCAGCAGTTGCACCCATCTGAAACGAGAATTTAATAGAGTAAAAGTAATAAATAGAAAAATCACACACACACACACACACACACACACACACACACACACACACACACACACACACACACACACACACACACACACACACACACCTGTCGGTTTGTCAGTATTCAAACATGTATTTATTATCAAATGTTTTTTTTTTTTTTATTATTATTATTAATATTTTGGATATGATAAACTACCGCTTTTCCAGTAAGGCTTTCACAATATTAGTTCTCAGATTCATTTATAATTTAGAAATAATAGATGATGTGACGAGAGTAATGCGATGTTATACTGGTAGAACAGAGAGAGAGAGAGAGAGAGAGAGAGAGAGAGAGAGAGAGAGAGAGAGAGAGAGAGAGAGAGAGAGAGAGAGAGAGAGAGAGAGAGGCAGAGGATGGAAGACAGGGTTGTATAGATGTCCCTGGAAAGTAATAGCGAGTGTGTGACGAGGACTGGAATGTGCAGGATTGTGACGTGGATGTGACATAAAGGGGACAAGGTACAGTCAGGGCAGTGCAACAGTGTATCTCAACAGTCGCCTCTGTCTTGTCCTGTGAATCTTGATGTATGAGACACAGGATCGACGGGAACATTCGCTTCTGAGTTCGTGATGGGTTCAAGTGTCAGGTTCTGGGTACATTGCCAGATCGGAAAAGCGGAGTACCATGCTGTATTTTTTTTAGAGATTCCCTTAAGTGTTGGCCAATAATTTACCAAGTGTAAGAGAACAAACAATTTCGTACACTGAGAACAGCTAACCTTATCCAACGAAACAATTATTACAACGAACCTTTTGTTAAATATATCAAACTGTCTTACTAACAATTTAAAATACACTTGAGAAATAAAACAGTAAACGTATAAACATGAATTAGGAAGTGTCTAACAGGATTGAAAATTGGGAAGGATTGAGTTACCCACATCGATTGGAGTACGGTTGAGTGTCAGCCGTGTGTGTGTGTGTGTGTGGGTGGGTGGGTTGGGAATGGGACTTGTATAGGCCTGGCGGCATGGCACGTCCATCTCGGTGTCGTAATACTGTAGTATAGTTAATGCCATTCCTTCATACACGCTGCTCTCCGACATGCCCACGCCTACACACGGCAGCCTGCTCGCCAAGGAAGTATTTCATTAGAGGTCACTCCGCTTTTCGAATTAATCCGCAGCTTGCATGAAGTTCGACCGCGCCGCGCCTCGCACCTCACACCTCACACCTCACATCTAGCCCGCCTGTCAGTCTCACTCTGTGTTACCGGGCGTCTCGTATTCCGCAACCCTCCGCACCTCTCCCCTAACACCAACATTTGTCTTTGTCTAGTTTTTTAAAGGAGTTGATACAGGCTTTATTTTATAATATTGCTTACTGTGCGTCTGTTTGTACGAAAGATTACACACACACACACACACACACACACACACACACACACACACACACACACACACACACACACACACACACACACACACACACACACACACACACCATCAGATAGAAAGAAAAGTTAACGTTTGCTCAGTGAGAATCCATGTACGAGTATTTTGATGCCAGCTGTACAATCGTGGCCAGTTCCTTATTCCCTCCCCACCCCTACCTTGTTCCCAGTGAGGCAGCAACATCTCCATCCTGGTGACTCATTTACGAGCAGCGAGCCGTGTACAGTGATCTCTCGCTACTAATTAAACGAACGGCTTCTCTCATCTCAAAAGTTTTCAGGGTAATTATTAACCGAAACTCAGGTTCAGCCAGACCTCACTGGGCAGGCTTCTTTCCAGACGCTAATATTTTCTTTCGTTCCGTTACAATATGAACACTGACAGAGAGAGAGAGAGAGAGAGAGAGAGAGAGAGAGAGATTTATGATTGTGTATGTTAGGGTTTGTGTTTTGAAGTGATGTGCAAGATATATCAAATATTAGCTAAGGTGAGCACGGTCGTGGACGGTAAGCATTTCAATCAGATCTAGTAGTTGGACTTAACGTAATTATTTAATCACAAAGGGACTTCGGGATCTTTTACATGCTTTTGCAGAGTACTGTACATTCACCTTCCCTAAGGACATGAGGGGTGTGGAATGAGAACTGAGATAAAATGTGTACAGTATATACATGTAAGCAAAACTACACACTATATATACACAAACAATGCAGTAGAGCAAGGGCAGGAAAGGACGCCAGACGGAAGAGGACCAGCAGGGGCGTGTCTTCCTTGCTGCTGCAGGGTTATAAAGACGCGTGTGGCCGAAAGCAATTCGGTGTGGCGAGACCAGCGATTTTTTCTGGATTTTTATATTTACTAAATTTGCTATCGGGACATCGAGCAGCACTTGGGAAACAATATTTTAGCGCAAGTGAATTCAACAAATGTATCCGGCATCCATAAAGAGCAGGTCGGCGGCCCCGGGGACCAATAAATACATCCTAACAGACCATGAAGGGAGGCTATTGGAGAGGGAGATGGGTTGCCTTAATACCGAGTCTGGCAACGGAGCTGAACTTTTGTAAAGAAAGATGGTGGAGCAGACACGGCTGTGAGATTACTCCCCCAAGGCCTGCCAAGGAGCCGCCCGCCTGCCCGCCCCTCCTGCAGGTCAAGTCAACAACAGAGCTATTCTCGCCACGGTTATCCCTGCGGCCAAGTGTCGTTCACGCCTCGCGCGTCTCATCCAACTCGAGAGGAACTGAAAGACTTTTTGGTCACGGTCGCTTATTAATGGACAGACACGAGGGGCACTCCGGCCTTATCCAGCTGGCCCGATGGCGTGCTAAATCCCCCTCACTTTAATTTTCTTTATTTACGGTGCGTGTATGGCAGCAACCCATTATGGTGATTAAAGCCAACTCGGTGCTCTTCAAGCCAGGCTGCTGACGCGCCGCTCAAACACTCCGCCTCCTGTTCTTCACCTCAGCTTTAGGAGCGTCTACTGTCTCTGTTATTATTGTTGTTGTTATTATCTTGTTATTATTGTCATTATTATTGTCATTATTATTATTATTATTATTATTATTATTATTATTATTATTATTATTATTATTATTGTTTCTGTTGTTACCGTTGCCTCCGTACAGTTTCAGTTATTATTATTATTATTGTTGTTGTTTTTATCCCTGTTGTGATTACAATGTTATTATTATTATTATTATTATTATTATTATTATTATTATTATTATAATTATAATTATTATTATTATCATGGTTGCTATAATCATTATTTTTACAAGTGATAGTAAAATGCATTATTATTATTATTATTATTATTATTATTATTATTATTATTATTATTTTTATTTATTTTTGTATTATTGTTTTTTTCCCGTTATCACCACCGTCGTCATCACTATTACACGTATTTTCATTACCATTATTATTATTATCATTATTCTTTTTATATTATTCACAGAACGGAAATATGCATTAAAAATGGTGAAAACGTATTTCCCTCTGTGTTGTATCAGACTGCATACGGAAAGCATACTAATTAAACTTCGTGTGTGTGTAAACACACACACACAAACACACACACACACACACACACACACACACACACACACACACACACACACACACACACACACACACACACACACACACACACACACAGAGAGAGAGAGAGAGAGAGAGAGAGAGAGAGAGAGCGCTTCACCTTTTTCCCTGCGAAAGAGACTGGCCAAACGCTAAAAAAGCAAAACTTGTGCGAAAAAACGCGCTAATTGCAGCTCCCTAAAAGAAGCGGAGAGTGGAAGAGTTCCGAAAGGGTATGGCCAATTTACTTCCTGAAGTGTATTGATACTCTGCTCTTGAAGGAGTTCAAATCTTACCAGACTGAAAAACGGAACAATGCCGAGTATTTCAGAGTTTGCCATGGTAAAGAAGAGAGAAAAGATACCGAAGTTTTTTTCAATGCTAATGAGTAAAGCGTGGTGTGAATTTTTAAATATTGTATAGAGGAGTCCGTATTGAAAGGACACAGCATGAGTCAGCAAATTTAACATATAACAACCGTGGAAGTATTGGTACATAATGATTATAAGCGCAACGCTTAAGAGAGTCAGGTAAGGTGATGATGATCCTCTCTCCTTTGATTCCGTAGCTTTAGAGTGGTGGTTCCCATTCTGTGGTACGAAGGCCTTCCAGGTGGTACATGAGCACTTTCGTGATAATTTGCGATTTTTAGTTGAATTAAATTAATTTATTTCTCAGAGAAAAGTAGTATTCCTTTGCACAAGTTATTTTGACATAGTACAGCTCTGGAGAAACCGATGCATCTTTCGCATTAAACTGAGTTGTTATTTTATTTTGTGTTAAACATGTTAATAAATTGATATTTGCTGGAATTGAGTTTATGGGAACAGATGGTACGTGAGGGACTGCATTGGACCTCCAAGTGGTACTCGTTCAGGAAAAGGTTGGGAACAACTGCTTTAGAACAACAGCGACCACCTTTTACCGTTGCAATTAAGTGGTGGAATAGAAATGCAAGATAAAGGCAGAGAAAGAGAGATATAGAATCCACACGAGAGTAGTTTGGAAACTTAGAGATTTATTACCGTGTGTGTGTGTGTGTGTGTGTGTGTGTGTGTGTGTGTGGGTGTGTGTGTGTCTTTCCGTCTGTCTCTCTTTGTTTGTATGTCTGTGTGTGGGTGCGCTGCCTGCCATTAAGGAAATATTGCAAGTTTGAGCAAGATGAAGTGGCTGGTAATGTTAAATTGTGCATGACAATAATTAACATACGTGAAAGAATACAGATGTCAAAAGAGAACAAGACTTTGCGTATCAATTTATTATCTTTCTTTTACGTATTGTTGCAGTCATCCCTCGTGTTAGTTGTTATTTTCAGTTTGCTCTATATTTTACTTTCCATGGTGGTATTCTTTTCCACGCCATTGATATATATTTCCCTTGAATATCTGTCCACGCTCAAGATATTACATCAATACATTCAGGTGATGGGTGTTTTAGTGCAACCTGTGCACGGTATATGGAAAGGATTTCAGTTTGACCCATTGGCAGGTTTTGTGACACCAAAATTTGTTTTGTTATATTTGGTTTTGCGCGTTTCACGTTTCGTTTTAAGCCAATTTTTCATTCTTTTTATTTCGGTCAAATATTATCTTTTGAATATTGTCGATAGTTCAAGAATGAAATATACAAACCTTTTTTTCAGAACAGTTTCATATGGACAGCAATTCTGTTTTGCTGTGTAGCCACGAACCCAGAAATTTATCATCATTCAGGCATTTTTCCTCTTGTCTCCACCTCCCATCACTCTGGCACTCGTTTCCCTTCCCAGGTCGATAACTCCTCTTCGCCTCATCTAACCTTATACCTCTTGTGCACCATCGACCATCTTCACAGCGTAGACTCGTCCCCAGCTCTCCCTCATCCCCGCTCTTCCGTCAGACTCCAAACTTTCTTCCTTTGTGTGCCATGGAGATAACACTAAAACACAATCCAGAAATCCCTCTGTACTTTTGCCGTCCGTATTTTGCCTGTTCCACGTGTATATATATTTGAACTATTTCTTTTGAGCTTGTCACTGCTCGATGTTTTTTTTTTTTTTTTTTTTTTTTTTTTTTTTTGTGTGTGTGTGTGATTTAACGTATATTAGTTATTCTTATTGAATCCAGCTCTCATTTAATTTGGAACGGATATACTAAAGAAAATCAACTCATAAATATGTCGCGCGTGATTCCCCTTAAATAGCGGAGGTGATGCAAATATGTAAATGCTCTGGATGGCGGTGCTACGCGGAGACGGTGATGGAGATTGGAAAGTGTGGGACGATGGGCGGGGCGAGGAAGGCACGTGAATAATGAAGGGAGCGTAAAGAAGTTATACGACGGAGCTTCAGGGAAAGGAACAGATGACAGACCTCGCAGGAGATGGATGGATAAAACCGACTGAGTGAGAAGTGTTTGAAAAATGCGTCCGAGGAAGAAATAAATGATGGTTTTAGTGAATGAAGGATTGTGACAAGGAGGGAGTGGATGAGGCCCCGTCTGGTGCAGAGAATGGAACGTCACCTCCTGCACCCCTGGATATTCTTGCTGCAGGAGGCAAGAAGGAAGGAAGGGAAGCCATGGAGTGTGCACCGCCCCGGCATTCCTTATGTGAAGCGTTTAGTGAGATCCGGAAATGTAAGAAATAAATTGTTCTTCCACACTTTTTTTATTCATTCAGCCTGAGATTTTTTCCACCGGCCAGTGAACAGAGAAACATAAGTGACAAGTGTTAAGTGAATCTATACACAATTTCACTCTATTGCACTTTTCACGTTCTCGAAGTCTCAGTAAATCAGAAATTATTCGACATGTCACAAGTTAAACGCCAGACCTTTGGTAGTCGTAGTCCTTGGCAGAGGAGCCGCGCCGTGTCCCCCTCTATCGCATTAATGAACGACGGTGAATAAAATTTAGGGGATATTTTATTCCCTCTGGCTGGCGAAGCAGTCAGGTGGGGGCGCCGGGCGGGTCGTTACCAGGAAGGGGACGCAGGGAGGGTCGCCGGGGATTCAGCTGTCTGAATATAAATTCTTTCCTTATCTAAAGTGTTACTCTGCGTGGCCCGCTAAGTGGTTCAAATAAGGGAATGAAGTGTTGCCTGAATCTGGTGGAGGAGGGGAGGTGTCTCTTTAGGCTGAGGTGTGACGCCGGGAGGAGGCGGCGCCGCGGCTCTCAGCTCACTACGCCTGCTGAGGCTAATAAGGAAATGTGGCCATAGCAAGGAGACCAAATTGAAATGGAAAATGCGGATGCAGAAACCATTGATCGGCGAAGACTCGTGGGGAGGAAGCGTAGGTGCGTATGAACAAATTCTCATCGTCTTACAGAAATTAGCCTTCGACACGCGAACAGCAAAAAAAAAAAAAGAAATGAAGCAATCAAGTTCAGGAAAGTTTTGAGAACCGTGAACGATGAATATGAAATGACCTTATGAAAAAAAGCAGATAAATAAAAAAAAAAAATGTAAAAGAGAGTGAGTAACTTTGAGAGATTTTATGAACAACCCAACACTTGAGTAGTCTTGAATCATAACACCCAGACAGTGAAAGAAATGCAGTAACCCGGCGCACCCGCCGCCCCGGTAGCCGGGCATTAAGGTAACGCTCTCCATTAATATCATTCAAAATTCAGTGCCTCCTCCGAGACTCTCGCTCCACCCCTCCATAAATTTTCTTAATGACTACGGCTGTTTCCCACGAGTCCCCCAGCACCCCACTCCCCAGGATAAGCACCCCGGCACCACCACCCCCGGGGCAAGCACCCCAGCAGCACTCCTCCACTCCCCGCCACGCCAGGCCTGCACCCCAGAAGCAGTCGTGTCGTCCTTTTTCCTACCTGACCACCACCTCAGTAATGACTCTCACCCTCTTCCTACCTGACCAGCACCCCATTAGCTCCCCTTCAAATCTTCCCCTACAGGCCCATCAGTTCAATAATGGCCCGCCCGCCACACCTTCCTTCACCACACGCCTCACCAACCTCCTCTCGCCTCGCACATAGCGTTGTGATGTGTGTGGTGTTAGTGCCGCCTCGGGCAACAATGTGAGGCGTCCTGCACCACTTGTCATCACCGCACTCACAACACCCTGACATGACACGCGAAATATTCCAAATAACGTCATGACATATGTATGGGACACACACGCACACACAAGTAAAGAAAAGACATAGACACACAGTAAATGAAATAATAATAATAAGTAAATAAATAAATAAGAAATAAAGAAAGAATGAGAAAAAAAATAGAGAAAAGAAGGAGGCTTGGGTGGGTGGAGGGGGAGGTTGCTTTAGAAACAAGTCAGGAATGTAAAGGTGCATCAGACGTAAATTAATTCCAGGTACTTTCCACTTCAGACGATATATGCAGGTAGCTTATCTAAATCTCGGGGATTACCTGCACATTTGTCCCGGCCCGGAATTATCTCGTGTGTGAATTGGAGAGGGCACAGAGATAGGATGGGGGGAAGAAGAGGAGGAGGCGGAGGAGGAGGAGAAGCGGTAGATTATTAACATACAGGGACATACGACAGGAGAAACAAGAAAAGAGAAAAAAAAAGGTGGAAGAAAAAAGAAGAAATAATAGAAGAAAAGAAGAGAATGAAAAAAGAGAGAGAGAGAGAGAGAGAGAGAGAGAGAGAGAGAGAGAGAGAGAGAGAGAGAGAGAGAGAGAGAGAGAGAGAGAGAGAGCCCAGCTGTATACACTCAGCCTTGTAATGGACGCCCAGGACACATACACTGGCCACAGTTTCGTCTAGTGGAGCTTTTAGCGAAATTAATTCTGAGAAATAATTAATTCTCACTTTATAAGCACCAGCTGTTAGTGAGAATAAATGGTAGGCTGGAGGCGGCGGGCAGTGCTACGTCAGCGGGGCCTTGCATTTTGGAGGCTACTCTACAGAGCCTCGAATTAGCGTTTTAGTGCCACCAGGTTATTTACTGCACTTGTTTCTCGACGGTGTGGCGAGGCTCGTGATGCTGCGTGTGTTAAGTGGCCGAGCTGAGTGGTGATGGATGCTGAGCTGTGCTAGAAATAGAAAAGAAAGAATTTATAGGAGGGCAAATGTGATGACTGTCAAGGTGTGTTTAAAAAGAATGGTTAATATCCATAAACAGAACAACAGTATTGATATTGATTTATGTGTCTCAGGTGGTGGTGAGTGGGGAGATGTGTGTCTGAAATACGAGTGTGTTGGTCTCCCCGTGCTCTTCAGTGGTTGTTTATGTCTAGCCATCCTTGTGTTTATGAGGTATAAATGTCAAAATGAAGGGAAAAAACAGGGAGGTTTACTTCCCTGGATTAATATACGCGCCTCACGAACAGAGTTTCAGTATTTCATACATACGTATAAACTTCATAAGAATGGTGTTTATGTGTTGAGATAAGCTCAGGCATTAATTTGGATAACCCTCATGTGTGCATCGCCCGACCACCTCGTTAATATCTTGCCGCATTTTTACGTCACTCTGAATTATGAACTTATTTTCACTTCGTATTTTATAAGGTGAATGTTTACAAACAAATATATTAACTACGTTGAAGTTATACGTCTATTATTCTCTCTCTCTCTCTCTCTCTCTCTCTCTCTCTCTCTCTCTCTCTCTCTCTCTCTCTCTCTCTCTCTCTCTCTCTCTCTCTCTCTCTCTCTCTCTCTCTCTCTCTCTCTCTCTCTCTCACCACGAATGTCCATGCTGCTGCTGCTGTGTTGAATTTGGTGCAGGTCAAGTAGGATATAGGGAGGGAGGAATTGGAACCCGCCCCTTGTTAAACTGGACACACACACACACACACACACACACACACACACACACACACACACACACACACACACACACACACACACACACACACACACACACACACACACACACACACACACACACGAAGAGAGAGAGAGAGAGAGTTAGTGAATACAACAATGCGATCTTCATGAAACCAGCTTTGTGTCCTGTCCTCTCACCTCACCATAAACAGATGTAAAGTGAGCAGTGCGGAAGGTTATACAAGTGAAGTGAGGGCGATAGTTCTTGAAAGCCCAGAAACACAAGACCACTCAGAACATGAAGTGTATGCGTCAATTTAGTGTTGCTTTCCGCGTTTTAAAAATATTTCCATCTGCCGTATATACCTGCAGAATAGGGGTGGTATAGTTGCGTTGTGTTATTTCCTCGTGTTGTATTTCCTCTCTCTATATATTTTTGCTCTAATATGGTTTGTAAATTTGGCCACTTTTTTTTAATGGTCTCATTGTCATTGTGTTGCCGTTTATATATCCTG
Source organism: Portunus trituberculatus (assembly GCF_017591435.1). Lineage (NCBI taxonomy): Eukaryota > Metazoa > Arthropoda > Malacostraca > Decapoda > Portunidae > Portunus > Portunus trituberculatus. The sequence continues at coordinate 1,328,949 of NC_059296.1, forward strand.
CTGTTTAGTTGTCCCTTGTTGGCGGGGCGGTGGTGGTGGTGGTAGTGGTGGTGATGCTGGTGGCTTGTTGCTGTTCGTTCTATATTTGTGAAACCTTAAAGTCTCTCTCTCTCTCTCTCTCTCTCTCTCTCTCTCTCTCTCTCTCTCTCTCTCTCTCTCTCTCTCTCTCTCTCTCTCTCTCTCTCTCTCTCTCTCTCTCTCTCTCTCTCTCTCTCTCTCTCTCTCTCTCTCTCTCTCTCTCTCTCTCTCTCTCTCTCTCTCTCTCTCTCTCTCTCTCTCTCTCTCTCTCTCTCTCTCTCTCTCTCTCTCTCTCACGTTTCATGCTGACCGTTCCTGCTCCCTCTACACCGCCAGCCAGTGTGAGCGTCGAGCAGTCTGTGTTTAAAAAGATGAACAAGAATGATCACACAGATGCACGTCAGCTTTAACGAAGGCAAATTTGAACCAACAAATTTTTAGCAACAGTAGCATAAAACAAAAAAATACAAACAATACTGCAACCATACATTATACACCGAAATGAAACCCTGGCCGGAAGTTTACACACACACACACACACACACACACACACACACACACACACACACACACACACACACACACACACACACACACCACATGAGGTCTTCAGTGTATTTTTCTCCTCTTCTATATTTCTTTCTATTTTTTCTCTCCTAATCACATATAATAAATATTTTTTACATAAATTCCCAGTGTTTGAAGGAAAAATGCAAACTTTTTCCCTTCCGTCCAAAGAAAATGGTTTGTGATTGAAAGACTTTTTCCCTCCACTTACCCGAGACACGGTGCGCGGTACGGATTTTTTTTTTTTTTGGGGGGGGGGGGAGGTAGGGGAAGAAAAAAAAAGAGGGAAAGAGAAAAAAAATAGGAGGGAAAAAAAGGGGACGTGTTCTTTATCCACCCTGATTAACATTTCCAAAATACGACACGTTCGTTATATTGTGAACATTTTATTTTTCATTGATATAAATTAATCATAACATTCTTCTCTTTTGGATTACGCTTCTAGAACACAGACAGGGAAAAGATCATATGTATATAAAACAAAAAATAATTCTCAGTGTGTTATTCGCTAGAGAGAGAGAGAGAGAGAGAGAGAGAGAGAGAGAGAGAGAGAGAGAGAGAACGAAAAAAAACATCATTAAGGAATATTTTTGTCACTCCTTTCATTACATCGTGGCCGCACTATTCACATACCGGGGCGTGCATAGCGTCTACATTTGGCGTGTGCTTTTTATCTCTTGTTCCGTGACAATACATACTCGTTAGGCCGTGACCTCGCAAACCTGAGAGGGGAAGGGGGGAAGAGTGGCAGGGCATGATAAGTGAGAGACAGGCAGGGACAGAGAGAGAGAGAGAGAGAGAGAGAGAGAGAGAGAGAGAGAGAGAGAGAGTAGAGAATAGAGAGACAGATCGTATGACAACATACACACAACACCACACAACACACCGAGAGAGAGAGAGAGAGAGAGAGAGAGAGAGAGAGAGAGAGATGGTTGATACACGCGGAGGACAGGGGAAGTTGGGGATAGGATAGGAGGGGAGGGTGGCTGGGAACGAGCACCGGGCCTGGGATTACCCTATGACAATTAATCTTCTCGTACGCGAAAATTAAAGTCGTAAAAAGCGTTGTTGCTGAGCCAGTGATCCTTTTTATTGGCGAGGAGCAGCAGGGGGGAGGGAGGGAGGGATGACGATAGGGAGAAAAGAAGGGGGGAATGAGAAAGAAACTTGCTTACACCTTAGGAGCCACACATTAGGTGACCCATAAACAAACTACTCCCCCCTTCCAGTGCGACCCATTAATACCAGGCAGGAGGCGATGCAGTGAATCACACACAGGTTTATGGCTCAGTAGAATGAAGGCGTGGCTGGTGTAGTGCTGGCGAGGTGGGGGACTGTTCGGTGTTAAGAATTAAATGGCTATGGGAGGACGAAGGTGTGGTTGTTACAGTATTGGGAAGGTGGAATATCGTGTTAAGAACTTGGTATCTACGAAAGGATGTACAGTTGGTACGCCATCATAGTAAATAAATCAATATAGGTGTAGGTAGGACATTGTGGGAAGGAAAATGATGGTCTTGTGAGTAAAAAAGAAAGGAAATTAAGGTCACAATTAAAACCCGAGGAAATAAACCCGTTGTGACTGAATACGAATTGAAATTATGTAGCAAATAAACACCAGGGAAAATAAAGACGTTATAAAATAAATACTAAGAAAAGTCAAGGATATATGAAAATACCAAATAAAGTTAATGAGTTATGATTAAATAGTAAAGAAACTAGAGATGTGACAGCTTAATAGCAATGAAAAATGAAGACAGCAAATTAAACACGGCGGGAAAAAAAAAAATGGAAGAAAACGAGGATGTCATAAGTAAATCCGATGAAAAATGAAAATGTTATAATTTAATACCTGGAAGAACAAAGGTGTCGAGGTGATAAGTAAGCACGCGGGAGAATGAAGGAAGGTGCAGGCGTTATAATTAAATAGGGAGGGATGAGGGACGTATATGTGTTACGGTTTATTATTCATCCGCCTTAATACTCAGCGATGACCCGTGACAGGCGGTGGAGGGGTGCCGGGAGGGTGATGAGTGGCCTGGATTTACAGAGCAGCTCCATCTGGCAGGAATGGACTGAGAATAGTGAAGAAAGCTTAGAGGATTGAGATGCACCATTTAGGGTTTAGGTTAGTTATGCGAAAGTAAGACTAAAGAAGGTGGAACAAAATAATCATAAATACTCGTGATTGTTATGTAAGTGTGCCTGTAAGTAGAAGAAGTTGGTTAGTGGTGAGTTAAAGGCGGGAAGGAAATGTTGCACGGAGCTGTAATGGAAACACATGGGCGGCGAGAGTGGAACAAATGAAGTCAACACATCTACCTAGAGAGGAAAAGAAATAGGAAAGTTCAGGTCAGTCTAGAGAGGGAAATGTGGGACGAGACGACTCGGAAAAGGGGGGAAAAAGTGGGTAACAGCTGAGGATGGAAGGAGGAAAAGTGAGGCGGGACAAAAGGTGAATGTCATGGTAAAAAAAAAAAAAAAAAAGAGAGAGAGACAAAAGAGAAAATCAATGAACGTCATCTAAACCAACAGAAAACGACAACAAATAATCACAACAAGTAAAAAAAAAAAAAAAAGGACCAAGTAGAGAATTAATGACATAGACAAAAAAAAAAAAAACATGTGAAAGGAAGAGAAACTAAAAAAAAAAAAAATAGAAGGAAGTCAAGGGGAGAAAAATAGTGAAAAGGTAAGGGTCGTCGGTTGTGGTGCGTGGCGGCTGGGAGGTGATCGAGGCCTGGAAGGAGCGGCGGGAGGGCTTGAGTGACGCGGGGCTGCGGGGAGGTGGGGATTGTTGGCTGAACGGGCGAGGGGAGAGTAGGGGAAGGAGTGACAGAATGGAGAGAGAGAGAGAGAGAGAGAGGGAGGGAGGAGAGGGGAAAGGGAGGAAAGAAACGAGTCCAGCGGTGTTAAAGGGAAGGGAGGGGCGTCTCTCTGGTCAGCAGGGAAGGGCGAGGCCAGACGTCCCTCCCTCACCCACTCCCCTTATCCTCTCCCTCTCCCCCTTCTCTCCCTTACCTACCCGACCTCGACCCGGAAATGTATGTTGCGAAAGTTTTTGAGTATTCACTGACTCACTCACTCACTCACTCACTCACGCAAATGTTCATGGTCTCTCTCTCTCTCTCTCTCTCTCTCTCTCTCTCTCTCTCTCTCTCTCTCTCTCTCTCTCTCTCTCTCTCTCTCTCTCTCTCTCTCTCTCTCTCTCTCTCTCTCTCTCTCTCTCTCTCTCTCTCTCTCTCTCTCTCTCTCTCTCTCTCTCTCTCTCTCACACACACTGATACTACATGACCACAAATAAACGTGTAGTGTTGTGTTTGGAAGCGTTCAAGTATTCTCATTCATTCAAACATTACGGCTTCAGGTTTGGAATGTATGGAGGCACGCAACTCAAAAAATATGCACCATACACACCTACATACATACCATACCTAACTTTTCCTTTGCTCACATGCCTACACACACACACACACACACACACACACACACACACACACACACACACACACACACACACACACACACACACACACACACACACACACACACACACACACACACATATGTATGCTCACGTAAATACATATATCTATACACACTGTTACATTCATTCGTTTCTGAATTAACTTCGCTTAACATCACGCACAGGGATGATTGTCATTACTTAATAATATTACGATTGATCAGATTTGTATTTTAATGCATTTCAATTTCATTGCCTGTAACAGAAAAAAAAAAAAGGTTTGTTGGAAATCATCGAATCTTTTCAAAACATTTATTTAGTTTCAGCTAAAAAAATTGCCTTTCATCATCATATAATTCTCCGGGAAAATCAGTATAATATCTTTTAGTTGAAGCGATTAATTCTGTAAGTAACTTTCTTAATAAAAAAAAAAAACAACAACTTTATATTGATTAACTGAAATAACGCAGTGTAAAAAGAACACACGATTGTCGATGTACTAGTGCATAAATGGCAGGCCAGCGAGTGATGCACCGCCTTTGTGTGCTTCCAGGAAGGCTCGCACAGGACTGGGGAACATTTGGAAGCACTTCACCCGCGCAGTGCCGCCGCGGAAGAGAACACCAACAACAAAAAAAAGAAAGTAATAACTACTACATTTACAGAAAAAAAGATGGCAAAAGTGTACACTCATAGGTTACTTCCAGCTCGCTCCTTCCTTTATTATTTATCCCGCCATGCCTGCGAGGGAGGGAGGGGCAGGCAGGCAGGCGAGCAGGCAGGCAGGCGAGCAGGCAGGCAGGCAGGCAGGGAGGCAGGCAGGCAGGCAAGTAGGCAGGTGCAAGGTGACGAAGCTGCAGAGGCGGAGAGGGTGGAAGTGCTCGCTGGAGGCCGCCACTTGGAGGAATAGATGCATGGGATGGAAGGGTCGGTGGAGCCATTACAGCACTGGGGAAGAAATTGGGCATGGCGGAGAATAAAAGCCTATAAGAGAGAGTGGAGGGAGCGGAGACCAATGAATTAAGGTAGTCGTAAAGGTGTGGTGATGGGGAGGACTGGTGTGAAGCGGGATTAGTGGGATGGAAAATGATTGTAGGTAAACGGCGAGGGAGACGAGGGGAGGCGGCGCGAAGGTGAAGCATGAGTCTGGGGTGCTGTGCTGTCCCGGCGAGGAGGAAGTCGAGGGTAGCGAGGGAACACCACCGCGGCGGCTGCGGGAGTTTGGCGGCACCATAAAGCTGGCGATGTAGCGCTAACATGAATGATTAATGTCTCCAGGGATGTAAGACGGTGCTTCTCAGGCTCCATCGCTTTAAATCTCTCTCTCTCTCTCTCTCTCTCTCTCTCTCTCTCTCTCTCTCTCTCTCTCTCTCTCTCTCTCTCTCTCTCTCTCTCTCTCTCTCTCTCTCTCTCTCTCTCTCTCTCTCTCTCTCTCTCTCTCTCTCTCTCTCTCTCTCTCTCTCTCTCTCTCTCTCTCTCTCTCTCTCACAGGGCAACTATCGACAGGAGACAAGCAGTAAAATACCTCACCAAACACCCACTTCTGCAAAATGATCCAATAACATTTTCATCCTTGCCTTCCCCGCTGGAGCTGGAGGCGGCGACCTTCACACTCACACTCCTTGGGCGCACCACAGACCACGACGTGTCCCGAGCGAGAGGGTTCCAAGTGACTAAAGCGACTAAGACTGAGGTTCATTTACGGCGTCCATGGCACCTCGCGTGTTTTCGGCTGGACTCTGGGTGATGGTGATGGTCAGGCACAGCTTTACTCCGGGATCCCGACAACTTAATCGTAAATACCTTTCTTAATAGCAGGTAGACGGCGCTTGTGGTCGTGGTAAGAGAGGAGGAAGAGGAAGAGAAGTAAGAGGAGAAGGAAGAGGAAGAAGTAGTGCAGGCAGAAAGGAGGAGGAACGAAGTAGAGAGCAAGAGAGGTCACCTTTTGTTGGTGTAATGGAAAAGTGTTGAGGCCAAGCAGTGCTGGAGAAGCAGGGGTGTTGGGGTTGGTGGTGGTGGTGGTAGTAGTGGTGGTAATGGTGGTTCTACACACACTGCACGCGGTGTCAGCTGTTAACATTTGTTTTCACGGGCACACAACATCCTCGTGTGTCATGTAGCGATGATTTGGGTCACCTGATGCCATGAGATGCTTTAGGAAAACTTGAAACCCCTGTGTGTGTTTCACTGTATGATCTGCTGCAGTCTCTGACGAGACAGCCAGACGTTACCCTACGGAACGAGCTCAGAGCTCATTATTTCCGATCTTCGGATAGGCCTGAGACCAGGCACACACCACACACCGGGACAACAAGGTCACAACTCCTCGATTTACATCCCGTACCTACTCACTGCTAGGTGAACAGGGGCTACACGTGAAAGGAGACACACCCAAATATCTCCACCCGGCCGGGGAATCGAACCCCGGTCCTCTGGCTTGTGAAGCCAGCCCTCTAACCACTGAGCTACCGGGCGTGTGTGTGTGTGTGTGTGTGTGTGTGTGTGTGTGTGTGTGTGTGTGTGTGTGTGTGTGTGTGGGCGCGCGCGTGCGTGCGTACGTGTGCGTGCGTGCGTGCTGTGCATTCCATAAAGGATCCTGCACCTTACGACTTAAACTTGCATGAATTTAGCGTTATTCAGGACGTCACGCGCGCTGCATTCAGGTGTGCAGGTCGTGTTCACGGGACGGTGATGGAATACACTGAGGCTTTTCAAGCAGCGGAGGCGTGAAGGGCACAGAGCTGCTCGGCTAAATGTGTCTCCTCGCCTGCTGCACGTGGAATTGTGGAGTGCTGCATGCTGGAAACGGCACGACGCTGTGTTATTATGGCAGACGCTCTCCGTGTTTCATTGGCTCGTGTTTCCCGGTGTGTCGAGGCGCGAGGAGCAAGACGATACCCTGCATTATCTGGCTGGAAACTGCATCAGCCACGCCCGCCGCCTCCTCCTACTCAGTCTTCCATCCCGCCACTCCACCTTAACCACCACCACCACCATTACCACCGCCATTACTGGAGCCACAATAATGCGACTTGGTACATTCTCTCTTCTGCGTCATTATTCACGTCCCACGCAAAAGTATTAAGGAAAAAAAAAAAGCTTCAACGCCATAACCTTGTATATTTTGCATTTCTACATGTTACGTTCAGAAATCGTGAGTTTTTAGCTTTGCCCCTTTTTTTGTTCTGTTTGTTTTGCCATGTCTCTTCTCTGCGCTGAATGAATGGTGGGTGTGGTGAGAATGAGGTGGGTGCTGACGTAATGTTGTGGTAGTGTAGCTTGTTCATGGTGGTAGTGTGGTGGTGGTGGGTGGTGGGAGGGCAGGCGAGAGTCTGTATTATCGCTTGCACAAACACTCCTCTGAGAATTTTAAGTATACATTCACCTTTTTTTTTTTTTTTTTTTCTTTCCTGTTTTCCAGTTTGCATTTCCGTGTCCAGGTTTTTTTTTTTTTTTTTTTTTTGTGCATTGTACAGGGTCGAAAATTTATGCCATCAGATCATTATGTGTTTAATGGATTCCGTAATTACTCGTAATGTTTGCTTTCAGACATTTGTGTTGCCTGTGGAGCTTAATGTGCAGAGAGAGAGAGAGAGAGAGAGAGAGGGGAGTAGTATAGATGGTTATTAGTGATGTTATATTTTTCTTTATCACTGTCTTTGTTTTGTCTCTAACACTACTTGTTTATTCATTCATCTTCATCATAGAATACGCTGACGACGTTAACAGGAGAGAGAGAGAGAGAGAGAGAGAGAGAGAGAAAATGTGTGTGTGTGTGTGTGTGTGTGTGTGTGTGTGTGTGTGTGTGTGTGTGTGTGTGTGTGTGTGTGTGTGTGTGTTCCCTTTTCTGTATGCAGGATTTGAGTCAAGGTCTTATCGATCCTTACTGGCTCACCATTCCATTCATGCGTGTAGTCTCCTTCAGACAACAATAATTGCGGAGCTGCACACTTTTATCACGTTGTTGACGCATCTTTTTTATTTTTTACTCTCTTTATCCTGCTGTTGGCTTGTTCTTTCATAATTCCTTTCCCGCCATAACTCTCTGGACGGTATTTTCAGTATTCTCATCTTTTGAGGAAAACGATAACATTTATAATCTTTTTGGATGTGTGGCGGCTTTTTTTTTCTTTGACAAGTGTCAAGAGAACTGATCAGTTTTTTTTTTTTTTTTTTTTTCACTTAAAATTAAACGTACGTGTGTTTATCAGAGAAAAAAATACCTCCATTTTTTTAAGAAAATTGACCATTTTCGACGGAAATTTATGAATATGATTTTTTTACATGCAAATTGTCATTGTTCGTTACATCAGCTACAAGAGAAGGTTATGGTGATGTTGTTGTGAAATATTCCTGTTAAAGGTGATTCAGACAGAGAGGAGACAATACACGAGACAAATAGTTGCGTAGGAAACATTGTATCTGCTCCAGTACAGAATTAATGATAATTTTTCAATTATTTTAACCACAGTTACCTGGTTCTGTGTCTGTACCGTGAACT